>NC_072442.2:59598333-59901666 GCF_028878055.3 Symphalangus syndactylus | reverse complement strand
TTGGGGAGGGAGGGAGAGACAACTAAGAAACTGGATTATGGGCGACGTGGGAGAAAGTACTGAAAAATGAATAGATTTACTTGAGTTTAGGAAGGGAAAGTCTTTGGGCTTTGGTGACCACATGAGTGAGATGCAAGCTGGGGAGGGAAATGATTAGGGGGATTTGATGAGTGCCTTTTGCCTCACTGACTGGAATGATGGCACCATTGGCAGAAACATGAAAATTGTTTTGGAAATTTCTGTTGGGGCAAAGGAAAATCTGTCTGGGGTTTCGGCATGTAGAGCTGGAGGTGGTGGTGGGACATCTGGTGGACATATCTGCCAGACCATTAGCAACTGGCCAGTCAGTGGGTGTCCCTTGCCCAGCTAGATCTATACCCTTAGAGATTAGCAAAAAATGCTGGCCAAAGGAACAGAGAGAGATTAGGCTGAAGCTGATTTTCAGATGTCTTGCTCACCTGATTCAGTAAAGTATGCCCCATTTCGTCAGAATTTCCACAGTGGGCCTGTGTGCATTACATCAACTTCTGTGTGTGATGTGTGTGTGATGTGGCCGAAGTCCAGCATCTTTACTAGCTAGGGTTCAGGCTTGTACCCAGATCTCCCTTAGGGTAGCTGGTCAACCTCCACCCCTCCCAGTGGTGGAATCTGGCCTCTGTTTCCTGAATCTCAGAGTTTGTGACAGGAGAGATGTTGGGATCCTCATGCATGCTCTCAGGGACTGTGACATTAACCTCTTTGGCTTAGTCCAAGAAAGACCTTGTACTGGGACCCATGCCTCGGCAAACCCCTTCCTAATGATTTATAAAGACAGAGGCTGGGGCAGCCCTCACTCACCTTTTTACCGCCACAAGGCTGGTTTTATAACTTCTGTTCCCTTTCGGGGCTGATTTCCATCTTCCTTTCCACTTTATTTTTTTCTGGATTTGGTATATCGGAAGCAGGGGCTGGGGCAAAGGTTGCTGATGGTTAATTGCCATGCCCAGCCCCTGGGCCCATCTCCCAGGGAGAAAGCTCAACCACGAGGAGGAAGGAATTCGATCAGTTTGGGCCCTTTGGCACCTCTAAGAATCCTGCCAGGCAAAGCCCGTTCATTAAGATAAGGCCAATAGTCCAGTCCTGACAAACACCAGTTCTGGGTCCAGGGTGCGTGGGAGGGGTGGCAGCTTGGAAGATGATGCCAACATTTTCCGAGGGGCCTGGCCTGCCATTAGATGACTCAGTGCGTTTCCCAGCACCTCAGCCAGGAGGCAGGGACAGAGCCACAGCCCTTATTAATTTATTTCCTCTTGGGATAGGACTGTTTTGTCTTGGCACCAGGTCCACAGGAAGGCCTTCATTCATCCCCTCCCTGTCTGTGATCTCATCAGCCAGAGCACAGCTTCAGCCAGGGAAGCAGAGCCCCAGAGCCTGAATGAGCTGTACGAGTTCATTGTCCCAGGCCACTTGGCCTTGAAGTAAGACCTACTTGAGTTTAAGCCCTAGCTCCTCTGGGTCTCAGTTTACAATATGTAAAATGGAAGCAATAATTACAGCCTCACAGGCTCACTGTGAGGACTGAGGGAGGGAAAGCATGTAAAGCACTTAGTGCCGTGCTCTAGCCCAATACATGGTAGTAATTGCTAATACTCCCCTTCTTGAGTAGCAATACAATAGTTGTTAATAGTGTGTTTTCTGGAGAGTTAGACAATCTAAACAGGTTAGGTTTGAGGCTTGAGGCCTCATCTTTCTAGTTGAGAGACTTTGGGAAACTTCATCTCGCTGCGTCTGTTTCCTCATTTAAAAAATGGGAATAACAGTACCTATCTCATGGGAGTACTGTGAGGATGAAATTAAGCAGACCAAGTGTTTAGCACAATTGCCAGTGCATACAAGAGAACTTAGGAAAGTTCATAGAAAAATGGAATTAAAAGATAAAATTAAAAAATATAAACCTTATTTCTCAACATAAGCTCCATCAAGGTCAAGATAATTTTTTTTTTTTTTTTGAAACAGGCTTGCTCTGTCACCCAGTGGCATGATCTTGGCTCACTGCAACTTCCACCTCCCAGGTTCAAGCGGTTCTCAAGCTTCAGCCACCTGAGTAGCTGGGATTACAGGCACATGCCATTACATTCAGCTAATTTTTCTATATTTTTAGTAGAGATGGGGTTTCACTATGTTGGCCAGGCTAGTCTTGAATTCCTGGCCTCAAGTGATCTGCCTGCCACGGGTCTCCCAAAGTGCTGAGATTACAGGTATGAGCCACTGTGCCCAGCCAAGGCCAGGATACTTTTGTAACCATGATATCAGCCATTTATTTAGTATATCCCTAAAGAATTGAGGATCTGGGGATTTTAAACATGTTAATGCAGTCTTTTTTACATTATTAACTGAAGAAAAATGGGTGCCCTTTAAAGATATATATATATCTTTATATATATAAAAACATATCATATATTATATATGATATAATATGATATATATTATATAATGTATTATATATAAATATATAACATATTTATATATAAAATATGTATTTATATATAAAATATATATTAATATAATATATATTTTGTATATATAAAATATTTTATATATACAAAATATATATATATATATATATATATATTTTCAAGACAGAGTCTTGCTCTGTTGCCCAGGCTGGAGTGCAGTGGTGCAATCTCGGCTCACTGCAAGCTCCGCCTCCCAGGTTCACACCATTCTCCTGCCTCAGTCTCCCAAGTAGCTGGGACTACAGGTGCCCGCCACCATACCTGGCTAATTTTTTGTATTTTTAGTAGAGACAGGTTTTCACCGTGTTAGCCAGGATGGTCTTGATCTCCTGACCTCGTGATCCACCCACCTCAGCCTCCCAAAGTGCTGGCATTACAGGCATGAGCCACCGCGCCCGGCCTAAAGATTTTTTAATATTAGGAAACAAAAAGTCTTCAGAAGGAGCCAAATTGGGACTGTAAGGTGATGTCTAGTGATTTTCCACTGAAACTCTTGCAAAATTGCCCTTGTTTGATGAGAGAAATGAGCAGCAACTTTATGGTGGTGGAAAGGTCTCTCTGGTGAAGGTTTCCTGGGCATTTTTCCACTAAAGCTTTGGCTAATCTTCTCAAAACACTCCATAATAAGCACATGTTATTATTCTTTAGCTCTCCAGAAAGTCAACAAGCAAAACGCCTTGAACAACCCACAAAATGGTTGCCATGATTTTTGCTCTTGACTGGTTCACTTTGCTTTGACTGGACCACTTCCATCCCTTGGTAGCCACTGCTTTGTCTTCAGGATTGTACTGGTAAAGCCAAGTTTCATTTTTGGTTACAATTCTTCAAAAAAAAAAATGCTTCAGGATCTTGATCCCACTTGTTTAAAATGTATGAAATTTTGAAAGCTCTGTTCTTGTCAGCAGCTGACCTGGACACATTGGTTTTGGCATCCATTGGGTGGAAAGTTAGCTCAACTTTAATTTTTCAGTCAGGATTGTGTAGGCCAAATCAGTTGAGATATCTGTGGTGCTGGCTATTGTTTCTGCTGTTAATCATTGATCCTTTTCAATTAGCGCATGAACAAGATTACTCTTTTCCTCACAAATTGATGTGGAGGGTCTGCTGCTGTGGGCTTCATCTTCAATATCATCATGTTTCTTCTTAAAATGGATTATCCATTTGTAAACTGCTGATTTCTTTTGGGGCATTGTCCTTTTACACTTTTATAAAGCATCAGTGATTCCACCATTTTTCCACCCAGGCTTCACCATAAATTTAGTATTTTTTATTGCTTCAATTTTGTAGAATACGTGTTCTTATAGGGATTCTCTTCAAACTGATTTCGTGCTTCAAGCTAGATCCTGTTAAGACATGTTATAGCAAGTTAGAACAAATTTATTTTGGTGCAAACATTTATTTTATTTTTTTAGAGACAGGTGTCTCACTGTGCTGCCCAGGCTGGTCTCGAACTTCTGGGCTCAAGTGATCTGTCTACCTCAGCCTCCCAAAGTGCTGGGATTACAGGTATGGGCCACCATGCTTGGCCCTGTGCAAAAAAAAAAACTGGAAATCCATGCACAGTTTTTTCATAATATGCATATTATTCATAATATTATTCATGATAGGCATATGTAATATGTTACCCTTCCCACAAACCCCATTAATCCCTTCTCTGATCTTTATTGATTTGGGTACCTCTTGCAATCCATCTTGCATTGTTCCTGTTTATGTCCATCTCCCTCAAAAATATAAACCGGGCCTCCTAGGCTCACTTTGTTTTCACCTTGAGGCATGTCTTACACATTATTTTTGTGTTCACACCCACAAATCCAATCCTAAAAGCACTGAAAGTGGAAAGGATTACATTGCGTGCCGCATGGAGGCTGGCGCCTGTGATCCCAGGACTTTGTGGGGCTGAGGTGGGAAGATTACCTGAAGTCAGGAGTTCTTTTTTGTTTTGTTTTGTTTGTTTTTAGACAGAGTCTCACTCTGTCGCCCAGGCTAGAGTGCAGTGGTGCTCACTGCAACCTCCACCTCCCGGGTTCGAGCGATTCTCCTGCCGCAGCCTCCGAAGTAGCTAGGATTACAGGTGCCCACCACCATGCCTGGCTAATTTTTGTACTTTTAGTAGAGACGGGCTTTCACCATGTTGTCCAGGCTGGTCTCGAACTCCTGGCCTCAGGTGATTTGCCCGCCTCGGCCTTCCAAAGTGCTGCAACGCCTGGCCAAAGTCAGGAGTTCTTGACCAGCCTGGGCAACATAGTAGACCCCGTCTCTTAAAAAGAAAAGAAAGGATTACCTTGTACATTATACAGCAAAAGTTCTTAAAATTGTGTTTAAAATGTGTCTCTTCCTTTAAGTTTCCACTCCCTGTGTAAGTTGCCTATCCCTCTTTCCCTCCTTTTTGAGCTAGTATCCCCTCCAGCCTGCTTCCAAGTCCGCTAGGGAATACACACGCGTGCACACACACATACATGTGTGTGTTTATGTACTAAAAATATATAAACATTAATAATGCAAGATAGAGCCAGGCGCTGTGGCTCACGCCTGTAATCCCAGCACTTTGGGAGGCGGGGCCGGCGGATCACGAGGTTGGGAGTTCAGACCAGCCTGGCCAACATGGTGAAACCCTGTCTCTACTAAAAATACAAAAATTAGCCGGACGTAGTGACAGGCGCCTGCAATCCCAGTTACCAGGGAGGCTGAGGCAGGAGAATCACTTGAACCTGGGAGGCGGAGGTTGCAGTGAGCCGAGATCGCGCCACTGCACTCCAGCCTGGGCAACAAGAGCGAAACTCCACCTCAAAAAAAAAAAAAATCAAGATGGATTGTAAGAGGTATATATATGTATATATACACGTATATATACGTAGATATCTACGTATATATATACACACATATATACGTAGATATCTACGTATATATCGTAGATATACGTATATATACATATATACGTATATATACACATATATACGTATATACGTATATATCGTAGATATACGTATATATACGTAGATATACACATATATACGTATATACGTAGATATACACATATATACGTATATACGTAGATATACATATATACGTATATACGTATATATACACATATATACACACATATACGTATATACGTATATATACACATATATACACACATATACGTATATACGTATATATACATATATACATATATACGTATATCTACGTATATATATCCGTAGATATACGTATATCTACGGATATATATCGTAGATATATACGTATATCTACGGTATATATACGTATATCTACGATATATATCATAGATATATGTAGATCTACATATATCTACGATATATACGTATATCTACGTATATCTACGTATATATACCGTAGATATACGTATATATCTACATATATACGTAGATATACGTATATACACGTATATATATCGTAGATATACGTAGATATATACGTATATATATCGTAGATATACACATATATACGTATATATACGTAGATATACGTATATACACATGTGTATATATGTGTATATATGTATATATACGTATATATACGATATATACGTATATATATACATATATATATATGACTCCATTTCTTAAGGGACCTGGAGGGGAGAAAGTCACACCCATACACACACGTACACGCATGTATACAAAAATGAATATATGCTCAGATATATACAATATATAAATGGGCAAATATAAAATCCCCTTTGTGCCACGAATCCATTATTTCATTCATCAAATATTTGAGCATCCACTTTGCCTAGAACCAAGTTATCTGTTGGGATGAGCAAGGCATAAGAGGTTCTTGCTCTCATAGAACTTAGAATTCTACTGGAGGAAGATGAGAACAAATACGAAATGTAAGCAGTGGAAGTGCTGTAAAAACACAGCTTTGTGAGAGTGATGCTTTGAATGCTCCTGGTGTTCCATTGAGTGTTCGGGCAGGGGGAATGGACTCGGAGGTGAACTATGAGCCGAGATTCATTTTATAAACGGGAACACAGACACATGGACACTTGAAGGGCCTTGGTGGTCGGAAAACTGAAGGAAGGTTCCCAACCCTCTTGGCACCACTCTCCGGACTAGCAGTTTCAGGGAACTTCACAAGCCAAAACCAGCCGGTAGCAGTCCAGGAGCGCCTGCGCAAGAGGACGCCGTCAGCTTGACGTCAGCGCGCCGGGCTCTGGCCCGCCCCTTGTGGCACCAGCCCCGCCCCACCCCGCCCCGCATACCCGTGCGCTGTCGCGCATGCTCCGAGCCCCGCCCCCGTGCGTCACAGAATGGCCTCGGACACCCAGGCAGACCCTGACGTGTCGGGGAGGAGCCGGGCGCGGAGGTACGCGGAGTGGAGCTTGGGGCTGCGGAGGGGAGCTGAGCCGAGCGGCTGGGCGGGCCTGGCCAGGCCAGCGGAGCGGAGACGTCGGTCGAGCGGCGGCGAACATGCGCTTTTGACACATTGGAGGTGAGCCTGCAGCGCGGGGCCGCTCCCTAAGGGGCTGCGCTGGGCCGGCGACGCCGAGGCCTTCCCTTGGGGAGCCTTCCCGGCCCGGGTCCGTGTGTGAGGCTCCGCCGGGGCGGGCCGGGCCGGGTTCTGGGGCGGCCAGCGCGGGGGCAACTGTTCCAACCGCTCTAACTGTCCCCTCCCTTCCCTGGTCCGACGTGTGAACCTCCAGGGGCACCTGCAAGGGAACGATCCCGGTGGCCTCCGGAGGATGTGCCCCGTTCCGGGTGGGGTGAGGGCTGGCGGTGACGGAGGCCGGGACGTGGCACCGTGGGCTGGGGCGCTGGCGGCGCAAGGAGTGGCCCAGTCGGAGGTGGCAGCGGCGCGCCCGCCCGCCTCCTCCTACCCCCTCCCCGAAATTCCTTCATTTGCGAGGGTGGTTTGGAGCGGGGTTGCATTTTGATCTCTCAATGCCCCTCTCCCATGGGGGGCGAGAGCGCGAGCAGCCCACGTTGGGCTCGGATTGGCATTCTCCTGACTCCCGCCCGGAACTGCTAATCATCCTCCCCCTGGAGTTCGGGAAAGTGTCACCAACGGGCTCGGGTTACTTGTGCTCGACTCTTTTCTTGCTGTAAGCTATGAGATGACCCTTTAAGTTTTGCAAAGGAGGTGAGAGTTCTGTCACTACTGATTATTACATTCTATTTACATAGCACCTTTACACGTTTCAGAACACTCTTCTTCCTCTTTCGAACCGTATCACCTTGTGGTTGCAACTGATTATGTTATCGCCATTTCGATGGAGAAATGGAGCTGAGATGGGGGTAATTAATTTATACTTAGGTTCAACCAACTGGTGAGTGGCTTAGCTTGGATCATAATTTACATTTCTAGGCTCGGAGTTCTGGTTTCTTTTCGTGCGATTTTTATACCTTTCTCAGCTAGAAAACAAGGCAGAAAATGTGACTTGCCAAAGATATGCCAGAAGCTGGTAGATTACTTAATTATTTTTGAGCAAACTCACCTAGGATAAAAACTGCTGCTCAGTCATGAGAAAAATCTTACTGTGAAGCTTGTTCAGGAGTTGCTGGTTAGTTATTTTGTCTGATAAATTGTGTTGCTCTTAATGTGCTTAAAAGATAGTGTAATGGCTTTGCTAAATCATGAAGTTGATGGGCACGATGCAGCCTTAAGTCATGGGCTGAAGAGAAGTAAAGGGAAACCAAGTGAAGTATTTCTTCTGAATTATTATTAAAATTATTGTTACTTAAAATTAGAATGCATGAGAAACAAAACCTTTGGCCAGCCCTGGTTAGAGGTTGACTTCATCCAGATAGAAATTGCTAAATCTTCTGAAGCTGTAGTTCTTTTGATTTTTTAAAATTAAATAAATTGAAGTTGGATAAGGAGCTTAAAATAAGTAGGAACCGTAGTAAAACTTAGATCTTGCTTTCATGACATCTGCAAAACAACTTATTTTTATTTTCATTTTAAACCATGCTGAGATAAATTTGGTTACTAAAGCTTAAAATTACTTCTGACGTAAGTTTCTGAGCACTCCATAAAGTAAAAAAGAAGTCTGATAGAATCAAAGAGAGACCGTATTTAAGATCAACTTTGAAGAGTTAAAAATTCTGTAAATGTCACCTTTGAGAGTAGTAGAATTTCAGTAAAAAGGCATGTATTACCAACAGTGAGTTCTGAAAGAACTCTTCCAGTGTCATTAGTCCATTTTAGAACTGTTAACCAGAAACAATATCATTGAAAGTAGATTTTCTTACCGTTGTACAAAGAGTAATTTCCTCGTAAATAAAAGGCATTTTGGACAGGCTGTTTTAAACTCAAATGAGTTGATTGCTGCTAGATTTCTGAAGGTCATACACAGTATGATAATGCTTTACGTAAAAATTGTCATGCTTTTGAGACTCTGTCCATATTGAGATCTGGTATTAAAGAAAGATGGGGTGGGGACGGGCAGAGAATAATAATTTTTTTTTTTTTTTTTTTTTTGACGGAGTCTCCCCCTGTTGCCCAGGCTGGAGTGCAGTGGCACGATCTTGGCTCACTGCAACCTCCACCTCCTGGGTTCAAGCGATTCTCCTGCCTCAGCCTCCTGAGTAGCTGGGATTACAGGTGCACGCCACGACGCCCTGCTATTTTTGTATTTTTAGTAGAGATAGGGATTCACCATGTGGGTCAGGCTGGTCTCGAAATCCTCACCTCGTGATCCGCCCGCCTCAGCCTCCCAAAGTGCTGGGATTACAGGCGTGAGCCACCGTGCCCTGCCAATAATACATAATTATCTATCTTCATTCTAGCTTCAGAAAATTGTGGATGTACCATTAGAGCATTGTTTTAGCAGTATTTCTATATTAGCTAACTTTCTATAGCCTGAATATCTCTAGTTACATAGCTTGAAATAACAGTGAACACATCCTCCCAGTGTAACTTGAAGCAAACTGAACAGACTGTAAAACAGCCCCTGAAACTGTCGTTTGAGTATCTGCAGTGGTAGCAAATTTTATTATTTGTAAATAATCTGATTTTTATTTTTATTTTTTTGGAGACAGGTCTCATTTTGTCACCCAGGCTGGAGTGCAGTGGAGTGATTACAGCTTACTGCAGCCTCAACTTCCTGGACTCAAGCGATCCTCCCACCACAGTCTCACGAGTAGCGGGGACCACAGGTGCATGCCACCACACCCAGCTCATTTTTGTATTTTTGTTAGAGATGGGGTTTCAGCATGTTATCCAGCCTGGCTTTGAACTTCCAGGCTCAAGTGACATTCCCACCTCAGCCTCCCAAGTGCTGGGATTAATATGCGTGAGCGACCATGCCTGGCCAGAATCTGATTTTTAAAAAGAGTAAATCTGATGGGTAAAAGTAGGGCAATAGAGCTGGATAATACCAGTTAGGAGGCAATAAGGATGAGGTGTGTCCACAAAGTAAGTAGTTTTTGCTTTGTTCTTTTTTTTTTTTTTTTTTTTGAGACAGAGTCTCGCTCTGTCACCTAGGCTGGAGTGCAGTGGCGCGATCTCGGCTCACTACAAGCTCCGCCTCCCGGCTTCACGCCATTCTCCTGCCTCAGCCTCCCGAGTAGCTGGGACTGCAGGTGCCCGCCACCACGCCCGGCTAGTTTTTTGTGCTTTTAGTAGAGACGGGGTTTCACCATGTTAGCCAGGATAGTCTCAGTCTCCTGACCTCGCGATCCGCCCGCCTCGGCCTCCCAAAGTGCTGGGATTACAGGCGTGAGCCACCGTGCCCGGCCATTTTTTTTTTCTTTTATTTGAGATAGAATCTTGCCCTGTCACCCAGGCTGGAGTGCAGTGGCCAATCTCGGCTCACTGCAACCTCCTCCTCCCTGGTTTGAGCGATTCTCCTGCCTCAGCCTCCTGAGTATCTGGGATTACAGGTGCCGGCCACCACACCCAGCTAATTTTTTTTTTTTTTTTTTTTTTTTAATCATATTTTCAGTAGAGACGAGGTTTCACCATGTTGGCCAGGCTGGTCTTGAACTCCTAACCTCAAGTGATCCGCCTGCCTCAGCCTCCCAAAGTGCTAGGATTATAGGCATGAGCCACTGCACCTGGCCTGCTTTGTTCTTAATGTGGCTCATAAAGCCTATTCCAAAAAAGAAGTTTTGGAAATGTTTTTCAGCAATGGTGATATCACTGGAATATGCATATAGCTTCCTGAAATGATCAATTTTAAATAATCATTTGCATGTTTTAAATTTTGAAGCCTGTTTACTTTGTGGTCATATTTGAAAGGTCCGCTATTGAACTACCAATTTTTAATAGCTTGATGAACATTTATGTTTTTACTATGTGCCAGGTTCTGTCCTAAGTACTTTACAAATATTAGCTTACTTCATAAGCTCGTTTTAATGATTATCCCCATTTCACAGGTGAGGAAATGGAGCACTGAGTCATTAAGTCACTTGCCCAAGGTCACCCAAGTAGTGAGTAGATGCATCAGTAGTGAGTTTGAACTTCCAGGTCTGACTTCAAACTTGAGCAGTTCGGCTTCACGATCTGGGCTCTTAACCACTATGCTATGCTGCTCCTATGACTTATTCTTGGTTGAATGTTTTAAATTGGTTTGATCTGGAAGAGATGATGGTCCTTTTAGTAAATGATATCCAACATAGTGTTATAATACTGTTAGAGGGGCCAGTAAGCGGGTTATGAAAATAGCCTATTGATTAGAAAAGTGGTGGTCAACATTCAATTCACATAAGATTCAGCAAGAAAATAAAGAATGTGGCCAGGCACGGTGGCTCACACCTGTAATCCCAGCACTTTGGGAGGCCGAGGAGGGCAGATCACGAGGTCAGGAGTTCGAGACCAGCCTGGCCAACATGGTGAAACCCCATCTCTACTAAAAATACAAAAATTAGCCAGGTATGGTGGTGGGTGCCTGTAATCCCAGCTACTTAGGAGGCCGAGGCAGAATTGCTTGAACCCAGGAGTCAGAGGTTGCAGTGAACTAGGATTGTGCCACTGCACTCCAGCCTGGGTGAAAGAGCGAGACTCCGTCTCAAAAAAAAAAAAAAAAAAAAAAAAAAAAAAAATAAATAAATAAAGAATGTGTGTTAAGTAAAATAATTTTGCTATAATTATTTGACACTGAATGTAAGTAGTTGGATAAAGAGGATGCAAGGGCTAGAACTAGATTCTCAAAAAGTTTCATGCAAAAGCCTATTTAAAACCTGAGTTATCGGGACACTCATGGAAAAGTTGGTGTTGTATTAAGAATATGTCCCTGTTCAAGAACCAAAAGTCAGAGACAAATGGATACTCACAGTACATCCAGAGGGGTAAACAATGCTATTCCTCAGGGATTACTACTTAACTAGGCGCTCTTCAAAGCATTAACTGCTAGTACATCCTCTGATACTATATAAATGGGTCAAAACCAACAAAAAATACCCCCACATGGAAATGCTTTGAAGTGGACTCCTGAATAACATTTACAGATTCAAAACAATCCTAACTCTTTTCGTAGAAGAATTGGCTCCACATTCAAACACCTTCAAAAAAATGTTAGATGCCAAGGAAGGTATCTAACAGTCATTAGGAACTTTCATAATGATGCTGGTTCATGGGCCACACTATTAGCATATCATCAAATGCTGCACAGTAACGGAAAGAGTACTGAAAACTCAAAGGAAAAATGATCCGACCAGTGAATAAAATGTTCAGTACAGAAGCAGCACTAGGCACTCAGCCCCAGAAAGGCAGATGGGTAATCTAGGGGCAATACAAAGCATGACAAAATATTTAAGGGACTGAGATGGCTGCCAAATCATTATAGGCTAAAAAGGCAAGAAATAATCACTTTGGGAAGAGCAAGGCTGAGAGGTATTATCATCAAAGGCTACAAAACCAGAGGGGACATAAAGGAGAATACAAGTTTGTTCACCAAATCCTGGAACCTTCCAAGAGAGCAGCACATGGGACTCAGGGCAAAGCTAAGACCAAAAACAGGAAGTTCATCGATGGCTATAAAGTTATGGAACTTATCCCAGTTGCTTCAAATAAGATAAAATCAATACATTACAAGTTTTAGACTTGAAATCATTAACTTACAAAATGCTTTATATAAGGATCAGGACTTCTATTGCTTTTTTTATTTTCCTGAGCTTTTAAATTGCTCTTTTTCTTAGTAACAGTAGAGTAACATGTCTTCACCACAACCTCAAATATATCTAGCTTCTCACTCGTGCTCTATGCTATCTGTTCTATGGGATTCCTTATTTTTCTTGGTGTCATCCGTCTGAAGCATTCTATGGGCCTGATGGACTAGGCTTCATCCTGGGACTTTTCATTGCAGCCCTAGGTTGGAGCCCCTGTTTCCTGCATCCCGTGCTGTCCAGGTCATGGTTTTCTCCCTTCTTTTGTACTTGTCTCAGGAAGTGTGTAGGAGGTAGCCCTCCTGACCTTTTTTTTAAGTCTTTGTCTAGTACCTTCTGAGTTCTTGTATAAGAAAAAATCTCGTTTCCTGAATTGTCTGTTTCCTCTCAGTTCAGTAGGTCCTAAAATTTTCTTATTCATGCTACTGGGTTTTCTTACTCATCAGATGGCTCTTGGTTGTCCATTTATATTTCAGGGCCGGATAATGATGATTTGAGGTAGCTAGTGTGCAGTGGTTATCTCTAAGGTTCTTCCCAATAAATCCCATCAACTCCCTATTCTTTGATGTGGAGCCTGTACTGAGCGTATGTCAGTGACTGAATGTGGCTGCCCATGTATCGGATTAATAATTTTGTCTAATTGATGATGATAGGTTTTCTAATATTGATTTAATATATGGTGATACATTGTGAGGTGGAAGTAAACTACCCACACATCCTTTTGCTTACTCCATTCCTGAAGTAGGAATTCAGATGTTAATAAAGTGGTACTTTGAAAGTCAAGAGGGAATATTGAAAGGATGATTATAAATCCGTTCACATATGTATTTATTTATTTTCAAGACAGGGTCTTGCTGTGTTGCCCAGGCTGGAGGGCAGTGGCACAGTCGTGGCTCACTGCAGCCTCAAAATCATGGCTTACTTCAGCCTCACTGCTTCTGGGCTCAAGCAATCCTCCTGCCTCTGCCTCCCCATGTGTTGGGATTACAGGCATAAGCCACCGTGTCCAGCCTCAATTCGAATATTTATTGAACTTCCACTGTGTTCTATGTTTGATGATGTGGAGAGATTTAACCGTTCATTCCTTTAAAAAGTTTTTTTTTTTTTTTTTTGCTAAACCTTCCTGAGTGGCTTGTGCTAGATAAACTCCAAGTTCTCTGCATCTCCAGGTTTTTATTAATTTATTTTTATTTTTATTTTTAGACGGAGTCTCGCTCTGTCCCCCAGGCTGGAGTGCAGTGGTGCAATCTTGGCTCACTGCAAGCTCTGCTTCCCGGGTTCACACCATTCTCCTGCCTCAGCCTCCCGCGTAGGTGGGACTACAGGTGCCCGCCACCATGCTCGGCTGATTTTTTGTATTTTTAGTAGAGACGGGGTTTCACCATGTTAGCCAGGATGGTCTCGATCTTCTGGCCTCATGATCTGCCTGCCTCGGCCTCCCAAAGTGCTGGGATTACAGGCATGAGCCACCACACCCAGCCTATTAATTTACTTTTAAAGCTGGTCTTGAGTTCTTGCTGCCTAGTATGGAATAGGTTGAATCAATTATGGTTTAATTCAGTAAATATTATTGAGTATCCACTATTGTGCAGGCATTGGGCTGAGACGGAAATAAGTAAGCCAGCCTAACAGGCAACACAAAGGTGTAAGCAAATGCATTGCCCTGTGGTAATTATATCAGTGAAAGCATGTGTGGGGTACAGAGGTAGCAAAGAATGCAAGAGATTTTAATGCTGTCCAGTTGAGGACAAGAAAACCTCTCTGGAAAAGATGACAATTAGGTTTTAAGGATAAATAGAAGTTTTCCTATTTAGGGGAGCCACTCCAGGTAGAGAAAACCTGGAGTAGTTTTCCAGACCTGAAAGAGCATGGTGTGTTAAGACAGTTTCGAACAATACTGCCAGAATAAAAGATTTCCGTGGAGACGAACAATACTGCCAGAATATAGAGTGGGATGCGTGGGGAGGAGGTGCTAGAAAACGGTAGGCATGCCTCTAGAGTGGGCCTGACGATCAGTTGGGAGTTTTAGGTAGCTAGTCCAAATGTTAGTTAATTAAATCTCTTTTTTTCCCCTCTCTGAATGCCTTAGGAGAAGAACCAGGATGAGAGAGAGAGATCATTGAAGTTGGAGATTAGTGGACTTTTGGAAGGAAGCTTTGGCCTTAAAAGATGATTAACAGGAAGTTTTTAGAGATTTGATAATAGTAAATTATTGGGAATGTGGTGCCTGATTTTCTAGTAGGGTCACCTGGCATAAAATGTTCCAAGCAGATGTTTTGAAGCAGTTGTATACTGGGAAGGGCAGCATGCATGCGGTAGCAGCATCTGTGACAATAAGCTTGTTTCTGTCTCCCGATTCCCAGAAGACCACGTGGCCTTAAACCAACTGCTGCAACTCTGTGTGCAGGATGATTCTGTGGGCCCAAGTCACCCAGCACCTATGCTGCAACCAAAAGTGCCTCCTGTCGCTTTGTATCAAAGGACCTTTGTCACGATCTCATTCACAATATTGGTGGTCCCTGAGAGTGGAGCAGTGGAGTGATTGATGTGCCTGAGTTTGAAGAGAGTTAACCACTGGAATCTCTCATGTTTTATTCCCTCCAAAATGCTGCAGTTCAGTGTTGTCCCAGATTTTATGCTTTTGCTTAGATTTGTCTGTTCTCTAAGTTGTTAACAGCTTGTCTTTAATATTTCCCAGGCTTTCTTGATCATGGATGGTGAAGATATACCAGATTTTTCAAGTTTAAAGGAGGAAACTGCTTATTGGAAGGAACTTTCCTTGAAGTACAAGCAAAGGTAATGTTGGAAAGCACACTGAAAGTAGGGGAGGGCGTTTGGAATACACCATGTCTTGTTTGTGCATTTTTCTTTTTAACATAAAGCTAAATTTGGAATTGCAGATTTAGGATTCTAGGATTGAGATTCTACAAACAGTCACCACATGGGTTGTATTTAAATAGTATAACATGCCATAAGTCTTTATATTGTTCAAATTATTAAAATAGTAGGAAAACTGTCATTTATGATTTCTTCTGATCATTGCCTCTTCTATGCTTTTTAGTAGGTGGGGCCATCTTTGGCCTGCTTTACGTGCACTGATTCTGCCTCATCATTTTGGTCATTTGGAGATTCTGATAAGCTGTCTAGGGCTCCATAGAACAGACTTTACGTTCTCCTCAGGCAAGCATGATCAGTGTCTGGAGCCAGCAAAGCTTTGAGGGAGGGGGAGAAGCTTCAGGGGTATGGAATGTTTTATAAAATTTCAATTATTTGGTTGGGAGAACTTTCAGATGACAACCTTTTAAGCACCAAAACTTGTCTCAAATTTCTTTTTTAAAAATGAGATCTTGCTAAATAAAATATTGATACATTTTCCTATTTTGGTTAACAGAGTTTACTAAGTCTTATCAAACCTTTTACTGCCCTTTCATTATTATCACCAAAGTCAGTTATTCTATTGTGCCAGTGGATATGAAAGGTGTGCATCTATGGCAGGGTTCTTTTTTTTTTTTTTTGAGATGGAGTCTCACTCTGTCACCCAGGCTAGAGTGCAGTTGCATAATCTCGGCTCACTGCAAGCTCCGCCTCCCAGGTTCACGCCATTCTCCTGCCTCAGCCTCCTGAGTAGCTGGGACTACAGGCGCCCGCCACTACGCCCGGCTAATTTTTTGTATTTTTAGTAGAGACGGGGTTTCACTGTGTTAGCCAGGATGGTCTCGATCTCCTGAACTCGTGATCTGCCCGCCTCAGCCTCCCAAAGTGCTGGGATTACAGGCATGAGCCACCGCGCCCGGCCCGGGTTCTTAATCTTTTTCTGTGTCATAGTTGTCTTAATGGGCTGGGGTAGCCTATGGACTCCTCAGCATAGTATTTTTAAATGCATAGAATAATAGAATTACAAAGAAAATAAATTATATTGAAAAAAGTTATCTAAATATTAAACTAATTTATGGTATAGTAATATGTACTTCTCTATTAATGCATTAAATAAAAAAAGATACAGAAGTGAATGTAATAACTGCCTAATTTTGAAATAGTCATGAGAATAAATGTATTTAGAGATATATGCAACAGTTCTATTGTGATGTGAAAATACCTGTGATTTCTGTTGAATATGGTAGAAGGAAATGCCAAATTTGTTACTTTAATGAAAGTAAAAATGCATTTTTCTCGCATCTGAGTTCTGTGGTGGAAGAAGCTAATGGTATTGAGCTACGTAGCCTTACTTTTCATAAATATTGTAATCACTGACTTGTGGCTCCTTTTTGGGCTTGTCATTTTCATTGAACCCTGAATATATTAAGAGATGCAAAACAGATTGTCTTTAGTATATTTTATGAGAGCATTAGCATTCAAGCAAAAATTATCGAATTGCTATATAATCACCTCCAAGACAATCCTTGTGGTTCTTAGTGTAACTCGTCTTTCCCACTTTGTTTCTGATTAGCTTCCAGGAAGCCCGGGATGAGCTAGTTGAATTCCAGGAAGGAAGCAGAGAATTAGAAGCAGAGTTGGAGGCACAATTAGTACAGGCTGAACAAAGAAACAGAGACTTGCAGGCTGATAACCAAAGACTGAAATATGAAGTGGAGGCATTAAAGGTAATTGCAGCAGTAGACACTGGGGTCTAATGTGTTGAGTTTTATTAAAATGAGAAATATGTTTTTCAGGTGCTTAAGAGCAGCAGGCGACAAAAAATAGTTTGAAAAAAATGCTTAAAGTGAATTTTTGAATAAAATGTTTTCTTTCACGGAACCAGGGGAAAAGGTGGTTCAGAGTTTAGGAGTTCACTTAGATACTTTGTAGTTGTCACTTTTCTGGCTATAATGTTCCTAGCTATATCATATTATAGTTCCTATAATTTTCAAAAGCTGCCTGATTATTTCTTTTGACAGATAGGTTGCCTCATTCTGCAGTATGTTTACAATTATATTGATAGGGAATATGCATTTATTTCATTATTGTTCATAGCCCTTTCAGTTTTGGAGTTTAGTTAGGGTTAAAAATTTCCCTTCTACAAAGGAATTTTCAGGAGCAAAAGCATTCACCCCTTTCTCTGCCCTTCACCATCTACTGTAGCCACATGCCTGAGGGTGTTTAGTGTCTGGGGAGTGAGTGGGTTCTGGGAAGGTTGGGTGGGCAGGTAAAAGGTAGGGAATTTGAACTCTGTGCTTACCCTGGGCCGTATTTAGCCTGAAAACCCAGAGGTTTCCTCAACAAGTTTGGGGATTTTGAGGCAAGGGTTTTTTATAGTACTTTTTTTCAGAGAGATTGTTATTGGGTTTCTTTCTGAGAGGAGAATGGTTGACAAAATTTAACATGAATTTAGGCACTTAGAATGAATGTGTCATTTAGTTGTTTTTAAAGTAATTGTTACAAGAGTGTGGGTAAAGTCCTTGGGCTCCCCCCCACCCTTTTAACTTGAGTTACCTCTTTATTAAAGAGGACTGTATATTAATGACATGTACTTTCCTATACTGATGCCCTCAGGAGAAGCTAGAGCATCAATATGCACAGAGCTATAAGCAGGTCTCAGTGTTAGAAGATGATTTAAGTCAGACTCGGGCCATTAAGGAGCAGTTGCATAAGTATGTGAGAGAGCTGGAGCAGGCCAACGACGACCTGGAGCGAGCCAAAAGGTAAACGAATGACTGCGTTTTGTTAGAAAAAAACCATCTTGGTAATTAGTGATTAAAATCTTTATTAGGCTCTTCCCCTAGATCTTAGTCCCAGAACATTTCCTGTTGGTGTTTCACGTCACTTGTAACTCATCAGATGGAAAGGAACCCCAAATCCTCATCTCCCAGATAATGTCCTTCAAAGCTTTTCTCTTTCAATTTTTCTTTTTTCCTTCTTTCATATACTTGGTTGATCCTGTTGGTTTTGTTTTGTTTTGTTTTTTTGAGACAGGGTCTCGCATTGTTGCCCAGTCTGGAGTGCAGTGGCATGATCTCGGCTCACTGCAACTGCTGCCTCCTAGGTTCAAGCGATTCTTGTGCCTCAGCCTTCCAAGTAGCTAGGGTTATAGGCGTGTGCCACCACACCCAGCTAATTTTTATATTTTTAGTAGAGACGGGGTTTTGCCATGTTGGCCAGGCTGGCATCTTGAATTCCTGGCATCAAGTGATCTGCCCGCCTTGGCCTCCCAAAGTGCTGGGATTATAGGCATGAGCCACTGCACCCAGCCTAGGTTTTGTGTATTTATTTGTTTATTTTTTAAACTGTCTCATGCATTCCTCTGTCTTCCCTCTGTGCTCTTAACACTTCCATACTTACTGTAGATGCTCACATCTTATACCTGGATTCTGTAGTTGTCCTCTAGCTGATACATCTTTATATTTCTATTCCTTTTTATTCTCTTTTAATACTGACTGACGAATTTTCTTAAAATGTTGATCAGTTCAGATTTTCTGAACAACCTGCAGTGGCTTGCTATCACTGTTGCCAAACTTTATGCATCTTTAATTAGTTGTTTCTTAACCATTCCAAGCTTAGTTCCTATTACTTTATAATTGTTTCCTGGTATTTCCTTCCTCAATATTTATCCAGTGGGTCTTAAGTGACTGACATGATGCTGAACTTAGAGATGCGGAGCTAGTCTGGTCACTACCCTTGGGGGTGACAGATATGTACATTCACTATGTTAATAACCTACTAAAAAAAAGTGGGCAAGCTGCTGCTCCAGGGCATAGAGGAGGCAGCAGCCAGATTGGTTGCGGAGGATAACCAATCAGAGGCTGAAGTGAAGTTACAAAGTGACACCCTATGCAAATGTCTGGATGGTTGCAGAGATCAAAGGGAATAAATAGCCTCTGGTCCTTTTGTTACTTAGGTGTGGAGAGTTCGGGTATTCCTTTTGATTTAGTTCTAGGATCTGTGTGAATCGGACTTAGGTTCCCTGACTTGGGACTTAATGTTTTAAACAAACTCTTAACATATATTACAAGTTTTGAAAAGTTGTCTTTCTGAAAATGTGTAAACTTGATTGTATTGTGTTCAAAACACAGTGGAGATATAAATAGTGTAACAAATAGCCTTTCTGTAGGGAACATTAAGGAATAGATGGGAATTTAAGAGAATATATTGCATGTATTGCCCAACTGATAGAGACACTATGTGCCAGCAGTGGTCGGGAAGGGGCAAGATCATCTTCTTTGAATGGGGCCAGGCTGGCTAGGTCAGGAAATGTTATGAGATAAACTGACAGTTTCCTTTTGTACTATCTGTTTGCACATGTTATGTATTTAATTCATGTACTCTAATTTTTCTTTTTAGGGCAACAATAGTTTCACTGGAAGACTTTGAACAAAGGCTAAATCAGGCCATTGAACGAAATGCATTTTTAGAAAGTGAACTTGATGAAAAGGAATCTTTGTTGGTCTCTGTACAGAGGTTAAAGGATGAAGCAAGAGGTAAAATTTATAACTTAAAGAACACAATTGACCCTTGAACAACATGGGTTTGAATTGTGTGGGCCCACTTATACTCTGATTTTTTTTTCAACCAAACACGGATTGAAAATACAGTATTCATGGCATTCAGAACCCTGTATATGGAGGGCTCACTTTTCATATATACGGGCTGACTGTGAGACTTCAGTATGCACCAATTTTGGTGTAGGTGGGGGTCCTGGAACCAATCCCCATGTATACTGAGGGACAACTGTATTTATCCTCCCTTACCTTACTGTCCCTATGCCAGAAGAAGCTTAGAGTCAACTTTTTTTGGAGACAGTCTTGCGCTGTCACCCAGGCTGGAGTGCAATGGTGCAATCTCAGCTCACTGCAAACTCCGCCTCCCGGGTTCAAACGATTCTCCTGTCTCAGCCTCTCGAGTAGCTAGGATTACGGGCGCCCGCCACCACGCCCAGCTGATTTTTGTATTTTTAGTAGAGACGGGGTTTCACCATATTGGCCAGGCTGATCTCGAACTCCTGACCTCATGATCTGGCTGCCTTGGCCTCCCAAAGTGCTGGGATTACAGACGTGAGCCACCGCGCCCGGCCCCATCCGGCTTATTAAGAAAAAATTTTTTTTGTGGAGACGGTCTCAGTATGTTGGCCAGGCTGGTCTTGAACCCTTGGCCTTAAATGATCCTTCTGGTTCTGTCTCCCAAAATGTTGGGATTACGAGTGTGAGCCACTGTGCCTGGCTTCTTAATCATTTTAAAGTGTACAGTCCAGTAGTGTTAAGTATAGTCAAATTGTTGTGTAAACAAATTTTTAGAACTTTTTCATCTTGCAAAACTGAAACTATATCTGTTGAATAGCGACTACCCATTTTCCCTTCCCTTCAGCCCCTGGCAACCACAGTTCTACTTTCTATGAGTTCAGCTACTTTAGATACCTCATATAAGGGAGATTATACAGTATTTGTGACTGGTTTATTGCACTTAGCATAATGTCCTCAAGGTTTATCCATGTGTAGTATGTGACAAAATTTCCTTCTTTTTTAAGGCTGAATAATATTCCATTGTATATATTCATTTTCTTTATCTGTTCATCTGTGGATGGCCATCAAGTTGCTCCCATCTCTTGCTATTGTGAATGATACCGCTGCGAACATGGGTGTGCAAATATCTCTTTGAGATCTTGTTTTGAATTCTTTTGGATACATACCCAAAAGGGGGATGACTTTGTTCCTTTTTTAACACAAGCAAATATTCTGTAGGTTAAATTGCATAATTGGAAAAGATAACATTAATTTTGGGTTAAAAACTCGACATTGGCTGGGTGTGGTGGCTCACGCCTGTAATTCCAGCACTTTGGGAGGCTGAGGCAATTGGATCATTTGAGGTTAGGAGTTCGAGACCAGCCTGACCAACATGGTGAAACCCTGTCTCTACTAAAAATACAAAAAAAAATTAGCTGGGTGTGGTGGCGGGTGCCTGTAATCCCAGCTATTTGGGAGGCTGAGGCAGGAGAATCGCTTGAACCCAGGAAGTGGAGGTTGCAGTGAGCTGAGATTGTGTCACTGCACTCTAGCCTGGGCGACAGAGCAAGACTCCGTCTCAAAAAAGAAAAAAAACCTCAATATTTGAAAGCATGAGAAAAATTTAAACCGTTCTGAATACTTCTTTTCTAAAACCAAATATTTCATAGTGATAATAGTTAATGCCAGCGCATTTTAAAATTACAAAAATGCACTTAGTTGATTTTGCAATAACCCCAAAGCTACATCATTTGAAAATAAAAGCAAATAAGTTGGTGAAGAATATTTACTTTTGTGTGAATTGTACTGTGGACTCTGCACTGTTTCTTTTTGCATATGAGCATAAGTAACTTCTCTCAGGTTATAGCATTTTTAAATTCTCAAAGATCATTTAGACAGTAGTTTTGCCATTTTTATTCCCCTAGAAATAAAAGTTATAATTAAATAGGAAATTCATTTTTCAGAAATAGTAATTTAGGAAGAAGACCTTTATGACATTTTAGATGTACTTTTCTTGATATATTTGCTCCCGCTAGTGAGTATTCCTGCCCTTATTTGCAATATTTTACAGATTTAAGGCAAGAACTAGCAGTTCGGGAAAGACAACAGGAAGTAACTAGAAAGTCGGCCCCTAGCTCTCCAACTCTAGACTGTGAAAAGATGGACTCCGCTGTCCAAGCATCACTTTCTTTGCCAGCTACCCCTGTTGGTAAAGGAACGGAGAACACTTTTCCTTCACCGAAAGGTTTGTAATGTCTTTTCTTTTTGAGGTGATGTGTTAGATGATCAGCTTGCGGGGGTTTGTTGCTGAAGGCGGTGGCTAAGGTTTAAAGAGTAATTTTAGTTTAAAAGTTGGTGAAGTCTAGCGCTATGTGAAACAGAAGAAGGAATTGTTTTCCTAGGCCACTAATACATAGGAAACAGTGAAATGATGGTTACATTTAAGATGAGATTTTTAAAAGTTAAAGATTTTTAAGGAAAGTTTATTTTTTGATGATAGCAATAGATTTTGTGATTACAGCAGTATGTTTAGGTAGAAAATTTTAAAAACACAGAAAAAAAAGGAAATAAAAATCATGTTATCTTACCACTTACAGGCACCCACCATTAACATTTTGAGTTTTTTTTTCTATTGTGTGCTTGTGTGTGTTTGTGCACATCTCTTTGTCACATGCAAATTTGGGGATCATATTTAAACACAGTTTTATTTCTTCCTTTCGCCACTTTCCATATCATGGGAGACCTGAGGCCTTTCTACATAGAATGTACAGAGAATCATTAAGTTATCTTTCAGACTCATGTAAGACCGGCTTGGATGGACATGCCCATTCTGTTACATGCTTCAGGAGCTGCCTTTTTCAAAAGCATTGTTTGGAGTAATTGGTGATTGGCACATACAGAATACTCACATTGCCATCAGCCAGTGTGTTTTTTTAAATCCAGATAAGCAGAAAAACCACCTAGTAGCCACTAGATAGAACCTTAAAATGGAATCTTAAAGCTCTCATTTGAGATTTGTTTAGATTTTGCAGCTTGCAGTTCATATTTCAGCTACTCTCATCCCCCCATGCTTTTTTTTTCCACCCTATGTTGAAGCTGTCATCCCACCCTTTTTAAAATACAGGGTTTTATCTTTTAGAATGCTGTGTGGGCAGCTAGTACAGTGAGCTCTCTCTGTCTGTGCTACTCAATAGTCACCAGCCCATGTGGCTATTTAAATTTATATTAAAATGAAATAAAATAAAATTCAGTTTCTTGGTCACATTAACCACATTTCAAGTGCTCAGTAACCCTTGAGTAGGTAATTCAACTTGTCTTTGCCTTGTTACGAGATGATATCAGATAAGGTATGTGAAGGTGCTATATGGTTGTAAGGTGTTTCTAATTGCGCTAGGTTTACTGCTGAGGACAAAGGGCAGGCAATAGATTATTAGCAGTCATCAGGAGCCCTCACGGTCAGTTTTTCAGAAGAGCCGCTTGTATATTTGAAGATTTCACAATTACATCTGAGGACTAACAAAGTTTTGCTTTTATGTTACTGATTAGAATTATGCAGATCTGAAAATCCTTTAGTTGAAGACGAATCAGAATAGTGAAAAGCCTCAGGTGAGGTGACACCCACAGGTGGTGCACAGTTTTTTTAATAGCCTGTTAGAGTTTTCATTCAGGGACTCAGGGAGTCAAAAGGACATGGAGCCTGCTCTGGCACAGCATGAGATGTGCCAACCCTATGGCAGTAATATTTGCTTAATAGATAGGTTTTTAGGCTGGAACCAATAGCATGAATTTTCACTGGCTAACCTAAAAGCTGCTGTGTACTAGATCACTGTCATTTCATTACAAGAGAGCACAGAGTTGTGAGCAGCAGCAGGTGGTCAGAGAAATCGGTAAGATCTTAGAGCTGATCTTTCTGAAGTGGTCTGTCTTTAATTGTATTTTACTTTTTACAATGTTTGTTTTCTTTCTTTCTCTCTTTCTTTCTTTCTCTCTCTCTCTCTCTCTCTCTTTCTTTCTTTCATCCCTCCCTCCCTCCTTCCTTCTTTCTTTTCTTTTCTTTTTTTTTTTTTTTGACAGAGTTTTGATTTTTTTGCCCAGGCTAGAGTGCAATGGTGCGATCTCGGCTCATTGCAACTTCCACCTCCCAGGTTCAAGCGATTCTCCTGCCTCGGCCTCCCAAGTAGCTGGGATTACAGGTGTGTGCCACCACACCCAGCTAATTTTGTATTTTTAGTAGAAATGGGGTTTCACCATGTTGGTCAGGCCAGTCTCAAACTCCTGACCTCAGGTGATCCACCCACCTCAGCCTCCCAAAGTGCTGAGAGTACAGGTGTGAGCCACCATGCCCAGCCTACAATGTTTGTTTCTAAAAAGCATTTAAAGCAACTTACCATAAAAGCACAGATTTAATAACACCTAAAATATAAAACTTGAATAGGGAAAAATGAGATCTAGAAATCCCTACAGCAGTTTTTTATATCACGTTGAGCACCTGTTATGTGTCATGCATTATTCTGGATGCTGGGAGCACAGTGTGTTAAGACAAAGCCCCTACCTTCAATGAGATTATATTCTAGAGGAAAAGAAGGATAATAAACAACAAAAAAACCCACACAAGTATTTTTGTTGCTGATTAGCACTCTGTGGAAAACAAACATAAAAAGTAATAGCTAACCTTTATTGAGTACTTACTAAGTGCATTTTTAAAGTACATTAATTTAAACTTCACAACAACTTTATGATGAGGTAGTTGTTATTTGCCCCCTTTTACATATGGGTAACTTACCCAGTGGCTGAACTGGATTTGTATACAGTAGTTCAGCTCAAGAGCCCTTAATCATGATGTCATATTATCTCTTAAAAATTAAGAAATGTGCACGACTGAAAACCTTACTGAGTGTGGAAGAAGATATGGGTAAATATCATGGTAAATACTATGATTCTGAATGGGAAGACTTAATTTTCTTACAATATCCATTCTCCCCAAGTCAATCTATAATTTCAACTTCTAATAAAAATCCTAACAGGATTTAAAAAATTGATATGTTGATAATAAAATTATTCTGGAATAGTAAATGTGCAAGAACAGCTGAGAAAAGTTTGAAATGGGCTATAACAAGAAGGATCTTTGCCTTTTGAGATCTCAAAATATATTTTAAATTATGATAATTAAAGTAGCATACTTCTGATAGAATAGGCTAATAGTTCAATGGAACTGAAATATATTCACATATTTAGGGAATTTAGTTTATAGTTATAGTGCTATTTCAGATGAGATGAGTTTTCCCTAAATGATACTAGGACAATTGTCTCTGCATTTGGAGGAAAAAATTTAGATATGTATCTTATAGACAACTATAATTTCTAGGTGAATTAAATGATCTAAATGTAAAAAAATTAGAAAAATACTAGGAGAAAGTATGGAAAACATTATGACATTAAGATGGAAAAGCCAAAGGTTCTCCTACCAAAACACAGTGTTTACAAGATGAATGTCACACTGAGAGATAGAATGTCTATAAGAGAAAGGGTGAATATCCAGAATGTATAGAGTTCCTACAGATTGATTACAGTAAAGACAAAACCAGTAGAGAAATGTACAAAGACTGATTTTCAGAAGAGATTTGAATGACTAGTTACTATGGAAATAGAAACTAAAACAACGTGACTGTCAAATTGTCAAAAAAAAAAAAAAAAAAGATAATATCTAATATTATCGAGGGCACCACCACGTAGATTGCTGATATTAGCACAGGCTTTTTAGAGAGCATTTTGGCAGTGTCTGTTAAGGTGAAAAAAATCGGCATGTGCTCTGACCCAGCAGTTCTATTTTTAGGAATCTCTTTTCCAGAAATACTTGTCTAGATGTTTAAGAGTATATGTCCTTGTAGCATTATTTGTAATGGCGAAAAATTTGATACAATGTAAATATCCACCAATTGGAGAGTGGTTTAGCCTATTTATGGTATCTATACTTTACATAGTTTGAAGTAGTTTGTTGATATTGTGTTGCTATACTGCTTTGTAACATCAGCAACAAAACCCAAATGTAAAGGGAACTGCAAGTGTAATCACTCAGCTTTTATTTTTCTCTAGCTATACCAAATGGTTTTGGTACCAGTCCACTAACTCCCTCTGCTAGGATATCAGCACTAAACATCGTGGGGGATCTCTTACGGAAAGTAGGGGTAAGTTTCAATTATTTATCACTAGGTGTTTCCACTGACAAGGTATTGAATTATTTCTTAATTTGAAGTGAGGGAAGAAAGAAAGGATACTTTCCTGTGGTAAAGGCTATCACCAAGCTCAGAAGCAAAAGCATCCATTGACTAGCCTCTGGCTAGTCACTTCATGATGCCCCTGCAGAAGAGCCTGTACCTTGAGCTCTCAGGTTCCCACCAGGGCATTCTTTCTGTTCCCCATTCCTGTTTCAACAGCGTGATGCCTCTGTCCTTGTCTAGAATACTTTGTCTAAGGCCTGCTGTGTGTCTTCTACCACCTTCATCGTGGTCTTTGCTGCTGTCTGCCGTCTTCCTGGTCATTCCCTTGTCTTGTGTTTGTGGGACTTTAACATTTGGCTCATGGCGTTACTCTCTACTCTTAGTCTTGCCCACCTTATTTCCTTGGCCACCTCAACTTCAGTGCCTTCTCCTTGGTGTGAGCCTTGTATTCCAGAACAGTCTCGCTTCTGAAATACTAAACCCAGCCAGACGTGGCGGCTCATGCCTGTAATCCCAGGACTTTGGGAGGCTGAGGCAGGTGGATCACCTGAGGTCAGGAGTTCAAGACCAGCCTGGCCAACATGGTGAAACCCCGTCTCTACTAAAAATATAAAAATTAGTCGGGCGTGGTGGCAGGTGCCTGTAATCCCAGCTACTTGGGAGGCTGAGGCAAGAGAATTGCTTGAACCCAGGAGGCGGAGGTTGCAGTGAGCCAAGATCGCGCCACTGCACTCCAGCCTGGGCAACAGACAGCAAGACTCCATCTAAAAAAAAAAAAAACAAAAAAAACAAAAAAACTAAACCCGTTTTTCTGCTCAATCAGTGTTTTACTCTGTATCATACCTACTCTTTAACCTCATCAAGAGTATTACCCCATTTTTTAGTGTGTTTGTTTTTATCAGCCGTCTCTTGCTTTCACTTCCTTTCTATTCACCTGTGATCTCACACATCTCTTACTCTGTCACTGTTGACTTCATGGTCTCTCTGGCCACAAAGGAGATCTGCAGTCTGAATTACTGGAAACAATTGCAGAACCTTGTGGATTTATGCCACTATCAAGTCAGCATTTCTAGCATTAGCTCCCATTCCTATTTCCCTTAGTGACTTTTACCTCTCCTTTCAGTAACCAACCCTTGCCATTTCCCACTATCTACTACCCCCTTCACTTATTTTCGTGTGTGACACTTTCTAAAAAATATAGAAATTGCATTATACTTTATCTAAAGCAGAAATGGGAGGCCAAGACACAGGTCCTATATTTGCCTGTTTCAACTCATCATAGGGGTTATTTTCTAACCATCAGATTAAACCTGCATTTTAAGGTTAAAATACAAAGTAAAGTGCACAGGTCATTCCCTATAGTACATAGAGTAATCTTTCTTCATTCCCAAGATAACCATTTTAAAAATCCTCTATGTTGAAGTATTTGTCTTTATAACTTGAAATCATGTGCTTATTTTTCTGTTTATCTTGATTTACTCAACTTTAAGCAAAGAGATTTTTATTTTTTGTTCTTTTAAAAAAATTACTTTAAGCTTCTTAAACTTTTGTTTCCGAATGTATTAGGTTATGTCTTTTTTTTTTTTTTTTTTTGAGAACGGAGTCTCGCTTTGTTGCCAAGGCTGGAGTGCAGTGGCACGATCTCAGCTCACTGCAACCTCTGCCTCCCAGGTTCAAGTGATTCTCCTGCGTCAGCCTCCTGAGTAGCTGGGATTACAGGCACGTGCCACCACGCCTGGCTAATTTTTGTATTTTTAGTAGAGACGGGGTTTCACCATGTTGGCCAGGCTGATCTCGAACTCCTGACCTCAGGTGATCTGCCTGCCTTGGCCTCCCAAAGTGCTGGATTACAGGCATGAGCCACCATGTCTGGCCAGTATTAGACTTTATCTTAACTCTCTGTTCTCTCCCTTTCTTCCCCACCACACTCCCACTCCGCTTTCCTTTTCTGAGCCCTCTACTAGCTGTGTGAGCTCTCTGTTGGTTGGTTCTAAAAATGGAAAAGTAGTCAAACAGCATTTGTAACAATGAACATATGTGTGTTATTTACTGTGTAATCACGGAGGAGATGCTGGACTTTCAGGTGGGTCTTTATATTTGTGCCACTCAACAAATGTGTTTTGAGAATTTTGTTCTTTAACTGTAATTTACTCAAAATCATACTGGGTTTTTTAATATTTCCTATTGTAGCTGACTGTATGCTGCTTTCTTTTCCTAGCATTTCTGTTTCCCCTTCTTTCTTTTGAGTAGAAGAAACCTACACCTTTCTTTACTCTCGGATCTTCTAGCTTCTTCTTCACACTCTTTGCGGGATGCCCTGATGGGCTTCGAGGGCTGTTGCATTGTTGTCGCCCTTGAATTTCTCTCCATTTTACTCTTGGGTTAGTTCTGCCTGTTCCTCACCGCGCGTTGTTGTCTGTCTTTGTTCCTTGTTTGTTTTGCTTTAGTACTTTAGTTTATTCAGAAGTGGTGCATGAAAGTTTAATTTGGCATCCTTGTATGGTTTACACATTCAGCTGACAATCTGTCTTCTAAGAGTTATCACAATAACGACCTGCAAAAGTCATCAACACTTTGCGTCTGCTGCTGTCCACCAGTCCTTGTTGGCTTTTATGAATATTTCATTTATGCCTCTTTACACGACTTTGTCCACTGACTTGAACTGGAAGCCCTTCTCCACTCTTGCATGCCCTTCACAGAGAAAATCAAGGCCATTTGTTTTAAGCTTCTTTGATTTCTTTTCTCATCTTCTGTTATTACCCTCCTATTATTACCTCTATTTGTAGCCATGCCTCCTTTTTGTCCCAGTGGTAAAAGTGCAGATTCCTGCCCGTGGCTAATTTTGTCCATCTGTGCTTTGGATCTCATTTCTTCCAACCCTTAAATCTTTATTTCTCCTGTATCTTCAGCCTTTTACTATATATGCATTAATATTTATGTGTAATGTTTATGTATTACACATTATATGTTATGTATTATACATGTATACTTTGATATTTCTGTATTACATATTATCCATATAAATATATGTAATACTTATGTGGTACATATTACATACTTTAAAGCTTCTTGAAAGTGTGTCCCCGTTTATTGTTAGCATTTTGACTGCATGCTCACTCCCCAGACACTTTAGCCTGGGCTCTGTCCCCTGCTCATGCTGCTAAAACTGCTCACTGGTGATCTCAGTGCTGTCAAATCCAGTGGATGCTGTTCTGTCCTAATTTTACTTGAAGCATTCAACACTGACCTTTTTTTTTTGTTAATGCCCTCTTTTCTCTGCCTCTCTGATGCTGTGTCGTGGCTGCTCCCAACTTTCTTTCCATTCCTCTTAGTCATCTTGTTGGGTCTTCGTCTGCTCACCCTTTCGATACTGGTTTTACTCAGAGTTCTGTCCTTGGTTTTCTGATCTTAATCACAGCCATAGTTTCATCCACCCCTGGGTGTGGATGTCTTTCAAATCTTAATCTCTAGACCACCCTTTCCCCCCTCAAAAGACCTGTTGCTCGTGCTTGGATGTCTCACTGATGTCTCAGACATAAGTTGTGCCTGCTGTGTGATAGATACTTAATATATATTTGAATGAACGTGTGTCTTGAATATAGGAATTGAATGGCTCTCGATTTCTACTGTGTGTGTGTAGTTTTAATAAGCTGCTGAATTATTGCTGAATTATGCTTATTCAGAGTTTGTTCTACAAGGTCATTACCTCTCTTCCTTTTTTCTGTTGTCATTTTAGTAGGTCATTGTACTTTTGTCATAGGAAAGAAGGAGAAGAAAAAAGTTTGTCTGTTTTTGTTGCTGTTTCTTTTTTTTTGAGACAGAGTCTGACTCTGTCACCCAGGCTGGAGTACAGTGGTGCTATCAAGGCTCACAGCAATCTCTGCTTCCTGGGTTCCAGTGATTCTTGTGCCTCAGCCTCCTGCGTAGCTGGGATTACAGGTGCATGCCACCACCCCAGCTAATTTTTTTATTTTTTCTTTAGTAGAGACAGGGTTTTACCATGTTGGCCAGGCTGGTCTGGAACTCATGGCCTCAAGTGATCCACCTGCCTTGGCCTCCTAAAGTGCTGGGATTACAGGAATGAGCCACTGTGCCCAACCGTTGTTGCTGTTTCCAAATAGCTGTTATTGAAATGTGGGGGGAGGAGGTCCAAATGGATTCTCAAAGTGAAGTATATGTTACCTGTGGATTTAATTTAGCTGTGCATTCCCAGTCCTTTACTGTCGTGGATAATAGACATGAATTGTGTATATATATATTTTGCCATGGATAGTATTTTTCTTTTTGGAGAAGGAGGGGTTTGATTTGGGCAAAGTGTTTATGGGAAAGAGACAGTTGGTGATGTCTGATTGTGTGGAAATACATGAGAAACGCCTGATCTCTTCATGTCATCTGTGTTGGTAGAGCCTGGTGCTCGCCAGGTGTTGTGGTGACAGGTGCAAAACAAGGGTGCCCAACTTAGAGGTAAATGCTAAAACGCCAGTGTGATTTGCGGGTGAATTATTTAATTACAGACAAAGGGTATCAGTTAAACACTTTACAGAGTGCTGTCAGAAATAAAATAGCTTTTAATTTCATGTAAAGTGTTGTGAATGTTCTCATCCATTCTCATGCAGTAGAAAAAATGAAGAACCTAGAGAAAGAATTGGCTGCCCCCAAAAAAATTCTCAAGTGATATTTTTGGGTTTTTTAATAGTGCTTGCTCCGAAAACACACCCAGCCCCCCAACACCAACAGTCTACAGCTTAGAAACGAGCAGTGGATAGGTCAGGAGACCTGGGATCTGCTGTTCCACCTCCCGTGCCACACTGTTTTTAGTTGTAAGGGGAAGATTATGTGTATTTCCTTCAGTAACACTAAGAGGAAAAAATACAATATTCTGAGGTCATTAGAAAGGGAGCATAACATAAGTATTTCCCCTTTTTATTAGAAAGTTGATTGATTATGGCTGAACTAACCACCATTATCAACTGAGATGAGTAAGTTTTGAGGCTTGAAATAGAAATGGTTTGAAATGCAAATTTTTATGTGCAGCTACTGTTTTGACAACCATATCATTCCTTCTTCTGTTTTGTAGGCTTTAGAATCCAAATTAGCAGCTTGCAGGAATTTTGCAAAAGACCAAGCATCACGAAAATCCTATATTTCAGGGAATGTTAACTGTGGGGTGCTGAATGGCAACGGCACAAAGTTCTCTCGATCAGGGCATACATCTTTCTTCGACAAAGGGTAAGTCCTGAATGTTTTAAGTGATAATTTTTTGAGTAGTAAAGTGACAGATTATTAAGTGAGCATAATGAAGCTTTGAAAAGGTAAACTCAGCTTGGCAAACCTGCCTGAAGCCTGTTATCATTCTAATCTTAGGGGACATGACGTCTATTGTTGTCCTCTAGTCCCCATGGAGTCTGTCGCCCCAGGAACCCTGAATCTGAGGCTTCTGTCCTGGGAAGCAGACTCTTGAAAGGCAGCAGTGTGAGGCTCTGGTGAGTCAAAATGACTGTGATAAGGTCCCTGTTCTCCAGGTGCTTACAGGCTGGCAGACTTGCAAATATTTTTTCGGGGTGGAAGAGAGCATCACAATTAAATATATGCAAACTCTACAACAGACGTCCCCTGTGAGAATTTTAGAGAAATATAAAGCCCTGAAGTACTTAGGCACTGGATCAAATACAGTTTAGGAGATACAACTTTTGTATAAAGTTAAGGCTTTTTTGAAGATTGAAATAAAATTGTCAAGGTTGAAGCATCCTTAATGCAAAAAATTTCAGTTAGTATAGAAGTATATGAACTAAAAAGTCATGGTTTCCTGCCTTCACACTGTTTCTGCATTCCTTACAGTTACTCCAAGGCATGTCAAATCATATTTTTATGCCTCTGCTCTAAGTTGTTTGTAACACAGTTATGGGATTATACTTTAAATATTGCTTTGCAGTGTGCCTATCATGACTTCTATTGCCATTATCTTTCCATGTCATGTATATTATTCTACCTCAATTTACTTATTTATTTTTAAATACTACATGGTAATACATGGTTGTACAAGTATGCCTTAATATAGGTCACTATTAGGACCTGTGGCCTGGGATGCATGGTGTTGCCTAAGGTAGTTGTTATTGAAACAGCCAACAGGCACCCATGATCCTTGGCCACTGTCTCTGCTTGAGTCATAGAGGTAATTCTTGCTTGTTTTTCTGTGAAAGCAGAGCAGGCACAACTCTAGAAACGTTCACAATTTCTGAAAGCAGCTGGTATTTTCTGCCGTCCTCCGTAATTATGGCACATGTATAAAGGAGCAGATTCGACACACAGTGCACTCTGAGTAGGCTCTTATCCTTGTAGTGGAGTGTTTTGGTTGATCTCTGTCCCTAATTTTACCCTGGAGTACATACATTTCATTAAGGATTTTGTATTAAAAGCACATTCTAAAACATCACTGTACAAATTAGAACTTTATTCTTACTTAAAAAATTTTTTTAAATAATTTTTTTTTCTTTTGAAGAGATGGGGTCTCACTCTGTTGCCTAGGCTGGTCTCAAACTCCTGGGCTCAAGTGATCCTCCTGCCTCAGCCTCCCAAAGTGCTGGGATTGCCGCCGCGCCCAGCTGAAATCAGAGCTTTATTCTAACCATTGGGTTTCCTCGGGTGGAGTAAATATAAAATTGATTTTCCTCAGGCTTGGGAGTTTCAGGCAGACTTGAGGCAGCCCTTGTTTTTAAACTGGAATGATAAATGGAATGACTGGATGGTTTTACATGACAGTAGCTGTTTCCCCTGAAGGATATGGAGAACTTTTAGGGTAGTCTTTGTAAATGTCGGAAGCAGTGCCTAATTATTTTTTCCTGCAGCTCATAATGACCTGCTACTAGAGTAGTCATTAGTCTCTCCTTGGAATCATATTTCTTGATGGGCCTCAGGTGCCTTACATGAGAGCAGGTGTGAACCATAAATGGATAGGTTGGACAAGTGCCTGTGCGTGTGGAAGCCTTTAAGGACAGTCACGAGGAGGGAAGGATGACACTGCCTGTTCAGGGTCACTACTCCTGCCTGCCACTTGCCTCCCGAGACAGAGCACCAGGGCAGGGGTTGCCAAGAGGTGAACCTGCTCTCAGGGAGATGTGGAGACCTCAGGGTGAGCTGAAGCCAGGAACGGGCCTTGGGCACACTGACTGCACCCCTGCCCCTTGAGAGCATCCGAGATGTAAGTGTAGGCTTTACTTCCTGAGCTGAACCTGGAAATGTGCTGTGCTTCCCAATCGGAACAGTTGCAGATACTTAGTTTTGGTTTTAAATGATAGACATTTTACATTGTGCCTTTTCTGTTAAGAAATATGCTTTTGTGGGCTGGCTGTTGTGTGAGTGTTTAGCTTATATGATAAATGGATTGTGTATGTGCACTGAAATATTAACCTACTGTTGCTGGAGTTATCTTTCTAGTTGCTGTATTCCTGAGGATAACTCTTTTGTGGGTTTTGCTGTGTTTTCACTTTCTCGCCGCTTTGCTTCGATTCCGGCTTCTGGCCTATCTGGCTTTTTACCTCTGGCTTTTCTTCTGCCGACCTGTTGACCAGATGAAAACCAAGATGTTGTGTAGCAGCCGCAAAAGGAAGGGCAGGATATCCCAGTTCCCAGGTCCATGATACACTCTGGCAGGTTAAAAAAACAAAAGCCTGTCTGTATAGAAGTGGAGAAGTATGGCTTGTAGTTTTGGCATGAGAAAAGCGCTCCATTTGAAAAAGCCGTCCACTGCAGAACCTGCCTGCCCTCCCTCTCACTCCTGAGGAGTCTGTAGCACCGTGGCGATGGCTCACTAGTGCCGCTGGAAACCTGTGGCAGGATTGTTTGGGGGAGAGACGTCATCAAAGTAGGTTTGTGTGCATGTGTGTGGGTGTACATGTGTTCACCCTCCCACCCGCTGAAACTTTAGATGCAGTAAAGCATTCTCACATAAAACAATATACCTTAACTGGGCATATTGCTCTGTGGGATTCAAAAGTATTTTGTAAATTCTGCACTTGAGGGCTTCTTGGAATCAGGATTTTGTCTAGTCTGTGAGCACTTCTGCCAGTTCCTGAAACATGGGCTGCCGTGCCTGCTTCCCAGGTGCCATGGCCACCCTTTGTCTCACCATCTGAAAGGACACACATTTCATGTGGAGTGTGATCACTTGGATTCTCTCAAAAACACTCTTTTTTTCCCATAACTTTATGTAGTTTCTTAGGTAACACATGCTCTATTTTTGTAAGCCGCTCTGAGTTCTTTTGGGCTGTGTGTAGGTGGGCATGGACTAATTTTAGGGCATGGTGTGGAAATAGTATTTGTATTACTGTATAATATGTTTTCCTTTCTTTTATTAGGCAAGAAAAAGTCATATTTCCCACGTTGTTCATGGGTAACTGAATTTGTTTGCTGTGCTCTTTTTCATTCTTTCTTAATGCTGGTGTGTGCTGGAAGACACGTTAACAATCTGGTTCTACTAACTGCATGGGGCTGGCTCAGCTTTAACCAACTCGCAGCCCAGCAGTGAGCTTTCCTGTTCGACTTGACTGTATGCCGTTATTAGTTCAGCCGAGAGAAACAAGAACAAATTAGTTGCAGTGGTCCTGGGGTGGCTGGGAGTAGCATGCCAGGTGGCACGCCTGAGATGGGCTAGGGTGCTGTAGTGTTGATTTCAGAGTCTGGCGATGGGGGTTTGGGGTCACTGTCAGGCCCTGGGATCACCTTTGACTGTCTTCCTGGGACTGGGGTTCTTCCCGTTACCCAATTGCTTCTGTTTTCTCAAATCAGGCACCAGCGTGAGCACTCCCTCACCTCTGTGCTCACGCATGGAGTCCCCAGTTAAAATGGAATGGTAGATGGGGACGTGTGTAAGATCTGCCTTACATTTCAGAACTGCTTTGCAGTTTGCAGAGCCTGGGCTGAGAACTGGAGCAGGCTGGAGCTGCTCTGAGCTCACATTCATCCACTGAAATAGGAGACTCAGGTGTGGCGTGTGCCTGCCTGCAGGCTCTTCTGGATAGCTTGGGCCCACGCTCCTGCCCTCTCCAGTGTCCTCATCCTTGCTGCTTTGACAGAGTTAATGTTTCCATCCTTCATCTCAGCTGCTTTAGATTTATTGTCCTGAGTAGCTTCTAAGTGTGCCTCGGCTCTTCCCCCTTTTCACTTCTTCCACTGACATTTTACAACTGACCTTAGCACTTTTTCTTAGCTGGATTCTCTATATTTCAGTCTCCTTAACTAGTCTTTGGTGGTAAGATCATGAAATTTTATAGCTCTGGAACCTTTTTTTACATATATGATTCCCAGATCTGTATCTTCAAGCCCGCCCCATCTCTCTTCCTTCAGTCCTGTCTTGTCCACTGGAACATTGCCCTGTGGCTCTTTGCTGCTGCCTGAAACTGAATCTGTTGCATATAGAGAGTCTCTTCTCTTGAAAATCTTTTCCCCGTGCGCAGCTTTGCAGGCCTCCGAAGGGACTTCACCAGACCTGTTATCCCATCTAGAAGGCCAGCTTTCTTCTCTCTCTGTTCTTTAACTTTCTACTTTTTGACTCAGGAGAGAGGCACTAGGTGAGACCCTGGTGGATTGATGTTCTGTCTCTACTCTACCCACCTGCACATTAAGCGTTCCACTTCTGTCCATATAGAAATTTACTGGTTCTCTCTTTATAGTCTGGGCTGCACCACTGACTTTTCCCATTAGAGCCGGCCTGCATTGGAGTGCCGAAGTGGTTGCTTCTGAGGGCTGCTAGGTGGCTTCTGACCAGGAGGAGACTAGAAAAGGGTCCTGGCCTGGGCATCTGGAGGCAGCTGTGGGCCCGACTTCCCCATCAGTGGCTCCTTAGGTGAGCCTAGGCTAATGGCTGGAGCTTCTCTTGCTTTGGTTGCCTTGGCAGTGGAACAGTGGGATGACCCTGTTGTTCCTTACGGTCTATCTCACTTGAAAATGCCAGAATCCCATCCTCAACCTGCTTGAGGAGCCATCTCCTAGTTGCTGCTTTTGCATACCCCTGTGTCCCAGGTGCCAGATTCTTCTTGGCATCCAACAGTGCTCCCTTTCTGCTGGGTTCTGGAGGCTGTCTGCAGTACAGGTTTGGGGGCTTGCCTGCCACTGTGATGTGTCAGGCCAGGAATCTGAGGTTCACATGTGCTGAGAGCTGCGGCCATTTGTGGAGCCTGCCTGGTTATCCCTGAAGTTGCTAGGAGAAGCAGGTGTCAGGGACTCTGGGACTAGCCAGACAGATGGAGCCTATTATATGAGGGCTACCGTGGCAAATAGGATATGGCCTTGGCCCCAGAAGAGGCACAGGCCTGTGACCTTGGGAGAGTGGGAAGGATGGTTTCAAACTTGCAAATGTGTTGAAGCTCAAAAATCAGACCTCTCCTAACCCAGTGAGGAAAGAGACAATCCGGCTGTTTGTCGTCGAAGTAGGACAGTGTGCAACAGGGAGAAGTGACATTTGTCAGAGCCTTTGTCCTGGGGCTCTTGGTCTCTGTATGCGTGGTTGGAATTTAAACTCCACATCTGTACTCTGAGTTTAGTTTCTTTAGACGTGAACTTTGTTTCTTCCAAGTAGGCAGGGTCTATTTGTCAAGTCTCTGCATGCCTGTTTCTCTGTGAGGCCATCCTCGCCCTGTCAGTGTACGAAACAGCTGTCTCTGCGGGGAGTGTGTGTCGGCAATTTTTTTTTTTTTTTTTTTGAGGAGAACCTCTCTCCATGAGTCTGTATTCAGCTCCTTGGAGCCCTCTGATGAGTAGGTGGGGGCAGCAGTGGGCAGGTGTGGTGCAGTGTGGCCCCTTGTTGTAGTTGGCTTTATCTCCCAAATTGCTAGTGGGACAAATTTTCCTGGGAAGCTTTTCAAGGTGGAAAGGCTGAAGTGGCTCCTGAGAGAGGTTCCAGGCTGCACGTTCCCTCCCCCTCTCTGCTTCCTGTGGCTGCACTGCACGGTGTGTGAAGGGGATGCTGGGGGCGCTCCTTGCATCGCTGGGCTCTGGGTGCGTGAGGGGGACGCTGGGGGGCTCCCTGTGTCGCTGGGCTCCGGGTGCTGGGTCCTGGCTGCAGGCTATTGGGTTGGGCTGGGCTGTCTGCACACGAGTGCATCGAAAAGCCTACTCATCTGGCGTTGCTTGCTAAACAATGTTTAAAAAGTTATTTTTCTCCACCCTATTAAGATATTCATGTATTAATACATTATATTTGGAAAATGTAAGGAGATTTGGAAAATGATTAAAAAAGGATAAAGTAGTAAACAAAATTCACCCACAGCCCAGAGGGAAGAAAAGTAACGATTCTTAAATTTTCTTTCTATGATATATATGATCCTATGTACATATATGTTGATGTGTGTATATATATGTGTGTGCATATATATAATGTGTGTATATATACATTTATTTATACACACTCCCCCTCCGCCCCTGCTTTCTGAATTTAGCTACATGGATAGTAATGTCTGTCTAAGGGGCTATAGTCTAGAATCTAGAATATATACTATTTGCTTTTTTTTTCTTTCATATCATTGAATCTACAGTTTGGTAACCTGCATCTTTTTCCACTTAGTGTTAGTTACATTCTGAATATTTTCCCATGCTATTAAAAAACTTGTGGAATGTGTTTTTAATGGCTGTGCAATATCTTATTGTTTAGTTGTACCATTATTTATTTAACTAGTTCCCTATTGCCAGGCATTTAGACCTGCTCTATGGGCAGAAAGAATCAGGACTGTGGCTTCCGTGGCCAGTGTGCGGCAGTTGCCAAACAGGTCACGTGGTCCTGGTTCCCCAGGATTCCCAAAGGCTCAATTCTCCAACCAGCTGGTGCTTTCCAGGCAGCCAGTGCCCCTTGGGCCATCAGAACCCTACTGCGGGCGAGGAATAATTTTAGAAAGCAGATGAATTTCCTATTGTGTGTGAGTGATTTTAAATGAGTTTGTTTTTCTTTTCCCCTTTCTTCCCTTCTGTGCTCTGGTTGCTCCCACAGGGCAGTAAACGGCTTTGACCCCGCTCCTCCTCCTCCTGGTCTGGGCTCCTCGCGTCCGTCGTCAGCACCGGGTATGCTGCCTCTCAGTGTGTGAGTGCCCAGCCTCCAGGTGGGGGCTCCTGCCCTCCTCCAACAACCCAGGACACCCACGCCTCACCCCTCGGTGCCTGGGCCCAGCCCCGTGCCCCTCCGTCTGCCTCCGCACGGCTGGCAGAGGGCAGGCTGCATGCAGTGGCGGCTGCTGGGCCCTGCCCAGCCCCGGAACTCTGCGCGATATCAATACTGGCTATTTTCTCTTCTCGCCGTAGTGCCGTTGGTTTCACATGATTGCACTTTCGTGGGTCGCAAGGTGATACATACGTGTATTACTTGGTCACTGGATGCAGAAGTACCCATTCATCACACCTGCCTCATAGCCCCCACTCTGCTGTACTGATAGGATTTAGTTGTGTTTAGGACATTGCAAATCTTCTAGAAGTTCTCCCCCAAATCAGCTCAATGTGTGCCCTCGTGAGCTCCCACCCAGGCATCTCCAGTGCTCATGATCATGTGTCCCCCAACTCCGCCCCTCACAGTTTGGGCCTGTTTCTGGCAAAGAGTCAGGAAGGTTACTGAATTAGGGAACATTTTCTGCACCTTCTGATTTTACTTCAGCAGCTACCATTCCATGGACTTGCCTCCCAGAGCAGCACAATGCCTGTCTGAGCCCCACGTGGCAGGAGCCTCTGGGACGGGGTACACACAGGCCGAGCCTCTGTGCTGTCTCCTCCCCCGTGCGCCTCAGACTCGGGGTGACAGAGGCAGGCAGCCTCTCCCCAGCCTTCCCGTCCTTCAGTTCAACGACATCTTTGGAGCGTTTTTGTTTTCTCTTCCAAGGGCCGTCCCGTTGTGTTAGGAAGGGTGAGTGGCTGGTTCCAGGGCGGGCCGGTGCCAGCTCCGGGGTGGACTGAACAGCGGCGGCTGTCCCTGTGCATCCTTTGATTACTCTCATGCTGCATTTACTGTTTACATTTGTTTTATTGTACATAGGTTTGTAAACATTATTGCCTGAGATATTTGTGTATGACTTGGGCTTTGTAGCTTTTATTTATTCAGAGCTCACGTGGCATGTTAACGACTCTGATGGTTCCTCCCCTGGGCAGCTGTATAGGGTCATCATGTGGCTACAAAAAATACTTCCCCTCAGAAAAAGTCTTTTAATGTGGAAACAATAAATTTCACAGAAAAAAAGGATTGACGTTGCTTTATTCAGTCTCTGCCATCCCGTGAGAGGAGAGCTGGGGTGTGTAAAGCCAGGTTCCAACGTCATTGCTGCTCTGACATGGGACACGTGACGGACGCACAGTAGCTGTGGAATGGGACAGAGATCAGGCGGCCTCTGGAGATGTCTTATGTGCGGAGCGGGCGTCCTCATGCTGTTTCTTGGCACTGGCTTCTGGGCTTGGCTGTGAGTTCCAGGAGCAGTTTGAGAATGGCCTGGGCCCCATGTGAAAATCTGAAAGGAAGGACCAGGATGTTGAGGGCGGAAGTTCACAAAGTCCCAGAGTAACTGGGATGGATCCGGGAGCTGGTCCTGCAGCTGTGCTGCCATTCATGACAGATGTTGTCATTCTGGGATTAGAAGTCGCTTCGAACTGGCACTTCTCCTCATCCCTCAGGTTAATGCTAGCAAGTGAGAGAAGGTGTCAGATATTTGGTAGGAAGACACGTTGAAGAACGTGTAAACTGGGGGCCTGTGTGAATGCATCAGATTCTGAGCACTGTTTGCTTATAACAACAGAAACAGTATATTTTATAGTTTTAAAACTATAAGTAAATGAAAACGATGTGAATCAAAACCCTAAGAGACTTTGGGAGGCCGAGATGGGCGGATCACAAGGTCAGGAGTTCGAGACCAGCCTGACCAACACGGTGAAACCTCGTGTCTACTAAAAATACAAAAATTAGGCATGGTGGCAGGCGCCTGTATTCCCAGCTACTTGGGAGCCTGAGGCAGGAGAATCGCTTGAACCTGGGAGATGCAGGTTGCACTGAGCTGAGATCATGCCACTGCACTCCAGCCTGGGTGACAGAGCTAGACTCTGTCTCAAAAAAAACCCACAAAAACCCTGAGTGAACAAGAACTATTAAGTAGGATCCATTGTCACACATTTCTCTATTAATCTATAGACAGGAATATCTGCTGTTAGTTCCTGGAGATTTTGTCCTGAGCTGAGTCTCTAGGGACACTCGCAGTGGGTGTGTGCTGTGCTCAGCTGAGCTGCAGTGGCTGAGAGGACAATCCGAAGCCTGTTGTTGATGTGCAGCAACTTCCAGATCTTTCCCAGCCCTCATTGGAAGGATTGGATTAGATGAGAGCTCTCAACATTTAGCCGACCTCTTTATTTACGTAGGAACCCCAACTAAAACACAGCAAGCAGGGCTTTCACGGTAAAGCACAGATGATGTTTGGAGCCCTGAATCTTCGTCCCTGGCTCCCCAAATGCTTTCTCACTTCCTTTGCATCTGAACACCCTGGGCTTCTCTTATCCAGACTCTGCTGCCAATTGCTGGTCACTCAGTTGATAGCTGGAGGCAGGGCCCTGGCTACAGGGGCCCACATGTCATCCACTGCATGTCACCACTGCTCTGGGTCCAGAAGAGCCTGGGCCAGGTCCCTGGAGGGGTAGCAGTGTGCTCTTGGGCTTATTTCTGATCCCTTTGGGAAGAGACTTTCACTTTAAAAATTAAAAAAAAAATTTTCTTAGCTAGTCTAATTTAGCAGTGGGGGGTTATATACCAACTTTAGTGACTTTTTTTTTTTTTTTTTTTGAGATGGAGTCTCGCTCTGTCGCCCAGGCTGGAGTGCAGTGGCGTGATCTTGGCTCACTGCAACCTCCACCTCCCAGGTTCCAGCGATTCTCCTGACTCAGCCTCCTAAGCAGCTGGTACTACAGGTGCCCCCCGCCATGCCCGGCTAATTTTTTTTTTTTTTTGTATTTTTAGTAGAGGCAGGGTTTCACCATGTTGTTCAGGCTGGCCTTGAACTCTTGACCTCAGGTAATCCACCCGCCTCGGCCTCCCAAAGTTCTGGGATTACAGGCGTGAGCCACCATGGCCAGCCTTAGTGACATTTTTTTTGTGGCTGTAGCAGCTCTTGGCAAATGACCCCCCGTGAGGAAAGCAGCTGACTCCCTGGACCTCATCTCCTGCTTTCTGTTTGGACCGTGGGGTGTAAGATGCTACTTTGGACATGGTCAGAGAGAGCATCTGCCACCTGGCATGAATGCTGCTATGTACTGTTTGCCTGTCTAGCTAAAGAGTGCCTCTGTGTGGGTTTTCTTCCTGGAGCTGCCGCGTACCTGGTTTCGCGTCGCTCTCCATGAAACCCCGGGAATGAGCCCTCCTTGAGCCGCGTCTGGGTGCCATTCCTCCCTGCTGGTGGGGCTGATCTCCTGGGTGGTGGACAGCCTCTTGCCTCCAGGTGTTTTCATTTCAGCCGCTCAGTCCCATCCCTCCCTCCCAAATGTCCTCTTATAAGAAGTAGTAGCCAGCTCTCCACTTCCTTCAGCCCAGAGTGGCCAGAAATGACCCCTGACCAATGCAGCTGAGACCCAGGAGCCAAAGCTGGGACCTTGAGTCACAGTGAGGCCTGCAAGAACTATACAGAGGTGACCTGAGGACAGGACACAGTGCTCTGACCTCAGGTGGCAGAAAGGACAGTGGGCCCGGGTTTGAGTTGCCTGAGCTTGCACGGCTAATTCATGGTGAAGCTAGGCTTGGGCACGAGCCCAGTCTTTTTCTGCTGTGCCTTTCCAAACTTGACGCCTCGCTGGCCTTGACTCCCACGCTCTGTCCTGTGCCTCGGGAGAGGAGCAGGTTTTGAAGGCTTGGAAATGACGAGTGGCGGGGCCAGCACAGCCTTTGCAGGAGGAGGAATCGGTTCACGTAGCCTTCCTCCTGTGCCCGCTGTGCGTGCTGACTCTGCCTTTCTTGGCAGCTGCCCCAGAGACGCCACTAGTGTGCGTCTCCTGAGAGCCAAGGTGGAATCTGGCACTTCTGGGAGAGGGGAGGCATGCTGGGTGGAGCCACAGCTTTAGGGAGGGCCCTGTAGCCAGCTCTGCCCCCTCCCCGACCGTAACAGTGTTGTGCTCTGTCTCATGGTATGTGTTGGTGAAACAGCATTCCTGAAAAGCAGGTTCCAGTGAGGCTCCAGAATTTCCTTCTAAGCTGCTGATGCTCATTCTGCAAGTTTTTTTTTTTGTTGTTGTTTTTTTTGAGACAGATTTTCGCTCGTTGCCCAGGCTGGAGTGCAATGGCATGATCGTGGCTCACTGCAACCTCTGCCTCCCAGGTTCAAGCGATTCTCCTGCCTCAGCCTCCCAAGTAGCTGGGATTACAGGCATGTGCCGCCATGCCCGGCTAATTTTGTATTTCCCATTCTGCAAATTTTGATGCTGTGCTTTATCGATCTTGCCAGGAGTCGGGCAATGACACCATCACAGCTGCGCCTACTGACAGTGATTGTGAGATACAGGAGATGTGGCCCACGTGAAGCCGGGGGCACCTTGGCACCTGTGCAGTATGGTACATACTTGGGAGAGGCAGTGCTCTGCATGGGGATCTGTGAGACCCAGTTTGTCGGTTATGTCACGTTATCTCTCGAATAAGGCTTTGTGACATCCAGTCAGCTGGAATGGAGCCTGTTACTGGGCTGCCTAGTCTCAGTAGGGGTTGAAGGCTGGGGCCACACTTTCTGCCCAGTTTATAGGCTCTGTAGCTACAGTGAATGTCTCTGAAAAAGCAGTAGCATGATGGACTTACACCCTTTCAATAGCTTCATATAAGATTCCCAACAAGAATGAGGTACTTCACAATCTGCTGGATTCCCAAATGGCAGGTGCCTACAAAAGGAAGTGGACTTCTCTGTCTGGTCCTGACAGCTGGCTCAGGACGGCATTTTGGCAAACACTCAACATCTGGGAAAGCTCTTGGTGTGGATGTGGAAAGGGAGGAAAGGTGGAAAGGGAGGAAAGGTGGAAAGCGAGGAAAGGTGGAAAGGGAGGAAAGGTGGAAAAGGGAGGAAAGGTGGAAAGGGAGCGGTGCTTTCTCGCGTCCCTTCCGGAGACTGGGAAGCCTGTGTGGGTGGGGCCTCGCAAGGGGAGACCTGCCTGGAACTCGAGGGAGAGGAGTCACCACTACTTCCTAATGATTCCAACCTGGAGCCTGTTCTGGCTTTTCTCTTTTCTGGGGGGATGAAGGAAGAGCAGGAAAGTGTGGTTTGGCGACAGAAAGCTCTCTTCTCCAGTCTTGACATGGACATGTCTGTCCGTCAGCAGCACCGGCCTCTGGGGAAAAGGGCCCTGGGTCAGTCACACCCAGAGCCATAGGAAGGGCTGGCTAGCAGAACAGCTTGGCCTTACGGCCCACAGTTCATCTTAGCTGAGGTTTCCTGGGACAGGAAAAATTGGTGACACAATGATGTGACAAATCTATAGCTTGATGCCATCAGGAATTGGAAGTGTCCCCTCAAGCCAGTAGGCTAGAAATAGGTGTTATCAGCTGGGCATGGTGGCTCACACCTGTAATCCCAGCACTTTGGGAGGGAGGCCAAGGCAGGAGGAATCACATGAGGCCAGGAGTTCAAAACCAGCCTGTCCAACATGGTGAAACCCCGTTTCTTTTTTTTTTTTTTTTTTTTGAGACGGAGTCTCGCTCTGTCGCCCAGGCTGGAGTGCAGTGGCGCGATCTCGGCTCACTGCAAGCTCCGTCTCCCGGGTTCATGCCATTCTCCTGCCTCAGCCTCCGGAGTAGCTGGGACTACAGGCGCCCGCCACCACGCCCGGTTAATTTTTTTGTATTTTTAGTAGAGATGGGGTTTCACCGTGGTCTCGATCTCCTGACCTCGTGATCCGCCCACCTCGGCCTCCCAAAGTGCTGGGATTACAAGCGTGAGCCACCGCGCCCGGCCGAAACCCCGTTTCTACAAAAAAAAAAAAAAAAATACAAAAATTAGCCAGGCCTGGTGGTGGGTGCCTGTAATCCCAGCTACTCGGGAGGCTGAGGCAGAGAATGGTTTGAACCCGGAGGTGGGGGTTGAAGTGAGCTGAGAGCATGCCACTGTGCTCCAGCCTGGGAGACAGAGCGCGACTCTGCCTTGGGGGAAAAAAAAAAGTTGTTATCCCTTTGAAGCAGTTTAAAATAGTCCCCTGGAATGGCTGCATTAAAGAAAATAAATAAATAAAAACAACCACAAAAACCGACATCTATGATGCAGCAAGGGCAGAGCGCTTACGGCCCTAAACGAAGCCCCGGCACCGCCTCATGGCATCTAGACCCAGGCTCGACGAAAGAGCAAGCCTCTCCCAAGTCTTGCCTGAGTTCCTCCTCACCGGGAACCACACTGCTGCTGGGTAGAAGCTGACCAGCTTGACCTTCTGATACACTCAAAGCCCAGCTGCCATAAACTGTCTTCCTTGTGCTCTGAATGCCCAACAAAGGTTGTATAAACTACCCTTCATTAGGTCTGGAGTGTTGGGTCAGTCAAGAAGGGTCCCTTTTAGTTATTAAATAGTATCTTTACAGAATCAGGGCCTGGAATTGGTCCACACAGATGTTTCTCCTGGCATGCTGAGTAGTTGGGAAACTGTGACGTGAACACCAGTCAGACCAGCCAGTAGGGAAGAATTCTCTTTTTTTTTTGAGACAGAGTCTCCCTCCTCCGTCACCCAGGCTGGAGTGCAGTGGTGTGATCTCGGCTTACTGCAGCCTCCACCTCCTGGGTTCAAGTGATTTTCATGCCTCAGCCCCCCAAGTAGCTGGGACTACAGGTGTGCACCACCACACTTGGCTCGTTTTTGTATTTTTAGTAGAGACGGGGTTTCACCATGTTGGCCAGGCTGGATTCGAACTTCTGACCTCAAATGATCCACCTGCTTTGGCCTCCTAAATTGCTGGGATTACAGGCTTGAGCACTGCGCCCAGCCCAGAGTTCTTACTTTTTGAGAAAAACAAGCCTCTAAATTGCATACACTCTTGGATAAGATACTGGATGTGGGGGTGGAACCCTGCTGAAGCACCATACCTGTGACTCACCTTTCCTCTCCTATGGTAGTGGCACAGGAGGAAGAGGGCACTTTGGCCCGCTTCACACGTTTCCACTGCTGCCAAGAAGCCTAGTCATAGACCCCTTACCCCCAAAACCAGCCTAACCTGAGAATATTATGGAACAAGAAATCAGCATTCTCTGTGTGATTCTGTGCTGCCCTAGTATTTCTCTCATCCTAGTTGGCCCGCACTAGAGAGGCTGCCCTTGGCCTCATCACTGAATCCTCCAAAAGCATCATCTTCAATGCGTGTCTGCCTGAAAATGCGGCCTGAAATGTCTTGGACCCCTGAAAATGTCCTAACCCAGCAGTGAGCCTCATTGGCTGGTGACCAGAGCCCTCCAAAATCACTCCCTTGACAGCTGGGCCAGCTCCTGCCTTTGGGTGGTCTTTCCCTTCCTAGTGCACGTGCACCCCTCAAGGCACCGGCAGGAACAAGAGTTGGAGCCAGGACTGGCCTGAGAATTATTCTGTCGTTTGACCTGGGAGACGGCGCCCTCGCGAAAAGGGCCTGGCGCCATCATTTGAAGTCTGTGTGTAGCACCCACCCTCCAGTCAGATCACAGATGGGAAATCGAGAACAGAAGGTGAGAAAACAGATTCCATGTTCACATGATTATTCTTGTTTATTGAGGTCTCTTTATTCTCCACGGGTGCTTTTTTCTCCAAGTAAACAGAGCAGGCGCAAATATCTATAATGAATAAATTTATTGTCTTACAAAAATCATTGTCTAGAAATATGGGAATACAAGAAAAGATATTTGCGGTCAGGTGTCTGGTGGTCAACAGCCAGTACAGTTCATAAAGAGGGAAAATCCAAGATTCCAAACCCACAGGACAAATTCTTCCTAACAGATGTTAAAGCTTTTAACCCAAAAGGTTTGTGTTTTCAAGCACATTGCAGAGGATCAAGGATTTAGAATTAACACTGATTCATTGTCACTGAATGTTTGTAATACCACTTTGACTAGAGAGGTACATGATATGAAGCACAGTCAAAACTGAATACATTAAATTGTTATAGAGGTGAATGATATATTCAACATTGTCTTAGTACTGTAGTGTCTAAGGCACTTTCCGTAATGTCAGTTTGCTTAACTATCAACCAAAAACAGGATGCTAAGTGTTCACTGTAACACTGTCCAAAGGGAAGGGAGAAGGAAAAATGAAGGAGTCACACCCACTGGCATGTCAACATTCAGGAAGATGGCATCTGTTCTGGAGGCTCCATAAACCTCATTGACAAACTTGGAACAAGCCTTGGACACAAAACCAATATTCCCATTTTGGGCTCAAAGCAGCGGCTGAATTTGCAAGGTCAGCGTGAGGGCCTGGCTGGCGAGGGAGGGCCTTCCACCAGCTCAGCTTAGGGCTCCACGGCTGCTTGCTCCTGACGTGAGGAGGGCGCCGGCAGAGCCAGGCGGTTCGGGAGACCATCTGGAAGTCTACATGATCCATGGCTGCCACCTGGGGCCTCAGCTGCAGTGTGGCCACTATCCCTTCTATGCACAGATCAGCCCTGGCCAAGGACAGTTCACATGAGTAGATGCGGGACGCCATCGACTCAAGGGGCAGGGCCCCCCTTGGGGGATGGGCATGGTAACCCCAAATGGGTGTTGCTTCCAATCCAGCCCACCCCTCCTACTCTTTCCAAAGCCCCTTTCACAGTTTGCTCACTGAAATAGTGTTGATCATTATTTGAAGGAAATGAGAGATACAAGTGCAGTTTAGAGTCCACAATGGTTTAGGAGACTTGATGTGGCTGAGGAGTCGGGGGCCACGTGAACACAGAACTAGGTTACCTGTCTGTGTGACAGAGAGCATGCAGAGCGACTGAGCGACGACCATGGCGCTGCCCCAATAACCCAGCGACCCACAACCAAGGGCCTGGAGTTTGTTTTAAAAAGGGTTCTTACCATGTTTTATAAAATGGTCTCTTGATGGCTATATGGAAAATAGATGCAATGATGAAACAATCTGTTTAATATGTGTGTCCTGTGTGTGTCTATATATAAAAAGGGGAGCAATTGTACCTAAGTCTGAAGCAGGATACAGTATGCGTAGGCTGGAGAGCCTTAAGACACAGTTGATCTTTCAGGAAGGAATCCCGTAGCTTGCCAATTTCTGAAATCTGCAGGAGGCCTCAAGGCAGGCTGGCACCGGGGGCGTTCCTAAGTGTCCCACTGTATTGCCTCCTCTGGCTTCCTGCGACTTTACTCTGACTGGGGTGGCTGCGTCTCATTGACATCACTGGTCTTACTTTCCGTGTCATCGTCGGAGAGCTCCAGGGAAGCTCCTTCAATGTGCAGCTGGCGCCGGCCAGATCGGCTGGAAGAGAAGCTGATGGGGCCACCCCGCCTGGAGAGGACAGGAAGCGGATGTGTGTGGGTAAACAGACAGGAGCACGTGGCTGTCAATATGTTCAACCACTCAATGCCATGGAACCTTCCCCTTGCACCCCTTCCTTGGACGTGACCTTGTGGGGGCGGCAGTACGATGGGGAAAGACTGTGTGCTTTGCTGCCTCTCCCACAACCCTGCCTGCAGAGTACGTGAAGCAGGGTCCTCGGAGAACTGGGGAGGACTTGATTCAGCCTAGGACTGTCTGTGATGGAAATGGTAAGGAAGACGGATTAAGGCCAAGCTCTACCTGCTAACCAGGGAATCAGCCAGATAGCAAATACTTTATTGAGAATTTGGGGGCCACATAGGGACTCTGTTGCATATTCTTTGTTTTTATAACCATTTAAAAATGTAGAAACCATTCTTAGCTTGGTGGCTGTATAAAAGCAGGGTATGCACCAAATCTGCCCATCGGCCAGATTTGCTGAAACCTCTGCTGACCTGGTCTTCTGGGGCAGAGATGTCAGCTGTAGCTCTCCCACGCTCCGCCCTCTCACTGGTACACAGCAGATCCAGTGTGGTGAGGAGGACAGTGCTGAGGAGGGCTGATGGCACCAGGTCCCGGGAGGAGCTCCTGCCCTGCTTTTCAACAGAGGCTGGGAGCTCACCTCGCGAATGGATGTCTGGACGGGGATGGACGCCTGACCCAGCTCCAGCCTGGTGTGGTGGATTAGTGTGGTCCTCTAGTGACTGGCAATGAGTGGGGCCTGCTCCTCTTTTATTCTCCCCAAGGACGACTATAAAGGTCAGAAATCTTAAATGAAGTGGTTTAGGAGAAAGAATGGGTCACTGGGTATGGATCTAAGTAAACTTCCTCTGACCAGCTGCGCCCCGAGCCTAAGCTAACCCGCAAAGCAGCTGCCTGTCAGCTCAGGGCCGCATGCCTGCTCACCTCAGCCGGTTCTTCAGGGTGCTGACCTCGCGGCTCAGGCCCTCGTTGGCCTCGGTGGCATCATCCAGTTCCCGCTGAAGTTTACGCCGAGATGCGTTGGCACGCGTCGCTTCTTCTTCTGCTTCCTCCAGCTGGCGTTTAAGCTGCTTCATCCGAGTGTTGGCCTTCTCCATCTTGGGGAGGGTACATAAACCAAAACAAACCAAACTGGTGAATCCAGTGTCGGCCTCTGTGCACCCTGAGCGTGGCAGTGTGGGGCTCTGCCTGTTACCCTTGTGAGCACGCGTGTACACGGATGTACACGCATGCCTGGGGGCTGGTCAGAGGCTCTGTAACCGGCCTGCCGCTCTCAGCAAAGCCAGCATCTACAAAGCACACTAGGCCAAAAGAAACGAAAAAGTACTCAAGACTCCGTTTTTACCAGTGAGTTTTCTGCAGAAAAATGACAGAGTTTACTATCTTCACACACGTGACCTAGGGGACTGAAAGGGAATTGCTATTCTTGCAAAATGTGGGAGAACCAGCAATGCGGGACAGTCCCCAGCCCCGGAGATTGTATAATGCATTTTTATACCTCCTTTCAAGGAAGGGCATCTCAGATATTAGACTCGGATTCAAGCAGAAAGCCACCCTGGGATGACATGCCACAGAACTAAGAGCCTCCCTTTTGGACCCTTCATTCCTGAGCCACACAGGCACTGGTCAGTGCCTCGTGGGTCCAGCGCACACCACCCTCAACTGTGCTCCGTGTTGCTAGGCCCCAAGGGTGGGGGTGGGAAGGGAAGGCCAGGTTGCCTGACTGAATGAATGAAGTTGGGGAGGGTTCGGGCCAAAGGCAGTGAAGTCAGATCCATCCACCTTTCTGGCCAGTGTCTGCAGTGTGAAGTCTCACCAGGCAGAGGGCAGGGAGCGGGAAGGAGGGTACAGCTGCCCATGCTGCAATCAGGGCAGGCCTGACCCACAGTTCAAAGTCCTGTGGAACATTCCCTGTGTTCTTAGAAAAGGGGGCCTGGATGCAGACGCTGAAGCTCACTCGGGTGCAGCGTGCAGTACCTTTGTCTTCCCTTCACTTTCTATTCAGTATCTCTTGCGTCCACCCTACACCCAGCCAGTATCTCATGACTGCCAGCAATATCCAGGAACTATACTAGGCATTAGGGAGGTAACAGGGAGCAAAATGGGCAGAAATCCCTGTACTCACAAAGTGCATATTCTAGTGGAGAAAGCAGGAGCTTTACAGTTCAGTCCAGGCCTCACTGAACTTGCTTCCTGACCTGCTCTCCCCACCCTCCTGCGTCTCGGGTACTGGGAGTGCCCACCAGGAACATGGAACAGCCCATATTAGCTGAAACATCAGAATCGGGAGGCCCCTGAAGTCCACTGGTCAGTTGTGCCACCACCTCATTCTCCACCAGTTCCTTTGCTCACGCACTTCCCAGGGAGGCATTTCCTCATGTACCTGCTCTTTATACTGATCTGCGTGTCGACGCTCATCCTCCACCTGCATGAAGATTTCTTTCAGCTTCTTCTCAGTGCGACGGACTAATTTGTTGGCGGCTGCTCGTTCCCTGTGAAAGTGGTCACAGTAGTTTTGAAATTCTTGAAATGATATTTTGTGTGGGAAAAAATATTTTTTAAAGTCCTTTTTCTTTGGGAAGATGACACATGGTGGGGGCATTATGGACCTCTCTGTCCAGAATATCACGACTAATGTGGTGCTGAAACCTTTCCTTCTGGTCAAAATCAGAATTGCCTTTAATGGATTCCTCAATAGCGAAAGGTAGAAAAAGCGCATTATTCCTGCATGTGTAGGTGTTAATTACCGTACACAGGTATTAATCACTGTACTCAATTATCTTACTTTTTTTGTTTGTTTTTGAGATGCAGTCTTGCTCTGTCACCCAGGCTGGAGTGCAGTGGCGCCATCTCTGCTCGCTGCAACCTCCACCTCCTGGGTTCAAGCGATTCTCCTGCCTCAGCCTCCTGAGTAGCTGGGACTACAGGCGTGTACCACCATGCCTGGCTAATTTGTGTATTTTTAGTAGAGACGGGGTTTTACCACGTTGGCCAGGCTGGTCTCGAACTCCTCACCTCAGGTGATCTGCCCGCCTCGGCCTCCCAAAGTGCTGGGATTACAGCCGTGAGCCAGCGCACCTGGTCTGTACACAGTGATCTTCTTAAGAGCAAATGTTACATACAATCTACCTGTCAGTTATACTTAACATAGACTTTTGAAGACGCCATACTTAGTTTAATCACCTGAACTTTTAGCCTGAGAAACAACCCAATTTATTAAGTGATTGTTTCACTTGAGAATTTACTAATTACCTCCTGTGATGTAGGGCTTTGGCAGCTCACATTGAAAAAAACCAAAAAACAAACGCCCTACACTCCCTGTTTGGTTAGAGGTGAAACAAATCCATGTTTCTAGATGGGTCCACGTCGTCCCATATGAAGGAGAGGTAACTTATTTGGAGGACTCCATGGAAGACAGAAAAAGTTATTTTATTCCTTAACAAATATTATGCAAAAGTAGATAGGGACGGAGTCAGCTGAAAGGGTGAGTTATGTTAATTCCAACTAGAAACAAACCCTTAATTGTTTGATTCAGCCCACTGGAGTCCAAGAGTGGAGTGGGAAGTCCTGGCATGAGGGGCTGGGGAGGATGCAGGGTTCTGGCCACGAGCCCTGTATTTCTGGGCTCCAAGCTCCCCAGCAAGAGGGTGAATCTGAAAGGTCTGCCCTGGCTCTGGGGACTATGACCTAATAGCTTTGTAAATGCCCGCCTGCCAGCAGCTGTACTGTACAATTTCTCATCAATTTCAGAATGCTTTAATACAACAGTATGAAAGCTGTTAAGCAATCCCTTCCTATGGGGAGAAGAAAGGCTCTGATTTGTGTCATACTGCATTTGTTCTCTAGCAGCAAACTAGCATTTCATGGGATGCCACACGCTTGGGAAATCGACTTTGGGTAGGAGATGCAAACTCAGGGTGCCTCGGAAATCAGGGGGTGCCGCATGGTAAGCCCTGAGCTGAGTCCTAAAGCCCAGCCTTCCCTGACTGTTCACAGAGGCCGTCTGTCCTCCCAGCCTCTGAACACTCGCAGCTCTTCTCTCACAGCTCACACCACCTTCTCTCTCCCACTCTGGTTATATATGTTCTCTGCCCGCGCGGTGGGGAGCCCTTCCCGAAAGGGACATGCCTGTTTTGTCTCCGACTGAGTCTAGTTGGTAAGTTTTGGTTTACGGCACCAAAAACCTCTTACTTGGCTTCCTGCTCAAGCTGCTCCTCCAGCTGCCCAATCTTGGCCTCCAGGGCTGAGATGGTGGCCTTGAACTTGGACTTGACAGCACCCTCGAGCTCCTGCAGCTTGGCCTTCAGCTCCTTGTTCTGCCGCTCCAGTTGCTGGCGCGCGTTGTCGCTCTTCTGGGCGGCGCTGCGCTCGGCTGCTAGCTCGGCGTTCAGTGTGTCCACCTAGAGAGGAGAGGAGTTTAGTCACTTGTGCCTGAGGGGTGGCACAGCCCTCCCTGGGTGACGGGCTCCTGCATGGGCCACCTGTAGCGTGGTCTTGCGGAAGCGGTCGTTGAGCAGCTCCATGTTGCTCTGCTCCTCTTCCAGCTCCTCCTCCAGCTGTGCGATCCGAGCTTCCAGACGCCGCTTCTCATCCAGCAGCGCGGACCTGGCAGGGAGAGGAGGAGGGGACGGTTCAATCGCAGCTCAGCACAGCATGGGAGCCTCAGGGAAGGCTCCTCCACCCACCCTGTTGCTGGAAACCTGAGCAGCCATCCTGAATTTTCTCTTTCCCTTGCACCCATCTCCGAATCTATCAGTAGGTCCCACTGATGACACTTCCAAACACCCTCCCCTGCTGCCACCACCCAGATGCAGGCCTGTCATCTCTCACCTGGACTGCTGGGGTGGCCTCCCGCTGCCCTGCCTGCCTCTCTCCAGCTGTTCTCCACAGACAGCAGCCAGAGTCGCTTTCAAAACGCAAGCACGACCCCAGCCTCCCCCCTGCTGAAACTCTTCAGTGGTTTCCAATGCACTGACAATCAAATTCTAACTACTCATGATGGCATACTCAAAAAGGCACGTGATGGACCTTCAGTTCAGTAATTAAGTGGAGAAATCAACTGAACTGGAAAAAAACATAATGACTTTTAACGAAAAAATGAATTCAGAGAAAGGTCCTATCTGAGGAACCTGCTCGCCAAAGCTAGCTGGAAAGTGAAGGCCTGCAGTGCCCGTTGGTGCACCCCACAGCTCCCACCTGCAGTGTGCAGGGCTCAGCAGGACTGGCACGGGTGCAGTGCCCGTTAGTGCACCCCACGGCTCCTGCCTGTGGTGTGCAGGGCTCAGCAGGTCTGGCACGGGGTACCATGGCTGAGGCAGCCCAGGCCCAGCAAGGGAGGAGCAATCCACCCGCTGATGCCAGGTGCGTGGACATCTCCAGCCTTCTCAGCAGTGCGCATGCCTGAAGGCAAAGAACCCACCCCCGGCCACGGGAGACTCACTTGCCAGAGGCGCTGTTGGCAATCTCGTCCGCCAGTTCATCTCTCTCCTGCTCGGCATGTCGGCGGGCTCGCTCAGATGAGGCAAGTTCCTAAGCAGTGGAGACTGCGTTAAGCTCTGGCTGTGAATAGTTTCCTCACCTGTGGAATCTGACAGTGCCTAGAGCTACAGCGACCGTGTTCCTGTCACTGTTTACTTGCACCTCAAGCTGTCACTTAGATTTGAGAAATTAAACTGGCAAGAAAATCCGCTCGGCGCAGGCCAGCCAGGTGATGTGTGGTGTCAGCATCTAACATAAAAATGTCCAGAGGGAAGTCTTCATTGCCATAAGGGCTTTGCTGTCACCTCCAATGTAAGAGGTGGCTATGTTCCTGCCCTTCTTGGAAAGCTGGTGCTTCTTAATATAAACTGAGCACGAACTTTCTACAAACCCTGAACCCTAAGAAACATGAGCTATACCAACTTATGGCCCTGAAGTATCTTTCACATAAACAGTTTGAGATCAAGGACGCTGGCTGCACAGACCCGTGTGGTTCCAGGCAGCGGTGCCGCAACAAGGATCAATGCTCCCATGGAGAGGAGGCAGGTGGGCGCCTCCACAGGGGCTCAAGTGTTTGCAGAGCTGGACCTCTGAGGTGGGCAAGGCCTCTTTCCTGAAGAGGACTGTGGCTCCACAGGGGGCTCTCAGAGGACTGGGCAGGACAATGGGGACAGCCCTGTGCCTGCCAGCCCACGGGAGGAACTGCCTGATGGCTGCTTTTCCACAAACTTCTTTGGAAAGATGATTTGCCATAGAAAGGAGTCAAGGGTGCATTTATCTTATAAATGAGGGAACTGAGGCCCACCTGGATGAAGATACTGGCCCAAACTCCCAAGGTTAGTCAGCAGCAAAAAGTCAGGGTTCCAACTCCCTGTCCAAGGCTCTTCCCACCAGCTGTCGCTTCTGAAAGATGCCACCTTGGCAAGAGCACACCTTGAAGGTGTCTTAGGAGCAGGGCTGCACGGGAGCTCCTCTGTCTGCTCCAGCACGTGCACCTGCCTTACATGAGTGTAGGCTGAAGGTCCTCTGACAGGCCTGGGTTCTAGCACATCCTGGCACACAGGGCAGGGTGGGAGTCAGGAAGGAAAAAGGCAGCAGACGGAATGTTCCAGACCTGATCCCAGGGCCACTGACTCCAGACAGCTCTACCATCTGGCCTCTGGTGTTTTGTCTTCTTGGGCCTATGAAACACTCACTGTCCACTAGCTGGGGGGGCTCTAGGCAGACTGAGGGACCCAAGGGAGAAAGGAAGGGACCCTGGGGCCTCTAAGCCAGATGAACAGAGGTGTTTGAGGGAAGGAAAAGTGTCAGAAATAGGGGGAAGGGCAGGGCCAGCTTTCCAGCTCAGTCTCTTCTCCCTAATGCAGTGTGAGTCAGGCCTTGCCTGAGAGTCTGAAAGAAACACTTTCAGAAAAAACAGTGTGGTACAGAGAATGCTGCTCGGACACTTGGGTAATGGCCCGGGAGCGCTCTCTAGGAGGCAGGCTCCAACAGCCACATGGCCTTTGGGGAAATGAGCATTTGGGGATCTCACCAATCAACTCCACGATGGATACATAGAGCTTACACATCTACTTCATTGATGAACACGCATCATTTTTAAGTACACACGGACACTTATAAAAACTAGGTCTCAGAGCTCTTTCTCAGCATTCTCTGACCACAATGTGATAAAACTAGAAATCAACTTAAAAAACAAGCACGTGCCATACATTTGGAAATTTAAACTGCAAGCTTAAATTATTCACAGGATGAAGAAGAAACCGTAATAGAAATTAGAAAAATTTAGAATTACATGGCAATGAAATTACTCCACATCAAAATTTGTGGAACATGATGAAAACAGATCTCAGAGAGGAATTTACAGTCTTTTATAAACATACTAGACAAGAAGCTTGAAAGCTGATGGGCTAAGTGTCCAACTCAAGAAGTCAGAAAAAAAAGGAGCAAAAAATGGTGAGATAGAGGACAGCAGGATGAAAACCTCTTGAAGCTGGCTCTCAGGTTCTCTCTCAGGGTCTGCTCGGTGTTTCCTGATCTGGTTTTGAGTTCCTTGTTCATTCCTGACACCTAGAGAGCCGTCCTCCTTTCTTGCAAGCTCAACTCTGCCTTTGCTAATATTTTATCCAATATTTGTAGGTGTTTGTATTGGGAGTTTTTTCATATTAACTGATAATAACATTGAACTTTTCAGGTTTGAAGAAATTTTGATTATCCATCATTTATACGGTAATGTGTATATTTAAATGTGCCTTGCACTGTTACAATTCCTATATGCAACACTTTATCAGTCTCTGCGTCATGAGAACTTACAAAAAAGATAAATGAAGGGATAACAGGAATTCAATGAAACAAACTTCTCTCCTTTTAAGTTATCACATGAGTAGTGCTTCTGTGTAAAAACAAGGCAATTCTGCATCACCAAGGTTGGAGTTACACAGTCCTCGTGCTTATAAACACTTCCCTTTCCTGCACAGGGGAACAGGCCAAGAAGGTGGCCTGAAAAGCTACTCATCAGCTCCTTTGCCTTTTGCCAGGTAGAGGAATATATATGAGCAGTGTCGAAGTGATCACTTTGTTTCCAAACTGAAGCAACAAGAAGGTTGAGGACCATATTAAAAATGGATACTTAAAAAAAAAAACCAAAAAATAAATAAAACAACAAAAATGCATACTGACATTACAGTGGGCTACAAAGATATTAAATTTTTTTTGATCTTGGAGAAATTTCAAGGGCAAATATATTTGTTGAACAAATGGATGAATAAGTAACAAACCAACCTCCTGCAATTGAAGGATTTCTGCTTCCAGACTCTTCAATTTCTTTTCACTCTCTTTGGATTGAGCAAAAATCTCATCTCTGGATGCACGAGCTTCTTCTAATTCACGTTGGTAATCCTTCATCTGAGCCTAAGATTAAATAAGAAGGTTGTGGGGTGGTTTACATTCTTTGTTTTAGTTAAAAAAAATTATTTTTAGAGTTGAGCCCTGGCTATGTTACCCAGGCTGGTCTCAAACTCAAGGCCTCAAGCATTCCTCCTGATTACAGGTGAGAGCCGCTGTGCCTGGCCCCATTCTTAGCTTGTAAACATGATATTTTTTTTCTAGATTATAAAAGTAATATACAGTCATTATACCTCTAAAAGTATATGGGAATGACAAGGATTTCTTAAGAAAACTACAGATCAAAATGAAATCCCTTATGAATACAAATGCAAAAATCTTCAACAAAATAGTAGCAAACTGAATCTGGCAACATGTAAAAAGGATTATACACCATGACCAAACGGGATCTATCGGAGAATTGCAAGGTTGGTTTGACAACCAAAAATGAATTAATGTAACCATATGATCATCACAATAAATGCTGAAGAAGCACTTGACAAAATCTAATACCCTTTCAATATAAAAATACTCAAGCTATGAACAGAAGGAAATTTCTTCAACTCTGATTAAGGGCATCAATGAAAAACTGACAGCCAATATCATACTTAAGGATCAGTGACCGAATGCTTTCCCTCTAAAAGATGAGCAACAAGACAAGGGTGTCCAATCTTGCCACTTCTACTTAACACTGCAATAGAGATTCTAGCCATGGCAATTAATTAGGAAAGACAAAGAAATAGAAGATATCCAGATTGGAAAGGAAGAAGTAAAACTAGTTTAATTTGTAGATGATCTGATCTTGTATATAGAAAATCTTAAGGAAGACACTGAAAGAATTAGAACTGCTGGTAATACGGACAGTAAAAGAAAAGTCCACAAGAACTAATAGATGAGTTTAGCAAGATTGCGGGATACAAGGTCAACATACAAACATCAATTATATTTCTATACACCAACTATGAACATTCAAAAATAAAGCAATTACATTTATAATAGCATCAAAAGAATACAAACTTAGGTATAAAGAAAAAAAAGAAGTGAAAGACTTGTATACCAAGAACTACAAAACATCACTGAAAAAAAAAAAAAAGATCTAAATAAATGGAAAGATTATCCATGTTCGTAGACCAGAAGACTTAATATTGTTAAAATAGCAATACTCTCCAGATTGATCTACACATCAACACAATAAACAATCAATCAAAACCCAAGCTGGCTTTTTTTTTTTTTTTTTGGGTGGCAGAAATTAACAAGCTAAGGCAGGTGTGGAAAATCATTTATCTCATAAAGAATTTATATCCAGAATACAGAATTGTTTAAACTCAATAATTAAAAGACAGCTGTTTAACCTCATTAGTCATTAGAGAAATAAAAAGCCACAATGAAATGTCACTTCACACCCACTAAGATGGTTACAATCAAAAGATGGACAATAACAAGTGTTGACAAGATGCGGAGAAATTGGAACCCTCATACATAGCTGGTAGGAATGTAAAACTGCAGTCACTGTGGGAAACAGTTTGGCAGTTCCTCAAAGTTAAACACAGAGGTACCATATAACCCAGCTCAATTCCACTCCTAGGTATATTTCTGAGAAAACGGAAAGCACATATCCACACAAATGCATATGAATGTTCATAGAGGCATTATTCAGAAGTCAAAAAAATGGAAACAACCCAAATGTCCAACTAGGGGACAGATGAATAAAATGTGGTAGATGTATCCACACAGTAGAGTGTTATTCAGTAATAAAAAGGAGTGTGGTGCCTATTCATGCAGCTACATGGATAAACTTTGAAAACATCATGCTAAGTAGAAAACCAGTCACAAAAGGCCACATATTGTATGATTCCACTGATATGAAATATGGAACAAAGGCAAATTTACAGAGACTGAAAGATTAGTAGTTAACGCAGGATGCAGCAGGGATACAGGGAATGGGGAGTGACAGCCAATGGGTAGAGGATTCTTTTAGGAGGGACCAAAATGCCCCAAATTTGATAGTGGTGATGGCTGAATAAAGCCTATGAATAAACTAAAAAACACTGAAAACACTAAATTGGCGAATTGTACGGTATGTGAACTATATTTCAATAAAGCTGTTAAATAAAATCACAGTATTATAATTTATATTCTTTGTAATTAATTAGCATAATAACTTTTGTAATTAGCTAATAAAATCTTGAGCCCAGGCTGCAGTGAGCCACGACTGCACCACTGTACTTCACCCTGGGTAGCAGAGTGAGACTCTATCTCTGCAAAAAAAAAAAAAAAAAAAAGAAAAAAAAAACCTCTTTATATTTAGCTTCAAAAAAAAAAAAAAAGCATATGGAAACAAGTAAGTTCCTACCAACCTATTATCCAGAGATGACTTTCCTTCCAGACTTTTTTCTAGGTATACTATGTCTGCCTACATGTCTGTCTGTGAAAATGTATACACACACGTGTGTGGAGTTACAAGCCTAACTGCCCTACATGGTATTTTCCTTTATTCATTTAAGTCCGGCCATCATTCCCCACACACCCAATCACTTAGGTGGTTAGCAGTCCGTTGACATTTAGGGGGTTTCCATTTTTGCTATCATAAATAATAACACTTCTGCTAAAGATCTTTGTACATAAAAATTTCTTCGTTATATTTTGTTAAATTTTCAAGATGTGGTATCAACAAGGTCAAAGGAAAAGTTTTCATCATTAACAGACCAGTTCCCCTGAGAAGTTGCTCCGATTCCTACTATAGGTGAGGGCCCACTGCCTGCCTGCTCACACCGTGAACTCTTGCAGAGATCACTTCTTGTCATTGTGGTAGTAAAAACTGGCACATCATCTGGGTAGAAAAATTGACGATTACAACAGACCAAAGAGATCACAAAAGCCACAGCACTAAGGGGTGGGTCAACATGACCCTCCTCTCGAGGTGAGGAAGGGTGGGTTTTAAGCATTGCCACAGGCTCTTAGGGCCACAGGAGCCCTGCATGGTGCCTCCACCCCAGCTGTGTTGCTAACTGCATTCAGGTATCTCCTGAGGACACAGTGGACACACAAGCACTGTCTTTATGGCCTGCTGCCTTGCCCCCGGCCGCACTGACAGCAAGTGCTGTGTCCCCAGGGTGGCGCTGCAGTGCTGTCCCCCCCAGCTTCACTGCTGGACTCTGTAAAAGCCACACAGGTCACGTGGTGCTGGCTCTCAGTGGGGCCACGTGATGCCATCCAGAGACTCCATGGGCGGCGGTGGCACATACCTGGAGCTTGCGGAGCTGCTTAATCACCTCATCCCGAGCTTTGTTCGCAGCCTCGATTTGGGCTTCGAGGTCCTTCAGGTCTATCTCCATCTTTTTCTTTGAAGCCACAGCAAGTGCCCGCTGTTTCCTCTCATCCTCCAGCTCTGCCTCGAGCTCCCGCACCTAATGGACAACATCGGGTTATGCTGGGTTACATCCAAGTATCTGCTCACAGAACAGGCAGACTCTTCTCAAGTGGGGGCTCTGGTGACTCGGGTGAGTGGAAACTTCTGTTACTCTGTAGAGGTCTCTGTTACCAAACAGTTACTATCAACAGAAAACCACAGTAGCTGAATTTTGTCAAAGGGGTCTTTAAACACCACCACCTAGTACAAACCGTCCCACTGACTGCTACGAGGGCATGCGAGAAGGCAGCCAGTGACCTGAGCTCAGGGTGTAGATGAAGCCAAGATGGAAAAACCCAAGACAATGCGGTAAGCATGTAATGAAGGCTGGGGTAGGCACAGAGTGGGTATGGGGTGGTTGCTAAGAGGTGCAGAGGACTAAGCGGGCATGCCTGTTTCCTAGAGCTGTGAGGACATGGGGCACGGCCATGTTACAGGGGCGTCAGAACCAGGCAGAAACTGCCTTTGATCAGCAGGAAAGTGGGGAGCAGTCAAAGCTGTCCAATGGAGGAGGGACAAAATGAAGGCCTGCTCTGGAGCAGGCAGATGGGAGAGTGAGGACGAGTAAGATGTGGGCTGGAAACCGAGGGGGACACACCTGTCAGCCACTCACTCACTCTGCGGCACTCTTCACTCAGTGAGCCTCCTAGTGTACAGTAGGGATGGGGAACTACGCTCACGCTGTGTGAGGGATGCTCAGAAGAAGGTGCTCTGGAGTCCTTAAACCAAACCCTAACGTCTCTGTCACCAATGACGAGGACCAGACACACAGCTGTTGAGCTCCAAACCTTATCAGCCCATGAGTCCACAGGGACCATGTGTCATTGCCTTGACATGGTCTTCCCAACCTGTCCTGCTTCTGCCACTTAGCCATAAATGAATGTTTCGTCATGTATTTATTAAGGTATAGGTCATAAATACCTTAATAAATACCTGCGCCCTATGTAGTGCTGTAGCAGCTGGAGGCTCAGGTGAGCAAGGAAAGGTCCCTGCCTTCACAGAGCTTCCGCTTCCTGCAAAGAGGATGATGGCTGGTGTGGGAGCTGGTATGGAGGCACCAAGGCTTGACGAGTGGTGGCTCCACTGGTCCTCTCCAAAGGAGAGAAACAAGGCCGCTCTGCTGCTTCTCGGCAGGGGTTGGCATGGGAGGGGAGGAGCAGGGCAGCTGCTTCCGCATAGTGCAGAGGTGCTCGTCATCTGCTTGCTGTGTTCTGCAGAGACCTGGGGCTGTACCTCAAGGCACAGGATAGCAGGAGGCTCCTAATGTAGAGCCACTTACATGAATTTCAAAGTGTGGTGGTTTAAAAAAATTTCTACAAATTCTTTAATACTCCCCATCTTAAAGAGTTGGAGCATAATCTCCTCTTGAATGTGGGCCAGTCTTAGTGACTTGCTTCTAATAAACACAATAAACAAGTGATCACATGAGACTTGGGAGATTCGTTCATAAAAGGCCCGGAAGCTTCCTCCTTGCTTGCTTTCTTTTGAATCTCTCACTCTCCTGAAGCTCCCTCCAGGACACTCAGGAGGCCCATGTGGCGAGCTGCTGAGGCCTCCTGCTGACACCATGTGTGTGAGCCAGTTTGGCACACTCCTCCAGCCCCGGTCAGGCCTTCGGATGATGCAGCCAGGGCCGAGGTCCTGACTGTACCAGAACCACTGACTCAACCGCTTCCCAGTTCCTCACCCACAGAAACTGTGACAAAAATGTTGTCACAGTTTGCACTAATTTGTTAAGTTTGGGGTAATTTCTTATCCAGCAATAAAAGACCAATAATTAGTGGAGTCAAAATAACAAAGCAAAATTCAGTAATTCCAAATCTGGCCAGGCATGGTGGCTCATGCCTGTAATCCCAGCACTTTGCGAGGCCAAGGCAGGCAGATCACCTGAGTCCAGGAGTTTGAGACCAGCCTGGCCAACATGATCAAATCCCGTCTCTACTAAAAATACAAAAATTAGCTGGGCATGGTGGCGTGTGTCTGTAGTCCCAGCTACTTGGGAGGCTGAGACAGGAGAATTACTTCAACCTGGGAGGCAGAGGTTGCAGTGAGCCAAGATCGTGCACTATACTCCATCCTGGGTGACCGAGTGAGACTCCATCTCAAAACACACACACACACACACACACACACACACACCCCAAATCCAAAACTTATTGCCATGAACTGCAAGGGACTGGCAAAATATCCACAATTCATTTTTTTTTTTTTTTTTTTTTTTTTTTGAGATGGAGTCTTGCTCTATTACCCAGGCTGGAGTGCAGTGGCCCGATCTCGGCTCACTGCAAGCTCCGCCTCCCGGGTTCACGCCATTCTCCTGCCTCAGCCTCTCCGAGTAGCTGGGACTACAGGCGCCCGCCACCACGCCCGGCTAATTTTTTTTGTATTTTTAGTAGAGACGGGGTTTCACTGTGGTCTCGATCTCCTGACCTCGTGATCCACCCGCCTCGGCCTCCCAAAGTGCTGGGATTACAAGCGTGAGCCACCGCGCCCGGCTCCACAATTCATTTTTAAAGTATTTTAGACTAGAAATTTAAGATACATGCAGCAAAGTGTCTTCATTCAGAAAAGTATACAACTTATACATGGATAGCAGCTTTATAAAAGGACAAATTTAATTATCTGCTCTTTTTCCTTTTGAAGAGTGATCTCATTATTAGGACTTGGGATCCGAACCGCAGACATCTGCCGAATCACCATGTCTGGGATGTATCAATTCTTTCCTATACCCATGTTCTGAGACAAGGAACTTGAACCTAACCACGGATTCCTTTGGGAGTCCACTGAGGGCTTTCTAACTGATAAGTGTCTGGCTTGTAAGCAGCAATGATACTGTCTGAGAAATAGAAAAACCTAAACTAATTACAATAAAATTTAAATAATAAAATTCTCAAATGACCAAATACATTCATTTTACTCTATGTGTCACTCTGTGTTTACTCAGATGTGTTCTAACACGAATGAACAGGATACTGACCCCGAGCTGGGCTTTCAGAGCCTGCACCCCTTGTTGCGGAGGCCGGTCCCTCTGCCCTACCTGTTTGATCAGCAGCCGCTTCTTCTCTTCATTCTGCTCATCCCTGGTTTGCAGGTCCCTCTCGAACTGCGCCTTCATGGCCTGCATGTTGACCTCCAGACGAAGCTTGGCATCTTCCGTGGCCTGGAGCTCGTCTTCCAGCTCCTCCAGCTGGGTCCTCATTTCCTCCACCTGCTGCTCCAGGGCCCGTTTGGATTTTTCAAGTTCGTGAACCTAAACCACCGAAGCATCAGGAAAGAGATGACCGCGGTGGAGGCACGTGTGAAGAACGGCAGTCTTCCTGTTTTACAGGCCCACTCGCGGCATGCTGGCCACTTTGGTCCCCCTGGGCCGGCCCCCTGCCACATGCACACACATCCTTCCCTCTCCCCCGAAGGGTGCTGCTATTCTCCATTTCAGTGTATGCAGTTCAGAACTACAGTGCGGATTTCTTTATTCACACGTGTTCTCTGGTCATCCTCATCTGATGACCTTTAAGCTGAGAGCTCTTCAGTGAGCCAAAGAACAAAGGAAACAGCCATGTCAGGGAGCCTGTCTGTTGACTGACTCCTTGCCCGCTGTCTGTGAGGAGCAAGTACAACAGTACACCTCTTCCTGCTGTAGAAAAGATCGTTCGTATTGGAAAGCACATGTGGAAACTGTTGATTATTAGGGTGGCTTAGGCCTAAGAAGCAGGGCACAGTACACAGGCCTTGATCCTTTCTCTGGACAAAGATGCCCCCAGCACCATTTCCCTCATTCTCTGCGCCAAGCACTGTGCTGAGAGCTCCACCTCCTGTGCCCTTTGATCCTCGCAGCAGCCTTTGGAGGGAGGCCTTGGTGCTGCTGTGCACCCCGTCTGGGGTCCAGGACCACCGCAGTTCTCACAGGGACAGGCGTGGGGAATCTTAGGACAGGAGGAAGGCCCATTTCTACAGTGTCTGGTGCTCAGTGGCACAAAAGACATGTTTGTGGGATCAACATGTGAGTGCTGATGCTACAGAAAACGAACATGAAATCAACTGTAGAGTTCTCTCTCCACATTTCACTGTGTAACCATGGCCACTTCTACTTTCAGTGGCCTCTTCTTGTCCATGGGGCTAGTCCCTGGGCGTCAAGTTGTAGGAGACCCAGCAGAAAGGTGGGACCACCTTCGCTGACTTATGATGTGGCCAGATGGCCCACAGCCCATGAAAATGAGACCCTGCCTGTTTATAGGACTTTGTGTGCTTTTCAAAGCAGATGGAGTAACTTCATGAAATTGGGCAAGTATAATGTCCATCTGGCAGATAAGGAAACTTAGGCTTCAAAAGCTTAAGTGGCTTCCCATGGTCAGAATGGAAGCCTGTGGAGGACCCAGGGAACCTTGCCTTTGATACCAGGCCTGGGTTTGTCTTGCTATCTTCAACACGCCATGCACTAAGGGAGAGATGTAGGGTAAATAAATATCATGGCAGCTCTTGTGGAAGATGTATGCAATGGAAAGAGAAACTGTGCCACAGAAGCTTCCAAGCTGTGGATAAGCCCCCAAAGCTACTGAAGCTCTCAAAGAAAACAGTGGGGCTTCCCTGGGAAGAACCAGGTCAGAGGGAGCTGCCATTCCCTCCTCCTCCTCTCCAGGTCCCCATTCACCTCATGTTTGATAACTACCTGTGACGGCAGAACCATGAAACCTTTTGTTGAAAGGCTCTCCTGCCAGGATGCAGGCTGGAGCACGGAGGGCAGTGAAAGGACAAGAAGAAACATGTTCACCTCCAGCCAGTGCTGGGGGGAGACTGCAGAAGACCTCACATCGGTCCCAGAAGCCTTGAACCCCCTTACACATGCACAGGCCAAAACACTCCTAGATGGCTTTGCTGCTGGGCTGTGCATTCCCAGGTCCTTCAGGCTCCCCTGGAGTCGCCTGCTCCCGTGTGAAGGCCTAGGCCCCTGGGATACTCTCCCGTGCGGAAGTGTGGAGCCCACCAGGCGACTTACGTTCTTCCCCACATCATCTTTGGAGCTCATGAGGTCTTCCATGTCTGCTCGGAGCTGCTTGTTCTGCCTCTCAAACTCCTCCTTGGCCTCCAGGGCTTCCTCGAGGGCCCGGGCCAGTGACAGGGCTTTGGTTTCTTTCTCTCTGGCCTCGGCTTCGGCCCGGTCCCGCTCTTCGGCATAGCGAGCAGAGATGCTCTTCTCTTCTGCTAACAGCTGTGCAGAAGGGGATGGGGGAATATGAAAAACCGAAAGTGACATCAACTTTTCTCTTCCACCATGTGGCTGATTTATCGCTAGAGTGCTGCCACTAGATTATGGTGTTCTTGTATTTCCTTTTTTTTTTTTTTTTGCTTTCCCCCTTTTTCCAATTTTGATATAAATATGTATATTTAATTGCCTTTAAATAAGATTATTTTAAACCAAATGAACAAAAGCAAGAGCTCTGCCAGGAGGAAATGACACGTGGCCGACCCACCTGGTCAAACTTCTTCTGCTTCTTCTCCAAGTTGGAGGCGACCTGGCGCTGGTGGTCCAGGTCCACCGTGAGGTCGTCCAGCTCCTGCTGCAGGCGGTTCTTGGTCTTCTCCAGTTTGTCATACGCCAGTGCCTTCTCCTCCAGGCGCTGGCTCAGGGCCTCCACGTCCTTCAGAAGCTTCTTCTTGGCTTCTTCCAGACTCTCAATTGTTCCCAGGTCGTCATCTACTTTCTTCTTGGTATCAGCCAACTAGGTTTTGTGTAAGGACAAACAGAAAGATCAGTATTGATGTACTCAACTGGGGCTGGGCATGGTGGCTCACACCTGTAATCCCAGCACTCTGGGAGGGCAAGGCGGGAGGATCACTTGAGGTCAGGAGTTCAAGACCAGCCAGGCCAACATAGTGAAACCTCATCTCTACTAAAAATACAAAAATCACCTGTCTGTAGTCTTGGCTACTGGGGAGGCTGAGGTGGGAGGATCACTTGAGCCCAGGAGGCGGAGGTTGCAGTGAGCTGAGATCACACCACTGCACTCCAGCCTGGGCGATAGAGTGAGACTCTGTCTCAAAAAAAAAAACCAAAAAAACTCAATTGGTTTTTGCATTTGAAGAAAAAAGAAAAAACCTTTTGTTTTTAACATTTTGAGAGAAGAAAAATCAATACTGTGATTTTAAAACAAATGAATCTTAGACTGTCACTTAATTTCTTAGCTAATAGTCTATAAAATGATGACTGGATTGAAACTTTTCATTGTTGACACAGTCCTAGGTCCTTATTTTAAGGGCTTCTAGCATTATAACCAGCATGTGGCTGGGTCAAAGAAAAACCATTTAATGGGCTTAATTTAGTACAACCTAATTAACTGTCCCAAATGGAGTTGAGACAGGCCAGCACAGCAGGGCCAGGAGCTGCTGAAGACACACATCGAGGCCACCGCGTCTTCCTAAAGAGGACACACACCTGGGACTGCAGGGCCAGCACTTGCTTCTCCAGGTTCTTCCTGGCCTCCTCCTCCTCCTCCTGCTGCTCCTGAAGACTGTTCTTCTCCTCTTCCAGCTGCCGGATCCGACTGCTCAGGTTTAGTTTCTGGCGTGTCTCCTCCTGAAGAAGCTCCTGTGTATTTTGTTTAAAAGGGCAACACTTCCGTTATATTTATCACCAAAACAAATACACCTGTATTAAAGAATTCATGTCGTAAAAAAATGACAGCCTCAGTGCATGAGAACGCCCAGTGACATTAACAAACACAGATGATTTAAAAACACACACGATAACTTTGTAAAAGCTCTTCACACCGACACTGCTTCAGACTCATCTCTGAGAAATGAGTGGCAGTGCCGTCCACCCAGGGGCCCAGGCTGGAGCCTCCAGGCATCCCCGAGGCCTCCCCTCCTGCGTCCCCCACCACACCCCGCCTCTCCTCAGTCACACCTGGAATCCCTTCCTCTCCACCCCCTGCCCCATCTTAGTTCAGGGCCTCGGCCCTTCGCAGTAGGATCACGTCTCCCGTCTTAGGCATCCCCTCAGTTATCTGTCCTTCATGTTTCCTGCCAGACTGACTTCTAAAATGTAAGCACAAACATGTTTTTCCTGTTACTTCCAGACTGGAAAATCTTCAGAGGCATTAGTTGTATGGAGCAGAATTTCTGGGCCATGGCTCCGGCCTCCTCTAGTCTCACTCACCAGGCCGCACCTTGTCATGCATGGAGTATGCTTCAGTTAAAATGAATTTGTCCCCAACTGCCTAATTATTCCACTTTCGGCCTGTCTTGAGATTTTTTTTAATCCCCAGCACCTAGCCTAAAGCCTGGCAAATAAACACTCATAAATGTTTGTAAATTTAACAAAACTAAGCTGTAAAACTCCAAGAATAAAGTGCTACGTTATTTTCAAGTAACCTGTAGATGACTTAAAAACATCCCTAACGGATGATGCAATACAGATCTTAGTCTGATAAGCCTCAACTCACCCTTTTACAAAATGGACTGTTTCTCACAGGTCAGCACAATGCAATTCCAACCATAAGGAAACAATCTTACCGGAAATGGCCAGCAAGACACTGTGTGCAGGAGGACCATGGCTTGGGCCAACCACAGCCCAGGCAGCAGCCGTGAATGGCAGCTGGAGCTGCCTCCGAGGCCACCCACATGCCTGCCAGACACAGGAACCCCAGGGGCTCTACATCAAGACACTGAGCTTCCAGGGAGAAATCCTGAGTAGCAAAGCTGGCTCCAAATAAAAATATGACATAAAACTAGTAAGAGGTGACACAGAAGGCAATTCTGGGGCCAGCATATTTCACCAGCTTATATATTACAGAAATGTTAGTTATTGTAAAGATCCCTTGCTCCCTGGGGAATACCTGTGTATCCTGTAGTTGAGACTCAAGACTAGCTGCGTCCTTGGCAAATTTAATACCCTTCTTCTCCGCTTCTTCCAGAAGGGTGGAGACATTATCTAGCTCATTCTGTAAGAAGCAAAAGATTAAATTCAACTCAATAGTAAGCGAGCAGAGAGGGTCTAGAAACATAGCTTTTAAACAGAACACAAATAGAGAAGAACTCGGGGGGAGTGTGAACCTGAAACTATCCATTCAGTTAAGGAAGACTCACCACCAAGAGTCTGTTGCCTTCAAACGGAGCTCAAATAAGTAGGTACCAGAACCTGCCTCCCTGGCCACCTTAATAGTCTCTACCCATGGAAAGGACAGGGGGCGGGGGGGTCTCCTAACTGGTTTCCTACCTTCTTCTATTTTTATCATGAAGAGACAAAAATTAAAGCAAAGCCTTTGAAAGAGTGACTGTATCCTCTGTGGGGAGGCTGAAAGGCCAGCAGGTGCTTGATTTTGGTCCTCCTTCACATGAAGATGCATTAACCATATGCTTTGGGAGGAAAGTATAATTCACATTCTTTTAGAACTTGAAGCTTCTATAAAAGGGATAAAAGAGGTTTTTTTTTTTTTTTTTGAGACAGAGTCTTGCCCTGTCGCCCTGGCTGGAGTGCAGTGGTGCAATCTTGGCTCACTGCAACCTCTGCCTCCCGGGTTCAAGCGATTCTCCTGCCTCAGCCTCCCGAGTGGCTGGGATTACAGGTGCGTGCTACCGCGCCCAGCTATTTGTATCTTTAGTAGAGACAAGGTTTCACCATGTTGGCCAGGCTGGTCTTGAACTCCTGACCTCATGATCTGCCTGCCCTGGCCTCCCAAAGTGCTGGAATGACAGATGTGAGCCACCACACCCAGCTAGAAGTTCTTTGAGGTTTCAAAAAACTGGTATTATATATTCGTCATGAATATTTAAGCTACTTCTTATGGTCAGATTTAATTAATAGTATTTTTTTCTTCCCAATTAATGATATTTCTAAAATATTTTCCAAACAAATCTTCATGGTATAAGATGCTTTATAATTTTTGACGACAGTGGGTGCTGGGAAGAAGCAGAGGGACGCAGAGGGGAAGCAGGGCGCCATGGGTTCTCGCTTGTCCTTGTCACACCGGCCAAGGGAAAGTGGACGGTGGCACAGCCACAACGGAGCACAGGCTGTAATGCTTCCATCTTCACTCTTGTTAGCAACATCCTTCGCAGAGCTCACACTTCATCAGTCTTGGGAACAGTGTGGTGGGGAAGGGCTCCAAAGTCAAGAGGGACTCCGGCCTTCAGCACCAGCTCTAGAATTCGCCAGGTGAGTCACCAGAGGGGGCAAGAGCCTTAGCTTCTTTGAGTCTGAGGTTCCTCACCTACCAGAGGGGTTGACTGAGGATTAAATGGGGAACAACGTACATGGGAGCCTAGCATATGCCTGGTGTGGCACAGGGGACAAGGAACTGTCACTCCCCTCTCTTCCCTGCTGTAGGTGGAGTTCATAATGCAGTTTCAGAGATTTTCTCTTTTAGGAACAGCTTTCCAGATGTGTGAGAGCACACACACAGTATTTCAGTATCTACACGTTAACACGGCAGGCCGGGACCGCCCTCCTTCGAAAGGCCTGCTTGTGATGCTGACCTTTGGCTGGTGTGTGGGAACTTGAATTTAGCAAGAGTTCCCACTATTTCCTAAACGATAAGGGTGGCTTTTCTCTAAACTGTCCGTGTAAACAATATGGTCTGTGTTGAACACCTGCATTTCTTCTGGGAGTCTGCAATTTGGGTTTATGCTAGGCAAGAGGTGCCTATGTAACCAGCCCTTAATAAAAACCCTGGGCACTGAGTCTGTAATGAGCTTCTTGGAAGACAACATTTCACGCATGCTGTCAGGACTCACTGCTGGAGGAATGAAGCATGTCCTGTGTGACTCTGCTGGGAGAGGACTCCTGGAAGCTTGTTCCTGGTTTCCTCAGGACCTCAGCCCTCGTGCCCTTCCCTTTTACTGATTTTGCTTTGTATCTTTTCACTGTAATAAATCTTTGCCATGAGCAGGCCTCTCTGCTGAGTTCTAGAGTCCTGGAGAATCATGTACTGTAGTGTGGTCTCGGGCCTCTGACACAACACAGCTCTGTAATGCTTTTTCAATGTGGCAATATAGGATGTACATCTTTTCTTACCAGTAAGGACTCATCGACTATATTGTTTTTGCTGGTTGCATAGAAGTCCGTATTAAACATTAAAGTTGTTTCCAACTACACTCAGCCCTTCCTATCCATAGGTTCCATCTGTGGATTCAACCAACCATGTATTAAAAATATTCAGAAAAGGGCTGGGCGCCGTAGCTCACGCCTGTAATCCCATCACTTTGGAAGGCCGAGGTGGGCGGATCATGAGGTCAGGAGATCGAGATCAGCCTGGCTAACACGGAGAAACCCCGTCTCTACTAAAAATACAAAAAATTAGCTGGGCGTGGCGGTGGGCGCCTATAGTCCCAGCTACTCGGGAGACTGAGGTAGGAGAATAGCGTGAACCTAGGAGGCGGAGCTTGCAGTGAGCTGAGATCGTGCCACTGCACTCCAGCCTGGGCGACAGAGTGAGACTCCGTCTTAAAAAAAAAAAAAAAAAAAAAATTCAGAAAAAACCCCTGCATGTGCACTGACCATGTATAATTCATGACTCTTTTGGGTTATTTCCTAAAAACATGACTTTTTTGAGTCGTTATTTCCTAAAACATACAGTGTAACAACTTTTTACATAGCACGTACATCATCTTAGGTATTATAATGAGTAATCTAGAGATGATTTATAGTATATGGGAGGATGTGCACATATGCAAATACTATGCCTTTTTTTTTTTCTTTTGAGACAGTCTTGTTCTGTTGTCCAGGCCGGAGTGTAGTGGCGTGATCTCAGCTCACTGCAATCTCCACCTCCCTGGATTCAAGTGATTCTCCTGCCTCAGCCTCCCGAGTAGCTGGGATTACAGGTGTGCACCACCACACCTGGCCAATTTTTTTGTATTTTTTAGTAGAGATGGAGTTTCACCATGTTGGCCAGGCTGGTCTCAAACTCCTGACCTCGTGATCCGCCCGCCTCGGCTTCCCAAAGTGCTGGGATTATAGGTGTGAGCTACCAGGCCTGGCCCCACACTATGCCATTTTTATTAGGGACTCCAGCATTAGCAGATTGTGGTATCTGCAGGAGGTCCTGGATGCAATCCCCCAGTGGATACCGAGGGCTGACTGTATATACTTTTGTACACACTTCTGCAATGAACATTCTTGAAGTTGACTCTGTGTGTACATCCTTAGTTAATTCCCTAGGATAAATGACTAGACATGGATTTTTCGGATCTAAGGATACTCCCAGTTTTAAGGCTCGTGATCTAAGACTGCCAAACTGTCCTTTAGGAAAGGTTGCACTAGGCCAGGCACGGTGGCTCAAGCTTGTAATCTCAGCACTTTGGGAGGCTGAGGGGGGTGGATCACACGGTCAGGAGATCGAGACCATCCTGGCTAACGTGGTGAAACCCCGTCTCTACTAAAAATTCAAAAAATTAGCCGGACATGGTGGTGGGTGCCTGTAGTCCCAGCTACTTGGGAGATTGAGGCAAGAGAATAGCGTGAACCCGGGAGATGGAGGGTGGAGTGAGCAGAGATTGCGCCATTGCACTCTAGCCTGGGCGACAGAGCGAGACTGTCTCAAAAAAAAAGGTTGCACTAATTTATACCAGCAGTGTAAAAAATAAAACTCTCGCAAATCTTTGCCAATGTGAAGTATAATTTTTTTGGCCCATTGTTCCTATTCTCTTATTTACTGGACTAATGGAGAAGCTGAAGTGCTTAAAACTGTTCAAGCAACTATAAATACAATTCAAAGTGGAACTGATCAAGTCCAATTCATGCTGTCTTCTTCTTAAAATAAATATTACTTAACTTCATCAAAGTAATAGACACTAGGGACACCTAAGACTCGTTGTATTTACTGGATAGCAATTTTCAGGTACTGTATAGCACACTGGCCATGGGTCTCTCATTGCACAGAGGATGCAGTGGTAAATTAGGGTCATGCTACAGTGGGATGTGTGTACTGTGGAGGTTTCTGGCTTACCTGCAGCTTACTTGCTTTCTCCGCCAGCTCCACCCTGAGCCTGTCGCCTTCGGAGACCTTGGCATGGAGCTCCTGGACCTGCGCGTCGAGCTTCTTCCTCTTGTGCTCAGACTCAGCCTTGACCTGCTGCAGGACCTTCACCTCACACGCCAGCTCCTTGTTATCTGTCTCCAGGCCCTGCTTGTTCTTCTCTAGATTTGCTTTGAACTAGGAGATGGAAGGGAAAACAATTCACTCATTATTTTCTAAAACTCCATACAGAGGACTGCTTTTTGAGTCTGCAGAATTGTGCCTAACACACAGTGAGTCTGTAGTCAACATCTGTTGAATGAATGAATGAAAATGTTTGCTGTTCTCTGAGTGTGAGGATTTCTATGTAAGGAACACATGCATACATACTGCTCCGAGGAGCAGATGCAGATATTTAGGGGCTCACTTAATTAGCCTTGTCCATGCCAGGTGTGTCCTGTCTGCAGCGTAATCACTCACACTGTCCTCTGTATAAAACAAGAGTTGTTAGTGTAAGAATTGTCTTGCGCTTACTAACATGAGCAAGCCCCCTTGGTGCACGGGTGGCCACAACAGGATGTATCTCCGATGACATCTTGCCTCAGGGACAAGATTGGGTGCAGTAAGGTGGTCACATGGGAATCTGGGCCACACTGTCTGGCTTCAAGCCGCCTTTCCATGAACCAGCTGTGTGACCCTGGCTTAATTACCTAACACGGCTGGGCCTCAGTTTCCTTGTCTTTTAAATGGGAATTATAGGAGACTATGCCACAGGGTTGTAACACAGATTAAGGAAGGCAATTCATGTAGGGTACTTAGCACAGTACCTGACACAAACGTAAATGTTCCGTAAATGTTAATATTGTCATTGTCTAAATTAAAAGGTGGCAAGTGGCTAGGCAAAGAACAGAAAGATGGGGAAACCGGAGCAAGAACCAAGTTACAAAGGCAAGGATGATTATGGGAAGTCATGGAGGCCAGTCTGTACAGGAGGGTGCTGTGAGTCACAGCGCACATGAAGTAAAGTTTCAGGAGAACGGAAAGCCTGTGTCTGAGATACAGAAGCGGGAACAATGAATGAAAGCCAACACTGTGTGTGGTGGCTGAGGTGAGATCACAGGCAGGGAAGGACAAGAAGGGAGAGATGAATGTCAGGAAACCCTGAAGGGGAACATTGGCAGGACTTGTGACTTACTGGCAGCAGACAAGTAAGGGAAGAATGACTTTCAAACCATTTGGGGTTTTGAGTGAAGCCACTGGGAGAAGGATTTAGTGGAGGAGACACTGGGGAGGACGTGTGGTTTGAGATGGCGGCTGGATCCATGCACTTGCATCTGGCTTTTCTTCATAAGGAGACAGTGTGTTTTCAGAAAGCCGCTCCTGCCTTGGCAACTGGGAACCCAGCAGCCCACTCAATGACGTACAGAGGCTGGAGCCTAATCAATACATGACTGAACAGAACGGCACATAGGATGGGAGTGGGTCTGACGGCGACTTTCTCCAGGCCACAGCACACGGCAGGGTCTCCCTTACCCGCTTGGCCTGTTCCAGCTGCTCTGAGAGCTCCTCCAGGGCTGTTGCGTGTCTTTGTCTCATGTCTTGGATTTGGGCTTCATGGTTCTTAGTTTCCTCCTCAAGAGCCTTCTTCAGCTCTGCCACTTCTTGTTCACGTTTTGTACTAGAGAAGGACATTTTTTAAGAGAGATCAGAATTAGTTGACTGATTAAAAACACATTTTCTTTTTGAAAAAGTACTGTTTTTGTTTTAAATATTACATAAATTCCTTTAATAAATATTTGATGTGCTATTTCCAGTAGGCTGGCAGGTCTATTACTGTGATATCAGAAACCCTCCTAGAGAGCTGAGTAGTGCCTGTAATCCTGGCAATTTGGGAGGCTAAGGTGGATCGCTTGAGCCTGGGAGGTTGAGGCTACAACCAGCTATGATTGCACCACTGCACGCCAGCCTGGGCGAGTGAGACCCTATCTTAAAAAAACAAAACAAAACAAAAAACCAGTGCAACTTCCATGTCATGTCTGGCTTATCAAGACAAAGGGTGACATCCCTAGGGGTCTTCAAATTGTTCTGGGCAGTCTGGTTTCACTGGAGGTCAGGAATTGGTTAACACAAGATGCCAAACTGCCTGCCATAGCCCCAACAGACTTGAATAAAACTGGAAAAAGGGAGTCTCCCAGAGATTTTCAAAAGTGAAGGGGTGGCAAAGGCCAAATGAATCAGGATGTTGCAGTGTAACAAAGCAAGACTCTTAGCATTCATGTGAAGAAGCCGCAATTAACTAACATCCTCCTAAAACTCTACCAGGAAATGGCTTAAGGTTGGGGAGGAGGGCATTATCTTTTGGAGGGGCAGGAAAATTAAAAGGCAGCTCAAAGGGTTCAGAAAGGGTCTCTGATGTTTGATATGAGAACACAGCAGGTCCATGGGCATAGAATTGGAATATTCTGACATAAACTGTGGTTTTATCTAACCTGCACTTTACGGTATGAAGATCACATTAGCATTAAATATCTTTCCATGGCTGTCTAATATTTTTAAAATTGGCTGTAACGAATACAGGGTAACTTGAATAACCAGAGTTACTCACTTTCTGGAAATCTTACTCCCCGTGGCGAGTCACTCTAAATTTGTTCATCTGAGCACCATGTTTAAGCATGAGCTTGATGAAGACTGAAGCCAGTCAGGTAAACAGCGCTCCTGCTAAGACCTATACTAGCCCCGTTGAATTAGCTACAACCTCACACTAATCCTGAAGCACATCGCTAGCAAACTTGCTCTATACTTTATAACATGCCACAACTTAGAACAGTGATTCACACACTGATTCCCGTGTGGACACATTATCCCTCTCTTTACCTCTCTTCTCATGGAGTCACGAGACGCAGGGGCTGGCTGAGAGATCCCTGTGCCAAGAGAACGGCCTGGTGGCTGCCAGCTCCATGGTTGCATGTAGCCCAGCCAGAAGGAATCACTGGGGATTCTTTGTGGTCCAGCCTAGCTCAGCCCCAAGTTCCAGTGGCTCAGCCAGAGGTCAAAGACGTGCTGCTCTGGTCCTGTCCTCTGCAGGCTCCCATCAAGATCATTTCAGCTGACTCTAGTGGCCAGTGCTTCACTGATCAGACTCCAGGGAAATCTCTCCTACTAGCAGCACACTGTCTTTTGGGAAAACAGTGTGTGTGTGTGTGTGTGTGTGTGTGTGTGTTCCTCATCCCTACTTGAATCCAATGGTCAAAGGAAACCTTCACCTTCTCTTCTCCAGGCTGAATGTGTGTGTGTGTGTGTGTGTGTTCCTCATCCCTACTTGAATCCAGTGGTCAAAGGAAACCTTCACCTTCTCTTCTCCAGGCTGAACAACCCAATTTCTTTTAGTTTTTCATCAAAAGACCTTAAGAGAGTGAAAATGCCAGTGAGTCTGCAGAATAGTAGATGATTTACGGAGGACTGTTACTTTATACTAATCATGGGAAGAACCAGGGCCCAGGGGGGGTGGTTTGCGTTCTCTAAGGGTCCTTAGCAAGAATGGAGGACATGTTTGAGCTGCAGGCAAAACAGAATCAGTGAATGCTACAGCTGAGCATAGGCATGGTTTTCATAAATATGCGCACTTTATTTTTTTGCAAGGGTTGGATGGAAAAATGATCAGAACCTTATTTTCTATTGTAGTTAAAAGCCCAGCTGGGAGTGGGGAGTTCAGCCAAGTCTAGTTCAGTGGTTTCTAGATTTTATAAAAGCAGATATGTCAAAGAGAAGTCCAGGACTTAAACTACTAAAAGCAGTTACTCTGCTAAAGTGGGGTAAGGGCTGGGCGCTGTGGCTCATGCCTGTAATCCCAGCACTTTGGGAGGCCAAGGCGGGCGGATCACCTGAGGTTGGGAGTTCGCGATCAGCCTGACCAACATGGAGAAACCCCGTCTCTGCTAAAAAATACAAAATTAGCCAGGAGTGGTGGCGCATGCTGTAATCCCAGCTACTCAGGAGGCTGAGGCAGGAGAATCGTTTGAACCCAGGAGGTGGAGGTTGCAGTGAGCCAAGATCGCACCATCACGCTCTGGCCTGGGCAACAAGAGCGAAACTCCATCTCAAAAAAATATAAAATAAAAAATAAAATAAAATAAAAAAGTCGGGTAGGAAGCCTCGAACCATGCCTGGCTCAGATGGGGTTTTTCCTCTCTCTGGGAAAAAGCTGAAGACAAAAACCAACCAACCTCTGTCCGGCTGCCGTAGCCGTATATATTCATGGCCGGGATCATGGCAAACATTCCAAGGCTCACCCCTCTGTTCTCCAGCACGCAGAGCCTCCCCACACCCACCATCTGACCTCAGTCTCGCTGTTCTACCGAGCTGGCCTGCTCTGTGGATACCATGATGTCATTCTTTCCACGACCAAGTGCCCAGGTTTCCAGCTGCTGGGTGGACCCAGCTGATGACATCCTTGTCCTCTGGGGAAACGCGCTGGTTTTCACCACAACCCATTTCCCTCCTGGTTGCTGTGGGTCATTTTCTGCCTCTCTGGCCACACTTCCATTCATAAACAATTCCCTCCGTCCTTCTTGCTTTATTCCAGGCCTCAGCAACTCCCCAGGGTGATGGGCTATTCTTGCCATCATTCACACCCTGGAAGAGCCAGCAGGTGCGCCTGCAGCCAGCCAAGGTGCGAGGGTTCCCTTCTGGCTGGGACTCCTGGGGTGGCCCTGAGGTACTTGGCAGTGTGAGTCTGGGAGGGAGCAGATGGCCTCTGCCAGGACAGCAAGCTGGCATACCCCCCACACTGCTCTCCACAGTGACGACACCTATGAGTCCATGGGAGCCGCAGGCCAGCACCAGGCCTGCGTACCGGCTCACTGCTAAGGCTCTCCTGCGACTCGCGGACTGCCACGCTGCAGTTTTCTACCCGGGAGCCTTCTCTGACCATGTTCACCTATGCTTGTCACCTTTTTCGTGCCCACCCCGGCTGCTGGCTCGTGATGCTGCATATGCCTCTGCCCACTGCACACTCTGTCCCAGTGCCTGCACCAGCCTTCTTCTCACCCTTGTGAAGGCACCCTTCCCTTTTCAGCTGGTTACCTATACCGTTCACACCACCTGGCACTGCCAGCATACGTGCCTGGCCTCCTGGGTATCTCCTCCTATTCCTGTGTTTACCCTTCTCCCTCTGGTCCTATCTATAAATCTCTTTTCGCTGCCCCCCGCTCTGTGTAGTTGTCACTGTCTCTCCCTAGACATCCATCACTGACCACAGCTTTTCTGATCACATCCATCTCACTCTGTGTCCCTCAGTCTGTTGGTTTACCCGCCCACCCCTGCACAGGTATTTCTACCCATAGGCTGGTCTGTTTCTAACCATTACCATTTAATCACCGTTCCACCTGCCATCATGAGGAAAAGCACACCACCTCCCAAAGACAGCAAGCACACCAGGCATTTCTGCACAGGCTCGGTGGAGAGGTTGGCGAGCGCTCGGGCCCTGCTTCCTCTCCCACACTCACCGTAGTTCCTGCTGGGCTGCTGTGGTGTCCAGCGTGTCCTCCAGCTCTGTTTTCAGAGCTTCCAGTTCCTCACTCAAGTCCCTTTTCTGCTTTTCGGCCTTGTTCCGTGAAGCCTTCTCGGATTCAAAGTCTTCCTGAAGTTCCGCAATTTGGGCTTGTAGCTCTCGCACAACTTTAAGGGCATTGTTCTTATGGAGTGTTTCATCGTCACCTCTGTTAAAACACCCAGGCACAAGAGGCACTCAGAGACGGCACCCGGATGGCCTGTTTCTCAGGCGAGCCCCAACCCCCGAGCACCTCTCCACAAGGAGACCCCAGTCCCACATCCCTCCTCCTGGGGCCTGAGGCTGGTGCAGATGCTCAGCACCTGCTAGGGCAGGAGGAGGGCCTCGGGTAGGGGACTTGCTGAAGGCCCCAAAGCTAATGGTAATGGCAGAGCCAGAACTAGATTCCAGCCCAGCGCCCTTTCCAAACGACCATGCTTCTCCATTAAAAGGTAGGACACCCTTACTTTAGCCCTTAGAATATGAAAACATTTTCTCTGAACTCAAAGGCTGAAAACATTTTCTCTGAAGTCAAAGGCTGTTATAGTTAAAAATCTGCTTCTAACTATGAAGGCGTGACCTCCTCATCACACCGGAACCCAGCCAAACCAGGGATGCTCCGAGAACACAGTGGAAGAAAGAGGCTCTCATCCTCACACCCTCCAGGTGCCGCTCTTCCATAGGGCATCTTTTTGTTTATGTCTGTGGTTTAAAATGTTGGAAGATTTTTCTGATTGGGAATAGTTGGGACGTTTGAGGTAAGGGAAATTTTTCTTATAAGATTTTGATTGTAACACATTATAAACTCCAAGTATTACAACCATGTAGCCAAATAGTTATTCTTTATAAAGAAATGAAACATGAGACATAAATACATTTATTACATCTGATTTGCATTCTAAACTGAATGGTTTAGAACTGCTTATTGAATCATGCTGTCAGTGGAGAAATATAATTTCTGAAAAGTGATTTCCCTTCAAGTTCTAAAACATACTATAGGCCGGGCATGGTGGCTCATGCCTGTAATCCCAGCACTTTGGGAGGCCAAGGTGGGTGGATTACTTGGGGTTAGGAGTTTGGGACTAGCCTGACCAACATGGTGAAACCCCATCTCTACTAAAAATACAAAAATTAGCCGTTGTGGTGGTGCACACATGTAATCCCAGCTGGTCGGGAGGCTGAGGCATAAGAATTGCTTGAACCCGGGAGGTGGAGGTTGCAGTGAGTCGAGATTGCACCACTGCACTCCAGCCTGGGTGACAGAGTGAGACTCCATGTCAAAATAAATAAATAAATAAAAAAACATACTACAGTTAATCTGTAATGTACAGAGACCAAAACATTTGTTATACTGAAATAATTTGTTCTGGTGTGAATTTCCAAGGGTTTCATAATATAATTTGTCATTTTAAAGTATAAATACTGAGATGGTTTTATGAGACTTTCTTGCTGCCCTGACACAAATTCTGTACGCCTGGGCTTTTCACTTTCTCAGGCCACACCGAACAGCAAGTAAACCCCATCTCACTCTCCCAGGGTTTTTGGATGCTCCCGAACATAACAAAGTCTGCTGAAACTCAGCCCCAGGGGCTCCCGTGCAGCGCAGCTGCGGGGCCGCAGACCTGGCCAGCGCGCCCTGCAGCTCCTCCTCCTTCTTGGCCAGCTGTAGCTTGAGCTCGTCAATCTGCGCCTGCAGCTCTGCGATCTGGTCCTGCAGGTCGGTCGTCTCCCCGTCGAGTTTTCTTTTGGCCTTTTCCAGTTCCTGACGAGTCTTTTCTTCCTTCTTTAAGCGTTCTTTAAGGCAAGACATAAGAAGCTCTTCAACACACCGAGTGACTCACCACAGGAATAAACTAAAATTCAGACTGATCCAAGTTGAAAATAAGCCATTTTATTCAAAAGCTTGTCACTGCCCTGATGACATGGTCATGCCCTGATGCCAACTGCTCAGTCATTTCAAACCCACCGAGATCTGGAGGGGAGATAAATTAGTGTGGGGAGGGAATTTTAAGGAAGAAGTTGAGTGTCCTAAGAATGTCCTTTCATGGGAGGTGAGACCACACTGTGAGAGCCGAAGGGACCTGGAATCCTCTCACATCAAACCCATCGCTGTGCCCAGGTTTGCAAAGTGGCTCAGCAGGTGCTGGGGCAGCAATCGTAGCTGCCTGTCACCCCATTCCCTTTTCCATGGGAACCCCTGATCTGAACCAAGAAAACTGCCGTTCTCGAGTACTGGGAGACAGGAGACAGAAGAGTGGGCAGAGAGGGCCAGGCCTCTTTTCCATCCTCCCCTCTAAAATTCTGCAGCGATCTCTCAGTTAGCCTTAGTGATCTATTTCACTGAATGATTTATTTCCTTGCAACGACCTGTATGCCTTTGTGTTCTCCACCAGGAACCAATTTGCTGAGAGGATGAGACCGAGTGTCACAGGCTGATCAAACAGGTGAGTAAAAAAAGCACATGTGCTTATGGGTACTTCCTCAGCAGAAGAACCATATACTAGTACAAATGGTTTATGAAAGTAATTTCATACTGACATTCCCTCTTTTGTTTATACTAAAACAAACAAACAAACAAAACCCCAAATATTTTTAAAAAGCCAACCCTATCATCTTCCTATCATAAACGCACACATTATCAAAGAGTGGGCACCTGCCTGCAGGCGCCTGCACAGAGCTCCCTCCCCCTAGTGATGGTACCAGTCTCTAGCTGCTCTTTCCAACTTCCATCCTCTTTTCTTATTTCTTTTGCAGAAGCTGTAATGTCCTAGGATTTCCTGATACTACACTGTGGCTTGGCCCTCAGCAGTGTCTTCTCTGTATCTGCCAGCTTTTATGTCACTGGCCAGTCCCTTTGTGAGGTAAAATCTGGGCACTTTAATGCAGCTTTAGATTAAACACAATGGTCTGTAGGACCCAAACAATTTAACCCTGACCATGCCCACCAAAGGGCAGTATCTTTTACCACAGTACCAAAGTTAAAAAAGGAAAACCAGGACTGGCGCCGTGGCTCATGTCTGTAATCCCAGCGCTTTGGGAGGCCAAGGTGGGTGGATTACCTAAGGTCAGGAGTTTGAGACCAGCCTGACCAACATGGTGAAACCCCATCTCTATTAAAAATACAAAATTAGCCAGATGTGGTGGCACATGCCTGTAATCCCAGCTACTTGGGAGGCTGAGGCAAGAGAATCGCTTGAACCCAGGAGGTGGAGGTTGCAGTGAGCCAAGATTGCGCCATTGTACTCCAGCCTGGGCAACAAGAGTGAAACTCCGTCTTAAAAAAAAAAGAAAAAGAAAAAGGAAAACCATTTTATCATCATTTCAAGGCAACATAAAATAACCTTAAGAGCCCAAGAGCCCTTTTTATTATTTTTTAAAGACAGGGTCTCGCTGTGTTACCCAGGCTGTAGTGTGGTGGCATGATCATAGCTCACTACAGTGAGCTCCTGGGCGCAAGCAATTCTGCTGCCTCTGTCACCCAGGCTGGAGTGCAGTGGCACGATCACAGCTCACTATGGTGAGCTCCTGGGCACAAGCAATCCTGCTGACTCAGCTTCCAAGTAGCTGGGACTATAGATGCGCACCACTACGCCAGGCTAATTTGTAAATTTTTTGTAGAGGTGGGGTCTCACTATGCTGCCCAGGCTGGTCTTAAACTCCTGGCCTCATGAGATCCTCCTGCCTCAGCCTCCCAAAGTGCTAGGATTACAGGCCTGAGACACCATGCCCAACCAAGGGACCTATTTTAATAAGTCAACCCAAACTGAAGGTCCTTATTGTTAGTAATCATCATGTGTATTTTTTATTTTTGCATGTTCTGATTACAGTAAAAGCTAAACACTCACATGTCCTAGTCTTTGATTTCTCTAGCCCCAAACACTAACCTTCTAAATCTGAGATCATCACTTCTTGCTTATTCCTGATTTTGGCCAAGTTTTTTGCCTTTTCTTCCTCTTCGGCCAGCTGAGAGGAACACTCAGCAATGCGATCTTCCATGAGTTTCTTTTCCTGGACAGGAAAAATAGACTGCTTCAGAAAAGCCACTCAAATTGACCACTTGGGTTCTGTATTCCTTATAAAGGTCAACTGTCTTTGACTCAAGAAAAAACAAGTACTATTGGCACTGCCTCCCCCAGCAGACTGTACACAGTCATGTGCTGCAGAATGGTGTTTTGGACAATGATGAACCGGATACACAACAGTGGTCTCCTAAGATGATCATGGAGCTGAAAACTTCATCAGAGCTGTCATAACACCACAGTGCAATTACTCTATTTTTAAAATAAATGTACTGCAGCCTCAGTGTGCCATGTTGATAAAAGTCTGCAGTCATGTACAGCAATGTCCTAGGCCTTCACATTCACTCAGCGCTTACTCACTGACTCACCCAGAGCAGCTTCCAGTCCTGCAAGCTGCATTCATGGTGAGTGCCCAATAGAGGTGTGCCATTTTAAATCTTTTCTATCATTTTTACCGTACCTTTTCTATCATATTTTTACTGGACTTTTGTTTGGATATGTTTAGATATACAAGTACTTATTAGCACTGTGTTCCAACTGCCTACAGTATTCAGGACAGTAACATGCTGTACAAGTGTGTGGCCTAGAAGCAATCGGCCACACCGTCTAGTCTAGGTTATGTATAGCAGGCTCTACCATCTAGTTTGTGTCAATACACTCTATAATGTTTGTACGAGGATAAAATAACTTCACAATGCATTTCCCAGAATGTGTCCTCATCGTTAAACAACACACAACTGTACTCCAAAAGGGCAGGAAGGCTTACACGTCTTGGTACCCACCCCGGGAGCTTGGCCCAGCTGCCTGGTATTCAGAGTCCCACAGCCAATGGTGGACGAATTAGTGCTTGCACAGATGGAAACAAGTCATCACTGAGTGACCATTATGCACAAAATGCACATGCTGAAAGTCTAAAAGATTATCAGGATATTTGATAAGGTTTAAAAAATTCAGTGGTGCCTGTGTCTTTAGAAATCTACACAAGTAGAGACTTACAGAGAAAATTCAGTAAATGAACCTAAAATCTTGAGAATTTTCTGTTTGAGGTCACTTTCAATGAGTGTATCAACATAATATTATATAAATATTTTCTGTAACTAAAATCAGCTTTTTGTGGGAACAGTCTCTTACTTTGATAAACTTGGAATTTTGGTCCTCGAGAAGCAGAATCTCCTCTTCCATCTTCTTGATCTTGGCCTCTGCTGTCACTTTTTCCAGCTGCAGCTTTTGCCGAGCCCCTTCCTCCTCGTCCAGCTGCTCTTCCAGGTCCTTGTGAAGAACACACAGTCAGTATCGCCACTTTCTCGAGATTTGACCACACATTCATTGTGCACAGGAATGCATTACAATGAGATAGTAATTTTTTTTTTTTTTTTGGGACGGAGTCTCGCTCTGTTGCCCAGGCTGAAGTGCAGTGGTGCCACTTCGGCTCACTGCAACCTTCACCTCCTGGGTTCACGCCATTCTCCTGCCTCAGCCTCCCGAGTAGCTGGGACTACAGGCGCCCGCCACCACGCCTGGCTAATTTTTTGATTTTTTTTTTTTTAGTAGAGATGGGGTTTCACCGTGTTAGCCAGGATGGTCTTGATCTCCTGACCTCATGATCCATCCGCCTCAGCCTAGATACTGATTTTTGATTCTCAAAATGCCAAAGATATTTAAAAAAATATGACATGCAGTTATGTGAAACAGACATTTGTATCTGCTACAGGCTAAAGTACAAACTGGGTCAATCCTTCTAGAAGCCAACATGGTAAAACGTAGCTTTGAAAATGAGCCTTTCCTTTCAACCAGCAATTTCAGGAAATTGTCACAGATGCGATTTATATAAAAAGACATACAGTGATAAGTTCAGGCAAACATGAATAATGTAGTAGCACTCATCAAATGTGTATTTAATTTAGCTGAATCCAACTATATACATGTTTGGCCAAAGAGGAGAGAAAGAGAACATGAAAACAACAATTTAAATAGTACAGGTCGTGAGAAATGAGCTGTCTCAGTTCAAGTGTACCTTTCATAGCAGAAGCACCTCATCAAACTGGGCGGGAGTATAGAGTTTACATGTATTTTTATTAGAACATGCAGATCTTTATACTCTTCATTACTGTTTATGATAAACATGCTACTACACAGGATCACAGATAGATTACCCTATTTTATATGAGGTGATTATTACACACTGCATGCCTGTATCAAAACATCTCATGTACTCCATATATACAGACATATACACACACACGCATAAAAATTAAAAGAAAAATAAAGTGTTACAGCTCTTTTAGAATTTGTCTAGCAGGCTTTCTGGTTTCTGGTGGGAAGCTCCCACCCCCTCCAAAAAAAGAAAGAAATAAAAAAGTTAAACAAAAAAAAACCCAGGCCGGGCACAGTGGCTCACGCCTGTAGTCCTAGCACTTTGGGAGGCCGAGGTGGGTGGATCACCTGAGGTCAAGTGTTTGAGACCAGCCTGGCCAACCTCATCTCTACTAAAAATACAAAAATTAGCTGGGCATGGTAGCAGGCGCCTGTAATCCCAGCTACTGAGGAGGATGAGGCAAGGGAATCACTTGAACCCAGGACGTGGAGGTTGCAGTGAGCCGAGATTGCGCCATTGCACTCTAGCCTGGGCAACAAAGTGAGACTCCGTCTCAAAAACAGAACAAAAAAACAAAAACAAAAACAAACTTCAAAAAACCAAAACTAGGGTTGTACAAATCAACACATGGCCAACTTAAGGAAATGTTCAAGAGTAACTCTGGCTAAATAATTTACTCATTGTTAATTTTAGAATGAAACCATGGCAAAAAATGAGTGTTTTCTTGTAAAAATTTCAAACACACATATAAGCACACAGACCAGAATAATGAGCCCCACACAGAAGCATCACCCTGACCTTAACAAGCATCAACTCATAGTCAATTCCATTTCATGTGTGCCTCCACCTGCTCCCTTCTCCCCCTGGGTTATTTTGAAGCAAATCCCAGACATCATATTTCACTTGTAAAACCTTCAGGCTGTACCTCTAAAATATAAAGACCATTTAAAAGGCACATTTCTGTTTCGATCAGAATCCAAAAATTGTGCCTCATGAGTACAGCCTGTATTTCAAAAAGAAAGTTAAGTACCAGGGAAGGGCTAATTTTTAAAAATTCTCATTCTGACTGTTGGCCACCTCCTATGTCAGTGCCGAGCGTTTCTTATTAGCCAAACCACATAGTAGATGTCTATCTAATGAATGGAGTGAGCAACAGAATCACTGACAACATGAAGAACAAGTTAGGTCTTCTACAGAATGCTACAGATCCTGGGAGGTTTGCGACTGAATCTCTTTGCAAACTGTAAGACGCCACGTAGAACATAAAAAAGATTCCTATTCAAAATGACAAATCTGTGTTCAAAGAAAATCTATTATAGGTGTGTTTCAAATGATGGTCATCTTTCTAAGGGTGGCTTCTGATAACCCAGAACCCTTTTGCTTCTCTGTAGACTTCAGAATCCAAACACTTAACTTCTGTTTATTCAACAGATCCATCTGAAAATCCAAAATATGCTCCTAAGTAAAAATTATTATACATACCTGAATATGTGCTTGCATTTTTTTCTTTTCATTTTGGAGGATTTGGTTTCTTTCTTCTTCTTCTTCAACCCTAGACTCCAAGTCATGTAGAATCTCTTCTAATTCCTGCTTTTTAGCAGCAAGTCTTGCCCTCATCTCTTCTGCTTCAGCAAAGAGCTCAGTCTCTGCTTGTAGTTGTTCTGCAAGGATATTCTTCTCTTCTAAAAGCTGCAATCACAATAAAGTGTCTGTGATTTGCCCCTATTACATACGTACACAGTATATATTCACCGTGATTTCAATGGTCAATGCATATCCAAGAAACTGGGAGATAAAAACATGTGACATCACGGGAAGAACTTTCAAATACGTTTTTGTCTATAGCAAAGCAAGTGAGATGAAAATATTTTGGTTGTTCCTGTTGTCTCAAGTTACTGTGAATAATACATATTAAATTCATTATAGTTCATCTATGAAGGTAATTTACAAGGGACAGATAAATAGGAGAGTGAAAATATTATTCAAATGCCATAAAGTCCATGGTGATTACTAATGCCTGTTTGGTAGTAAGTGATATCCTTGGCCATTATTGTTAATATTTTTGGCCTTGAACACTATAATTCTATTATTGCCACAACAAACATCTCCTGAGCCTCAGCTTTGTCCATGAAGAAAACTTCCCAGAAGAGGGACACACATTCAAGACCACTGCTGCTAGAGAGGTACAGGTGGTGACCTCTACTCAAGCATCTCGTCCTTTGACTATTTTTCTATTTCCCCTCATAAACAGACACAGGAAGGTGACAGTACTGGGAGCCTCATTGAAAACAGGTGTTAAGTACATGCTTGACAGCAAGAATAACAAAAGCAAAGATGCAAGAGGTAAGGTTGATTTTAACTTCTACAAATCTAAAATGCAAGGCAGAATGTATCTGTTAACTCTGTTGGCAAAATGTGTACAATTTGGAAATGAGTGAAAAGGCCTCACATAAAATAAGATGATATGGTGGGTATAGCTATTATTCATAATGAAATGTGTGGGGGTTGCTATCAGTGCAAGATCTCATAGGGATGCAGGGCCAAGTGTGAGTTACAAGGTCACTGCACACACCTGCTGGTGCTTCCGCTCCATCTCCTCCAGCTCTCCTTCCACCTTTGTCTGCTTCTCCTTCACCTTCAACAGCTCTTCATCTTTGGCCTGAAGTTCTTCCTCCTGGCGAGTCACTTGTAGAAGCGGCTTCACCTATGACAAAATTAAGCAGTTTATCATTCCAGCTCTTTCCTATGGGTTTTTCCTGATCAGACTCTGCTATTTGAAAGGGATCTGGAAAGAAGTGAGCCAAGCTCACCTTTGTGAAGACTCGCCACCACTGCCAGTGCCGTAATTTCAGGTACGCGGCACAGTTCCGCTGCAAGACCTTTAAGGCACTCAGTTGCTGCTGCTTCTTGGCAAAGGCCCTGAAGAACAATAAGAAAAACTTATGATGTAAAGAAAAAAGTGCTTGAATGGCTGTTGTCATAAGAAGCATTTCTAAAGGCCCGTGTTCTTCTTTGTCTAGGATAGGGAATGGATGCATCGATCAAGTCCTGGGTGAAACGCACAAGGAAGCCATTCTGGCCGCTTGAAGCCACACTGGCTTGTTGGCCTGCTCAGCCCACCTCAGGCCCCTGGCACCAGTTCCTGCACTGACTTTCTTCACGGATGCTGCCCTGCACATTCTCCTGCTGCCACTCAGCCATATACCCACACTGCGCACACTAAGAAACCGATTTTCCTGAGGCAATGAAGACTGTAGATAGAAGGGCCCGTTTTCTCTGTGCTGCTGCTCTTTATCGTGCCTTTAGGAGCTACTCTCTTGTTTTCTTTTTGATATGTCACAGAAGAAACATTTCTCCCCAGTCCCCAAGGTAATTTTTCTCCTCCTTCCCTCCACTTTGCCACAATGGAGTGCAGCACTCAAAAGCTACAATGGGGTTGTCAATGTCTCTCATTTATGGCCCGCCTCCTCCAGGGCCTGGAGATGACTCTGGATCTGTGAAGCCCTCACCTCATGACCATCCTGGGCTTCCCACTACACCCTGCCACCTCCTCAGCCCCACAGCAGGGTCTGAGACCCAGTTCCCATTCGCCTTCACTCTGCTATTTTCAATTTCTCACTCTCCTTCAGGAACACAGAAACCCTCAACCCCCTCCCTGCCAAAAACAACCCCCAGGGCCAAATGAAGCTCATTACCTTGCTGTTCCTTTGACAGACAACTGATATTTTTCTACTCCTTATGAAACTCTCAGGGTCCACAGGCAAACGTTCCTATTACTGACTTCCTGTCTTCCAACAGTCGGCTTTCTACCCCACCGCGCTACCGAAGCTGCATTTTAGATCTTGACAAAGGACTCCCAGACTCAGAACTTAGCGGCTTTTCCTCAACCAAATCCAAGTGCCTTGCGTGCTGCACTCCTCTGGGGACTACCCACTACTGGACATCTCATCCCTGGATTCCAGAGCACCAGAATGGCCTCCGAGTCTCCTGGGCCCCACTAACAGTGCTGATGCTCCACTCTGACAGTCCACTCACACGGCTGCGCTCCCACCTAGACTCTGAGTTCCTCAGGAGCAGGGATCATGGCCCAGGCATTTTTGTTGGCACAACCAAGTGACCAACAGACTCCAGGCCTCCTGAGGATGTGTTTGTTGAGTAAATTAACTATTAACTGGGTATTTCCTAGAAATAATCTGTAATTGTTTCTCTGGAGTCCTTTTATAATGGCTTGCAGGGGTAGCTATAGGACTCTCCTGGGAAAGAGAAGCAATTGAAGGTGATGGAAAAAATAAGAAAAACACTTCGAATTATTCATTCACTCCAGCAAACAGCGGTATCAGGAGTGGGAGTGTCTTAAGAAAAGACAGACAGTTGCTGTTTTAGAGCAGAAATTACCTACCTGTCACATTTCCTCGCAAGAATCCCACAACTGCAATACTGCCAACGAATTCCTCCTTGCTGGTTAGAATTTTCCAAGCCCACTGCTTCATAACTGTTTTTATTCTTTTTTTTTTTTTTTTTTTTTTTTTTTTTTTTTTTTTTTTTTTTTTTGAGACAGAGTCTCGCTCTGTCGCCCGGGCTGGAGTGCAGTGGCGCAATCTCGGCTCACTGCAAGCTCCGCCTCCCGGGTTCACGCCATTCTCCTGCCTCAGCCTCCGAGTAGCTGGGACTACAGGCGCCCGCCACCGCGCCCGGCTAATTTTTTGTATTTTTTAATAGAGACGGGGTTTCACCGTGGTCTTGATCTCCTGACCTCGTGATCCGACCGCCTCGGCCTCCCAAAGTGCTGGGATTACAAGCGTGAGCCACCGCGCCCGGCCTTTTATTCTTGCTCCTTACAAAACCTTCTAACTTATTCCTACCAGCCAAAAAGAATTAGTCAAGTCTTTTTTTTTTTTTTTTTTTCCAGACAGAGTCTTGCTCTGTCGCCCAGGCTGGAGTGCAGTGGTGCAATCTTGGCTCACTGCAACCTCTGCCTCTTGGGCTCAAGCAATTCTCGTGCCTCAGCCTCCCTCTGGTGCCGCAGCCTCCCGAGAAGCTGGGACTACAGGTGTGCACCACCATGCCTTGCTAATTTTTTGTATTTTTAGTAGAGACAGGGTTTCGCCATGTTGGCCAGGCTGGTCTTGAACTCCTGACCTCAAGTGATCCCCCCACCTCAGCCTCCACAAGTGCTGGAATTACAGGTGTGAGCTACCATGCCTGGCCGGGATTGGCCAAGTCTTAATTCCAAGAGTTTCTACTACAAAAACAAAAGTTTCAAAAATGACTTTTGAATCTATTAAGCATCCACCTTCCAATTCTCACAACTGCCTTCAGGAATGCTGTAAAAATTCACCCAATCTTCTTATTAAAAACTACTGCCCTAGTTGCTTCTTTGGTCCTCTGGGAGATAAAACTGTCAAATGATGAGTCAGAAACATGCTGGGCACTTTGTTTAGTGGAATGTGGCAGCTGGTTTCCTTCTCCGCAGTGGTCGGCTGATTGCTATTACACCTGTGTGTCAGGCACTGTCCTCCAGGTTTTCATGAGGGAGCTGTGACATCAACCTATCTCCGAGTGTCTGGAAAGTGAACTTCGAAAGTGTTCAAATCACTTTAGCTCCTTCCCTCTTTTTATCCATATCCCAATGTCCTCCAGGGTGCTTCAAGCTCAAGTTCATGGATTTCTGTAAAGATACCTATTTTTTTGACTATTGTAAGCACTATTCTGTCTTTTTCCACAGTACAATCTGGTTCTTTTGAATAGGTTATCTTCTTTTTTTGATTTATCCTAATTTTAAGTTCTAGCCTATGATATGCATAGCGTGACTAAAATATTTAGGGGCAGGGGCTGCAAAGGCAAAGGCATGCTGGCTTACATATACGATTACATGGATTTGTTAGCTTTAAGTCCTTAAGATGAAATAATGCAAGTGAAATATCTTTGTTTTTAACTTTCTATCTTGAAAATTTTGCAAGCAAGGTTTAGATCAATGAAAAAGCTGCACAAAGTATATCTGTATACTTCATTTCCTGCACTTTTGATAGTTGTAGCATGTTTCTGGCAGGTGTCAAGTTTTTTGCTAACTATGAAGTTAGCCTGGCACCTGCCATTGCTCACTTCTTATGCTATGTTAGGCATTCTGCAGTTCATTGGATACAGTGAGGAGGGTCTTTGCTATCAACAGGTTCACTTTATTATTTATATAGTATCTAAACATTAGTATATAAAAACCCGGCGGGGCGCAGTGGCTCACGCCTGTAATCTCAGCACTTTGGGAGGCTGAGGTGGGTGGATCACGAGGTCAGGGGATTGAGACCATCCTGGCTAACACGGTGAAACCCCGTCTCTACTAAAAAAAATACAAAAAATTAGCCGGGCGTGATGGCAGGCACCTGTAGTCCCAGCTACTCGGCAGGCTAAGGCAGGAGAATGGCATGAACCTGGGAGGTGGAGCTTGCAGTGAGCCGAGATCATGCCTCTGCACTCCAGCCTGGGTGACAGAGCGAGACTCCGTTTCAAAATAAAATAAAATAAAATAAAAACCCAAGTCTTTTACTCCTTTTTGCCAAATGTTTCTTAGTATCAACCGGAAGATATTATCTATTTGTCTTCAACTTTCCAAGCTACTCTTTTTACTCCGTATTCTATTTTATAGGCAAAACCCCACAAGTATTGCCTTTACCTTCTTCCATTTAAAGCCCTCTTGACCACTGTCTGGGCAAGGAGACTGCCCAGGAACCAGAGCTGTTTTCCAACCCACATGTAGAGGACATTATTGCAGAGTGCTGACGTCCAGTCCAGGTGTTCAGATTCTGTTTGCTCAAAACTGTCTGGATGGCAAACTATTCAACCTCTCTCAACTTCTCTCACTCCCAAACCCTAAGTGTTCAGTAGAAAGAAGTAAATACCAGTATTACCTTCTAAATCCAAATCAGTTCTAAGTCCTTTGAACTCTATCTCAAATTTAACAACTTTTCTCTCATTCTCCAACACCACCTTCTTGGGTCCAGGCACCATCATCTTGTACCTGAATCACTAAGACAGCTTCCCAACTGGCCCTCCCAGTTCTACTCTTGGCCCATCTCAATGGATTCTGCACACTGCAGCCAGGCGGCCTAGACAGTATAGATTCCCCTCACTGCACTCCTAACCCCTGTCCAGCGTCTGATTCTCAAGCCTCTTCTCTCACCTTGCTCCCTGCTCCCTCTCACCCATCCTGCTGCAGCCACACTGGACTGTGTCACCTTCTCAAATGCTGCCAGACTCTTGCCAGGATGCTGCTGTAGTTCCCTTACTGAAAAGCTTCTCTCTCCTCCTTTCACAGGGCCAGCCTTCTTACCCTTGAGGTTTCAGCCGCAGAGAAGCATTCTTTGAGGACTTGAGCTGAAGCAGGACCCCAAACCCCTTGGCCCCTTGTGTGTGTGTGTGTGTGTGTGTGTGTGTGTGTGTTTGAGATAGGGTCTCACTTTGTCACCCAGGCTGGCATGCAGTTGTGCCATCTTGGCCTATTGCAGCTTTGACCTCCCGGGTTCAAGAGATCCTCCTGCCTCAGCTCCCCCAGGTAGCTGGGACTACAGGCGCATGCTACCAAGCCTGGCTAATTTTTGTATTTTTAGTAGGGATGGGGTTTTGCCATGTTGCCCTGGCTAGTCTCGAACTCCTGAGCTCAAGTGATCTGCCCACTTCAGCCTCCCAAAGTGCTGGGATTACAGGCCTGAGCCACCATGCCCAGCCTCCTTGTGTATTTTCTTATTGCAACATCCTATTACTTAGAATGTTCATGTATTTACCTATCTCTGCCACTATAAAGCAATTTCCATAAGGACAGACTATGTCTCATACATGCTTGCATCCCTAGCCCAAAACGCAATGCTTATTTAGCACAAGCACATCCTCAGTGAATGAATAATTCGTGAATACCCACTTACTTTCTGGCTAGGTAACCTCTGCAAACGGCCTGGAAGAAGATAATGATATCGGTGATTTTTAAATCTCTTTCTTCCTCTAAGTGTGCCAGAACTCCAGCTCTGAAAAATATCTTGCTCTGTCCAATTCTGTACAAGTTTGGGTCCAATTCTAAAGCCCGGATCTAAGAGAGAAAGAGTTCCTTTACTTTTTTTAACTACAAGAAAGATTAGATTAAATCTACAAACCAGAAAAAATCAAGAAAACCTTACCATTCGTTCACAGGCCTGTTTGCCATCCATAAACCCTTTCGGAATAGCATTTGGAGTTAGGATCTCGTATCTGTAAGAAAATATTCCAAGAAGTATTTTGTAGAAATTTGTGAACAATGTGTATCTACTAACTGTGTGTTTTGCTCTAAGAGGCAATAAAATGTTGGGTAATACATGTTAAATTAAGAGTAAAGAAATGAACTGGTGATAATCTGATGTTTTCTGTAGATCTACTTTATTTCTCATGAGTAAAAATGAGGTTAGTTCTTTCAGGTCAAAAAGTAGGTTTAGGAGGTTGTGGCAGAGAAAAATCGAAAGCATGGTGTTTTAGAAACCTTTCATTTTTCTTCATTTCCCATAAAATGTTCATATCCTCAAGATGCAAAAGAGAATCTGGCTTTCTGTACTTTAAGTCACTGTCAATTTGTGGCATTTATTAGATAACAGGAAGGGCTGTAAGAGCTGTGTTCATAGGCTTCTGTTCAGAACATCAGAAAATACCAGGGTGACATGTGACATGACGTTGGTCTGGGTGTATACACGTACATGTGTTCACTGAGCTGCACATTTAAAATCTGTGTACCTCACTGTATACAGTCCATACCTCAATCAGAAAAATAAAAGATACTGGCTATATTAAAAAAGGAATCCTGGCTACATCAATCAACTTTGTATCTTGGATGCCAATTATACTCCCTTTTTCTCCTAACAATAAAAAATGAAAATCTACCAGACTTCATCATACAATGGGATCAGAATGATGGCTTTCCTGAAGACACACATGGATTGGAAAAGCTTCTCAAGGTGTTTCTATCTGGAACAGTGGGAGAAAGGGCACAAAGACCATTCTTTGACCTGGCAGCACCATTTATTTCATGGAACAACAAATGGTGTCATACTTTGCAATCTAATTTCCAGAAAAAAGAAGAAAAAAGGCAAACTGAAGTATTCAAGAAAATTACCAAATAAAAGTTAAAAATAACTCTTTCTCATCATATGTTTGTATCCATTTCCACTGCAAGTTGATAGATCTTTTCCCTTTTGTTTTTTCTTAATCCTTTTCTATCTACTCCTTTCCCTATGTTAGCTAAAAGACTGTAATTGCACACGTGTGTGCACATGTACACACATACATTGGAAAAAATACATATACATACACACACATATAGATATATTCATTGAGAAAAGATGGAAAGAAGTACTCCAACACGTTTTTAGGAATCACTCCTCGATGATTTTTATTTACTTTTTTACTTCTCTTGTATCTTCCAATTTTCCTAAAAGGAACATACATTACTCATCTATTTAAAAAATCAATTTTAAAAATAATTATGTTTGGCCTGTAATCCCAGCACTTTGGGAGGCTGAGGCGGGATCACGAGGTCAGGAGATCGAGACCATCCTGGCTAACTAGGTGAAACCCTGTGTCTACTGAAAGTACAAAAAATTAGCTGGGCATGGTGGCACATGCCTGTAGTCCCAGCAACTCAGGAGACTGAGGCAGGAGAATCGCTTGAACCTGGGAGGCGGAGGTTGCAGTGAGCCGAGATGGCGCCACTGTACTCCGGCCTGGGTGATAGAGTGAAGACTCCGTCTCAAAAATAATAAATAAATAAAAATAAAAATAATTATGTTTGAATCCCAGGTAGAACTGTCTGAACGAGTAAACCGTAAGCTTTCAGCTTTCTATGTTTATCTCAAAGCTAACTTCAGGGCCCTGAAAACATGGCATGTTTCTTTGCAGCACCCATAGCAGTTCCTAGCACACTGCCTTTTTATAAAGTAGGCACGCAATCTTCCTACCAATAATCAAGGTAGTAAGGGTTGTCCCTTTTCCAGTACCTCACTGTATGTTTGCTATATAAGAAAACAAACTATGTAGGGGACAAGGAAAAATATTTCCTTATTATATCACTGTTTTAATTCATATTAAGATAAACTTTGATACATAAGGAAAAAAAGTAAAAGTTAGCAATACCTCTGTCTGAATTCCTGGAAAACTATTCGGTTAGGGAAGCCCTGGCGACAGATTCGGATCCCTTCCAGGACACCATTACAGCGAAGCTGATCTAGGACTAGGTGTGGATCCAATTTTCCAGCCTAATCAAGCAAACAATAGTTTCATGGTTTAATCTTTAGCACCTGACCTAGATCAGTTTTAAATACTAGCATATGTTTTGCTCAGCACATACCCTCTTCTCGTGATTTGGAATGATGCAACGAACAAAGTTAGGGTTGGTGTTTCGGAGAGTTGCCATCAGCTTGGTGAGAGATTCTTTGTAGAGTTGCCCAACGGTACGAAACATGCCCTTCTTGGTTTTATATGCGGAGCCAAAAGCTGTCTCAGTCATACCAGTGACTTGATCCAGACCCACGATACGGTCCACTGGGGAGAAGAAAGGAGAAAACAAATATAAGCCAAACCTCACTCGTTAGCAGAGAAAGAAAAGACACAGTGAAAGTGCAGCAGCACAAGCTTTGTGGAACAAATGACAGGAGATGCCATATAGGTAAGGCAGTCAGCATACTTAGGCACTGCACAAGCCGGGAACTAACAGCCACACACTTATATGGCAGGATACTGTAGTGCTTTGACAGCTCCACACCAACACACACCAGCAGATGCCTTCCGCTGCGCTAGTTTCAGGAATTCACTGTCTTGGATAACATTCTGCCTGTTACATTTACAATTATTTGGTAAATGAAAACTCATTGGCTGGCATTATTGATACATACAAACTGATACTGTGAAAGGCCTCCAAATAGGAAATGGCTCATAAAAATATATATAAGAATATCTGATTGTACAAATCCACTTAACAAATAACCTCGGACTAGGGACCAGAATTCTCTCTTATTAGTCATTAGATATTCAGTGAGAAAAGTCATTCAAGTTTTAGGAACAAATGCAGGAAGATTAGATTACAGGAGTTCAAATTTTTTAGCAATGTGTAAGCTTCAGCTCTCTTCTCAAAACATGAATAACACTTACTAAAGGGCAAGAACACAAAATAGGAAGGACTCTTCTGAAAAGATAAATACCTAAGCTTCCTAAGTGTTCAATGGCTAAACTTGTCAGACATTCCCTTGTTAGAGCAACTGATATTTTTACATTATCCACAAAGACCTAGTACATCTAATGATGAGACCATAAACAGTACACCAGCCACAAGCAAAACATTTGGTGCATAATGTACATATCCTCTTATTGAAAAGAAGTTAAATGAATGAAATACATTACTCAAATACTTTAAAATCAATCAGAATTATCAACTGAACTGCCCTTTGTAATGCCCTCCTCAACCCTAATGGACACCTCATTTCTTTCATTTGTTTCCTATGACAGAAGCATATGGTGACCTGACACTGTGTGAAGAGCTTTATGTGCAAGATCTCATTCAATTATCAATTTCCAGTGAGGTTTCTAACAGAAGAGAACCATGACCCCGGGAGGTAAAAGTGAACTGCTCAAGTTATGCAGGTCTTCAGTGGAAGCTGGGAGAAGGGCAGGTAAAAGCTATTTAATTTCCAGGCCCATGCAGGCACACTATACTACAACTGCTTCCAAGCAAAGCTACCAGATTCAAGGGTGTGGGTCAGAGCTACCTCTTTGCTTGTGCATTGGAGACTGTCTACCTCAGAGACCACCATTCTTTCCTGTGCCTTCAACCTCTCCCCCTCTTCACTTGCCCCAGAAGAAAGCAGCACAAACCCACTTCTGCAGGCCCCATAAAATACTGATCTTCCCTTGACCCTGTATCTTCCCACTTCTCTTGTCAGAGCCACGCTTCTTTCTTGAGTAGTTCACACCCTTGCTACACCATATCCTCTCCCACTAACTTCCCAGTGTGTAGCCAACTGGCTTATGGCCAGTCCTCTTCCTCTCCTGCCCAACACTACTCAGGCAATGACTGGTCAATTGCTAAATGAATAGACACCAGCCGGTGCTTGTTTTTCTTGACCCTGGTACGTTTACCTGGTGATGTCACAGCACCATTCTAAAAACTCTCCACTCCTGGCTTTTTTAGGAGCCCTACCTCCTCCTGTACCCCACTTCCCTCTCGCTACTTCAGTCCCATGTTTCTTGATGATTTCTCTTCTGCTTTTCCTGTACCTCATGGCACTCACCTGGGATCCCAAATCAATTCATCTGCAACCCTTCTAGAATAAGGCACAATACAAGTGCTGACATTGGCCCTCTGCTTTTCTCAAGCCATATTCCCAACCCAGGTGATCTCAGCTATGACTCTAACTAGATATACCTGACCACCCAGAGCCAGCTGCCAAACACCTGTATTCTACTCTCCATTCAGATGTCACAAAGGTGCCTCTGCCTTCTACAAATGCTTGTTCAATCCTAGCATGTCTGCTTTGACTCAATGTTGCATCCCTGCTCCCTGCATGATGTCTGGCACCAACATGCTTGATATATACATGTCAGTGGATAAATTATATAAACATTAAATATGTTTGTAATTAAAAAGAGTGAGAAATGCATTCAAAGAAAACAACAGGATGCTATAGGAGAAATGAGTGGTTAGAGATCTCTCTGGGGAAATGCCATATAATACCCCAAAATTAAGAATGGGCCTGTGGGAAGATGACCACTCCAGTCGGTGCAATCAGCATATGTGAAAGACCAGGGGCAGGAAGAAGCGAAGGAAGGCCAGCACGGAGGAGGAGGCACCAGTATGAGGAGGAGCTTATGACACTCGCACTGGCTGCTGCCTGCAGAATGGCCTGGGGAAGGGGGAGGGAGAAGTGGAAGTGGGGAGGCCAGACAGGTGACCCTTCCAGGAGTCCAGGGTCTAGGCGATGAGGGCAGCTGGAGCTAGTGAGATTACGAAGACGGATTGAGAAGGAAGATTCAAGAGGTATTTCAGTGGGAGGACTGACTTGCTCTTGGATGAACTTGACATGCAAAGTGAGGCAGAGGAGCATTTCAAGAATAACTGCCAGGATTCTGGCTTGAGCAACCTAGTGGCTGGTAGGGAAGACAAGGAGGGAAGTGGGTTTTGTGGATGGGAAGAGAAGATCCAAACTCTAAGTAAGTCTGGGATGCCTGGGGGACTTCGAAGTGGAAGAGAGATGTCAAGTGATAGGAGGAAAATTCCAGTTTGCTGCTAGGAAGACAGGTCTGAACTAGAAAGGTAAATTTGGGAGTTGTCAACTTTTATCTAGGGGAGACCAGAAAGAGATGGAGGGCCTAAGACCATCTCCAAGGGGCTCAGCAGAGGAGGAGGAGTTAAAGAGGAACGAAGGCTGAGCACAGTGGCTCACGCCTGTAATCCCAGCATTTTAGGAGGCTGAGGTGGGAGGATCACCTGAGGTCAGGAGTTTGAGACCAGCCTGGCCGACATGGTGAAACCCTGTCTCTACTAAAAGTACAACAAATACAAAAATTAGCTGGGCGTGGTGGTGCACACCTGTAGTTCCAGCTACTCGGAAGGCTGAGGCAGGAGAATTGCTGAGGCTGAGGCAGGAGAATTGCCTGAACTCAGGAAACAGAGGTCGCAGTGAGCTGAAATCGTGCCACTGCACTCCAGCCTGGGCAACAGAGTGAGACTGTGTCTCAAAAAAAAAAAAAGAAGGATATAGAGAGGGGACAAAGCCCATGTCTTAAAATCAAGCATGGACTCACCCTCTGTCTTGTTCTTCCTCCTGGGTTTCCTATCCAATGGAACCACTGACCAAAAGTGGTCAAGCCAAAGGTTAACATGTCATCAATCCACCCTCCTCTCCCCTGCCCTTGCTGGGCTCCTGCTTCTGACCGGGATCCTGCACTTCTGCCCCATTTCATCCTCTACCTGCAGTGCTACATGGTTCCTTCATTTACACCTTTTGTCCCTGTGTAGTGTAGCAGCCATTTCTAAAAGACAAAACGAAGTATTAACATCTTTGAGTTTCTCCCACAGCCTGTCGGATATTGTCTAAATAACTCAGCTCAGTAGTACTGCACAGCGATGGCCTCCACTCAGAGTCAGACACACCACACTCATGAGCTGGGTGATTTTGGGGCAAGTGACCCAACTTCTCCAAGCCTCAATTTCCTCCTCCTAAAATGGAGCTAAGGAGACCACGCTTCAGAGTTGTGAGCCTGAAAAACATTCAAGTGCTCAATGAAGGCACCTCTCTTGTCCCTTTCACACATGCCCCTAAAGGCCAACTGTACAAACTAGTTGCATTTTCCCAAAGACACAATGACTTCACATTCCATCCTTTTCTCTCTGCCTGGAATGCCCAGCCCGCTCCAGTCATCTTGGCAAACTCTTAAATACTTTTAAGTCTCCATTCCTTTACCAGCTACCTCAGGGAACTCTTCTTACGCTCGGTTTTCACCCTGCCTCCAAAACTAAATAGGCCACTCCCTTCTCTAGGCTTCAAATCCCTGGGACAGAACTTCCACACTGTTTCTGTGCATCTTCTCACTGGACTGAGCTTCCCCAGGGAACATTTTTCCAGCATCTCACATACTCAGGGCCCCGAAAGCTGTGCCTATGGTGTCTCTGGCCCCCCAATCATCAGCAGAGACAATCTCCTAGCCCCAAATGTTGGCCGGTACCTGGTGCCAGGCACACAGTAGCTATTTAATAAGTATCTGCTAAGTGAACTTACAGAAAGTTTACTGGAAGAACAAATTACGACCACAATGAGAGGAAGAGCACCATGTTACTCTGGAAGGATTCAATTACACTGGTTGTGCAGTACTTTAGCCTGCACGGGCAGTTCTTAAACACAATCTGCTGTCAGTATTGTGTGTGTGGTTTTTTAAAAAATATAGTAACAAATAAATAGTCATAATAATCCTGATTTTCAAATTTAATTTTAATAAGGACAATCCAAAGCTAAATATTCAGATTAAAAAAATGCTTTAGACTTTCAGTTCTTGTTTTTTGTTTTTTTGAGATGGAGTCTTGCTTTGTCACCCAGGCTGGAGTGTAGTGGCACAATCTCGGCTCACAGTAACCTCTGCCTCCTGGGTTCAAGCAATTCTCCTGCCTCATCCTTTGGAGTAGCTGGGACTACAGGTGCCTGCCACCACGCCTGGCTAATTTTTGTATTTTTAGCAGAGATGGGGTTTTACCATATTGGCCAGGCTGGTCTCGAACTCCTGACCTTGTGATCTGCCCGCCTCGGCCTCTCAAAGTGCTGGGATTACAGGTGTGAACCACCGCGCCCGGCCGTTTTTAATTCAACATTTTAAACTCAGGGTTAGATTCCACCAACAAAATTATCTTGTGGGTAAAAGAGAAACACTTTGGGAAATTCATTAGATGATTTGAGCCACACTAATAATGTATGGTTTCACTCAACAAACAAGACCTGAAGAACCTCTATTTTAAGAGTATTTGCTTGTTGATCAAAGCAGAAACCAGAGAAAGGAAGGAAATGCAGAGAAGACTCCAGCAGCACCTTGAAATGAGCAGCGCGCCTCACTGGAAGACCTAATATTGCTTCTAAATCTCAAAGTGCCTTTCCTCCAGCCACAGTTTCAGGGTAAAGATTGGCTTTGTTTATTCTTGCACTGTAAATTCTTCTATCTGAGATGTCAGGAGAGCCTGGTTAGGATCGCTGGTGGGCATTTAAATTTATTACTTGGTTCTAGAAGCCTGAAAAGTATTTTATACTAACACCTAATTTACTTATCTATAACAATTTATTTAAACAGTTGGAAATTAGATGAGTTCCGGACTGAAATCTGTGAGGACATATTCGCAGTTTAAGAGAGAAAATGCAACGTGTTGTCTATCTCATCATGAAACTGCCATCAACAGTTTCATAGAAGGAATGGCATCGGCTGGTGCCAGAATCCTTAACTGGCCCTTCTAGGGGATAATCTAGGAGACGGGTCCGTAAGATTTTTATGTTTTTCAAATCTGTGCATGGGCCAAAATACTAGTGTTACTAAATTTACTTTCAAGTATTTAAGCTAGATCTTCAGAAATTCATTGTAGTTAATGTAGCTGGAAACCAAAAAAGGGGGAAGAAACCTATTTGATGTTAATTTCAACAGCCAGGTGCTGATGACTCCTTATGAAAGGTGTCCAGTGCCCGGCACTGTGTGAGGCATGGAGCAGGTTCTCAATACTCATTTAAATAAGGAAAGACAATTCCACTCTCATGTCACTGTTATAAACAATTTGGAAACAAATATATTTAACTATTATGAATTCGCAGAAACAATCTTAACATCAGTCTGTCTCCGTAATATCCCTGTTACGTGGTACTGTAATAACAAGTTTACAGTGGTTACATAACTAGTTGCTAGAACCGATCTGCTAATTATTGTAGCATTTGGAAATTTTTAGAAAAACTCCAGGAAGTTGAGAGGTTGAGAGGAAGCATGTGATTTAAGGAGAAAGCAATCTTCTTTATCCCAAGCACTAGTCTCAGGCCAAACCTGAATGTCTCCCTTATCTCCATCTACCTTCCTATCCGTTTCGGCCATCTAAGGCGTTGGGCAGACAGGAAGCCCCTCTTTGCCCGCAGCTTCCACTGTGCTCTGTGCTCGCTTTCTCCCCTTGTGGGGTCCCATGTCCCCAACTCATGCTGAGACTGGGCAGCCTGGCACCACTGCCTATTAGCTGCACCTTGGGACACTGAGCGATACTAGACTTACGTTAAGTAAAGCCAAGGAAATAAACATTTATCGGGTTTCCCTGTTGTTCTGTAATTACAGCAGCAGCTGCTGCAGATGCAGCCACGGCAACGGCAGCTCTACAACACCACACATTCAGGCACTCCCCGTGTGCCATGCATTCAGGTTCACGTTGCCTCAGTTGATACTCACAATAACCCTGAGAACTAAATGTCGCTGTCCGCACTTGCCCTCAGGAACTCAAGCTGCGGTACCCAAGCGCTGCTTCTCCTCAGTGAGTTTCCAACTATTGCTAACACTCAAGATCAAAAAATAGGAAGGAGTAGAATATACTGCAACAATAACATAAACCTTCATCCATTAAAAGCGAGAACAATTTAAACATGTAAACTATGTCAGACCTAAACCAGATTCTAAAATGGGACTTGAGATGGAGGTTATGATCAATGGATGTAATCTATATGGAGATTAAATGGGTACCATCTTATCAGTCATGATACTTGACTCTACCTGGACTTCTCAGGTTTTCCCCGATTTTTGCTCTGGTAGTACACTCTTCTGGACCTGTCAGCTGCAATCTAGCACACATGGAGGTTCAAAGAGCCTAACTGGTGCTGTTCTATGAAGGAAATTGCAGGTGCAGGTATAAACTAGCATTAGTGAAAATGATACATAATTGTCCCTCCAACATGATTTGGATCAGGTCTAAAGCCTTTGATAGTCTCAATTACCCTATTACCCATTACCTCTTTAGTCCAAAAGCCCTGCCTGTAGCTTTCCGGTTACAACCCCTTTTCGCTGGTTCACTCTGCTTGCATCTTCCACTACCGGTTTATCTCTGAAGTCCAGACTTTCAAAATATACTTGTAAGAAAACAGTCCTTGACTTTATAGCAGAAACTTGTATGACCTCCATATTTGCCTCTAGGAATCCTATTCTCCCCTGTCCCTCTCTTCTGTACTTGTCCTGTGATTTTTCTGCAAATCTCTCTTTATTCTGGTCCCAGAAGCCTGCATGCTCTTCATAATGATATTTTCCCATCATTACACATGTACTTAAGCACATGGGTACTATTAGCTTTGTGTCACCTGCTTTAGAGATGCTTACCACATGTCAGCACATCACAGGCAATCACAATTTGGATCCCTAGAAACTCCTTCATCCATTGTCTTCCAAGAAATCACTGGAAATATTAAAGTCCTACATTTTCATTTTAAAATCCCTTAGCCCTCTCTGGGGTGGTGGTCTTGAATCCATAAACACATTAAAGAGAAAACGATTTTGCTGTAAAATATTACCCACAATCTCAAAGAACATATTTGGCCTTGGTAGATGGATGAGCTTCCAAGGAGAAGTAGAGATTGAGATCTTTGGTACTTGGTTCAGCTGAGTAACTCAACCAAAGGACACCTCACGGAGAGAGACAGAACCGGGAACATTTTCAGTGCCAAGGTGAGGGTACAGTGAGGCGAGTGAGCCTCCCCGCTGCTCATTCATTAGCATGAAGTCATCTAAGAGCGGCTCTGTGCTGGATGCTGCTGGTACAGCAAAATGCCTGGTGTATATACCCCAAAGACCATGGTCCCATAGGAAAGAGTGTCCGTGCTTTAGGTGGTCACGATGGGAATGGTAGGCAAAGCTGCTGGGGCTGAAAATTGGGTGTGGGGTCGCCACCCCCTATCCATCCATCAGCTCTCTCTCAGCGACTTAGTGATGTTTTGCCTCCTCTGTGCCAGGTGTTGAAGAAATGACAGTGAGCAAAGCCAGGCACTGGCCCTGCCCTCAAAGAGCTCACAGCCTGGAATTCTCTTATGAGGTTAGATATCCAAAGGGAATTCATCTAAAGAGGGCACTCACTTTAGAAGAAAGTCCAAAAGATCAAGCACTAACCTTTAATAAAGCACAAGTCCCAGGTTATACCTGAAAACTACCTCCAAGCTTCCCCCGTCCATTTCAACACTGTCAGCATTCCCCAACGCCAAAGAGGACTGAATTTAGAGATGTCTTCCTTTGGAGTTCTGTAGAATTTTCATTCCTGCTTATGCTGTCTCTAGCGTAATCTTTTATCTCCTCCCACTCCATACTTGCAATCTACTTCTTTCATAGTATGTGAACTAGAGTTATGGCAGGAATTTTGAGTTGGATTAAAATAGGCATGGTCCTTTAACATTTTAAATACAACTTTTGAGATGGATTTGGATCTCAGCATTATCGTGTTCCAAAAATCATAAAGGAAATTTCATAAGATAAATTTATCTTTGAGTTTTGCTACTTGCCAGTTTCACTAAGCATTTGGAAGGCTGGGTGGGCTTCATTTTATATTGGGCTTTTGGAGACTCTGTAGCTGTAGTTAGGCTGTATTTTAACACAGGGCTAAGGATTCAGATCACAAAGCCCAAACATTTGGAGCTCAATTTAAGGTTCCATGTATAATTCTGACAACATTCCACTCTATTTTAGTCTCAACTTGCACATATCAGGCCTTGTAGATAGTTTCAGGACCTCTGGTTGAAAAGAAAAGGCCAAGTAGCCAGATATGCACACAAATTCCAAACAAAAGGTATAATGATGAGACCAACACACCTGAGGTAGATATGTAATTATTTGTCTACAAAGTGTGTCTTAAATAAAAGAGAAAAACTCCTCCTTGGAATTCCTTAGAGTTGAAAATTTAAAGGTGACTCAAAAGCAAAGGAGATGTCATTTAGCAGATCAGTTCTTAACAATTTCCTTAGAGGACGGTGTATCACAACGGCACTATTGGAAAAGGTAGTGGCATACCTTTTAATATGCGGTGCTATAAGTGCTATGCATAAAATAAGAAGCAATGTGTAGGCAGTAGCAATTAAATTGCTTATGCACTCAAACATTTGCCTTGAAGTATAATAAAACTGAGCATGAAATGAAAGGTTCATGCAGGCCTATGAGCAAAACAAAAACAGAAACCCAAAGCCCACCCCAGCCCCCCAGTGCCCTCCCCGGCCACCCTGCCAGTCCCCCCACACGTTTTTCCTGTGGGCTTAAAACCCTTCTGTTTTGGAAGACCTACAGGCTTTATACATTCACCTGGTGGCTCATGAAGACCAGAAACACTGTCATAGAAAGAAGCTCTCTGAATATTCTGAATCTCTAAAGCAGAGAAACAGCAAAAACAGGACAGAAGAGCAAATACACAAACACTTCAGTTAGTGTGAAAGACATTCGACAGCACAAGTCAACTTTGAAATCGGGCTACAAAAGGAGCTAGTCCAAGGCAGATCCCATGCAAACATGACTGTTTAGAGAATTTGCACATTTGGATAAAGTTCTTTATAAAATAGATTAATGCTAAATCAAAAGAGCACATTCCCAACTCCTGGTGTGAGCATTATATGATATCAATGCCAAATGATTAGCCCATGTAAATGCAAGATGACATTTAAGAGGAATAAGGCGCTATTTGAGTTGTCTATCATAAAAATATCTTATCGTTAGTAGCTTAGGGCATGAATGCAGTGAAGTCACAGCACTATGGCGAATGTAAATATCAATGGCTTTTACTGTCAAAAATTACGCTGCTGTGTAATTTTACTTCCAATACAGATTTTCGGAAATATAATTTCCGAAAAATAATTTGAATACAAATTATTATACAACAGATAACTACCATTAAGGAAAACAAAATTCAAGTTCTGTTGTAGCAAAATGTTAAAATAATTTTGAATTATAAGCGAGATTATACTTATTGATCATACTGTTACTCATGAAAATATCCTAGGATGTACGTTGACATGAAAATGCAAACTTTAGGATTTTTTTTTTCCTCAATATAAACTTTAAGAAGTGCCAAGAAGTCCTTTGCAGCTGGTAAAGAGATCCCCAAGCAACATCATTTAGCAAAGAGTAGGGCGTTACAAATCTCTAGGGCAGGGCTGCCACCAATAAATCTGATTTCTTCTGGTTTGGCCTTGAGAAAACTCTAAAACTCTAACACAAACTCTATTTTTTTTCTTTTTCTTTCTTTTTATTTTTTTTTAGTTGAGACAGGGTCTCGCTGTGTTGCCCAGGCTGGTCTTAAACTCCTGGGGTCAAGCAATCCTCCTGGCTCAGCCTCCCAAACTGCTGGGATTACAGGCGTGAGCCACCGTGCCCAGCCATAAACTCTATTTTAACGCAAAATGTTTCATACTCTAGGTGTTGTACCTTCACAGGCAAACTATATTCATATATATTCTCTATTCATGTTCAACTTGTCATTTTCTGCTTTTGGATTTAAGTGGCTCTAAAAAGAGGAAAATAATGTTTTTCCAGGGTTATTTTTCTAGAGAAAAAGTGCTCCCCTTATCCTGAGATCTGTATATCCAGAGTGAGCAGTGATAAATCCTCCACCTTAGAACCCTCTTTAAACTTCTGTGCCTGCCACTACTTTCCATATGAAACAAACTGTCCTCAAAATTGGACAAACATGTACTGCTTCTCTGCCTGCTCCTCACCCTGAAGAACAGCGCCTCCCAACAGTGAGTGGCCTCTGAGATCTTCTCTGTCACTCAGATGAAACTGACTGTCCACCTAAGCTGAAGAGCGACAGCACCTCCCGCTAAGAGCAGCATTATCAGGAGAGCAAACATGTAGGAGGATTCCAGAGCAGAGGCCAGCAGAGCCAAAGCAAACCTGGGGTAGATGAGATATCCCTTGGCTTATTTTGACAAGAATGGCTAAATGCACTTCCACTGGCATATCTTTAGAAAGACAAGGGCCATAAATACGGCTGTGCAAACATGGCATCTGTGAGTCAGAGCTGTGGACTAAGTACAGACAAACGGGGCTCACGCCAGGGCTGAAGGAGCTCAGCAAGGCTTAGTGTTTCCTCTAAGCATTTCTGTAATCAAATCAATAACTTTCCTGTATCTCTTAAATGGAAGACACAAAAGTGCAGGTAAGGAGTCTCCAGACAGGGTCCTACCTGTAAGACATAGCATCTGTGATCTGTAATTTGTATGACATCCCAGCCTCCCACCTCCACCCTTGGCCACCAAATCTTATGTACCTACAGCTTCTGACCTATTGTTGCCAAAGCCTTCTCCAGTATCTGGGGATGGTGAGACCTGAAGTTAAAGAAGAATGGAAGGAGGAAGTAGGAAGCTGGGAGCCAAGAAAAAGACTAGCTCAGTTCTATTACTGCATCTGTGTATATCCTGGTTTCTCAACTGGATTACTAGCTCTTGGGAGGCAGGGGACAGGTCTCTCATTGCTTCCAGATCTAGCTCACAGATTATTACCATGGGAAGCACATAATTAGGTATGTAGTATTATACGAATGGGTCAAGTGCTGAACAGATGTTTCCAACACCATTTTTGGTTAAGGAATATAAGACAAGGACTAAAAAAGGGTTCATGGTGTCAGAATAAATATGTAATAAAGGACCTAATTTTCATGCTTATGTCAGTGGTTCCAATACCTGTTTTCCTTCAAAATGAAGAGAAAACCAGTTTTTGAGGCTGGTTTTCAAAAACCAGGAAAAACTCCCCATTTCCTCTGTTCCTGTTTCCCAGGCATCATCTCCACGCCCACTGTCATCTTCAGTCACCCCATACTCAACTCCCCACTTCCAGGATCTTTCACTCCAATCTACCCAAAACACACTTGCCTGTTTCACTTCTTCGAGTTCAGAATGGGTCACTACCCAAGGTCACAAACCTACTGATGCTATTTATTCTGCACAGTCTCAAGTCCAAATTCCACTAGAGATGGGACATGAGGACTCTCCAGTCTAGCCTGAACCTACCAGCCTGGCCTCATTTCCTGCTCACTCTTCTCTGCCCCCAGCCCTCTCTAAAGCCAGATGGAACACTCCTCCTGAGCTATGATTTTCCACCTCTCCACTGTGATCATTCTGTACTTCTTCTCCTGCCAACTTCATTTCTACAAATGCCACCCCAGACACTCACTCCTGGAGTTAGTTCACGTAAACCTTCTTACCCGCAAATGTTTAAGGAGTAACCAGGCCATAAATGCTCATAAATTAGTGCTGAAAACACCGTGTGGCACTTACTAGGTGCTCAGGAGATGTTAGCTTTCATTGTCTACTCAACAAATCATTATTCTTCTTTAAGCACAAGGAAAATTGCATCCTCTCATCATGACATTTTTCCCTTAGCGCCTCAGAAAAAGGTAGTCCCTTCCTCTGTTGCACATCCCTAAAAACTCACTGTACCATTCCCATGGCATTTATCACAGATCCACTTTGCATATTGATCTCACTCCCTCTGCTGTGTTCTAAGACCTTACAAGGGTATCCAGAGGAGAAGCTGAACATTAGGAGACTTTGTAACCTACACAAGTCCCAAAACTGTCACAGCTGAAGTGATTCCTGAAGGAATGCAAATGCTTACGACTGCAACATTATTCCTCCCTCTTCTTCCTCACATATTTCGCATTCACATTTCCAACTCACCAGCACTGGCCTTTCTAGCACTGTAGACCCTGTAACAACAACCTGAGCTCAGAGGTCTTTTTCTGTTCTCATCTCAGTTTCTCATATCCCACTCTTAACATTGCCTATCGACAAGGTGAAGAGGAACTCAACTCTGAGGATACGGTAAGTTCTACTGCAGCTCCCTGCTTCTCTTCCCAGTCCTCACACGGCATCCCTCGACTGGAAGTGACACTGTGCACTCAGTAGTCAGTTGAAGACTTTCACCTAAAGGTACAAAGATTAAAGGCTTCTGTTTTACTTGTTGGAAAGCTCGTCTTTCCCCCAGGTCCCTCCCCTCTTTGCTATGTCTCAGGCCCACAGTCTGCTCCCAGGATGCATGTGTGCCTAAGTTCAGTGCATCCCCCCCTGCAGCTCCCTCACACTGACTTGATCTGATGGACACAGTCATTCTTAAAATGATCTTTTAGAGGGTCACATTCCCCCTACTCACTTTCTCTGTGTCCTTTCTTCAATTCCTGTCTCTTTCCTTTGGCCCCAATTGCCCTTAGCCCCCTTCTTCTCTGCTTCCATTCCTTTCCCTCTACCTCTGAGAAGACAGTTAGATTACAAGGCTTAAGATGCTATAGAAAAAGCAGATGTGAGCCAGGTTACTGAACAGGTCTGGCCTCAGGGTCAAGGTCTAGGCAGGGGTAGTTCCAGGGCTAAGGTCCTGCATGGCCTGAAGCCAGGCAAAGAGGTGGAATAGAGCCAGGATGAAATGTAGCAGGAGAGCTGAGCTCTAGGAGAAGATACTGGTTCCTACAATGCATAGAGACACAGAGACATTTTGATTTTCTGATACTAGTAAAATCTTCTAGTCTACAATAAAAATCACCAAAATTCTTCAACTGAGGTTCATATAACAAAATAACTATGAGGACTGATGGAAAGAAAAGCAACTGATCTGTATGCAGGCAATTTGAGTTTATCCACCAGCCACTGGGTGTCGGCGGGGGCGGGTGGTGAGGAAGGACGTAGCTCAGCAGGCCTGACACAGGGAAAATGGAATGAGCAGGCCTTCTCGAGTTTTGTGTCCCAGTGTTCCTGGATTACAACTGAATTGGGACTGCGGTGGCCTGAGTCATATGTGTACGTCTTTGTGGCTCCAGGCCTAGAATGTTTCTGTACTCCCTACAACATCTGACCAAGAAGGTAGATGTCTCTGTATTCATTTCTTAACCCAAGTATTCTTAAAACGGATAAATTCCGATATAACGGCAGCCCTGCTCTAGGGAAAGAAAGATTTTAAAGTAAGAAGTATATATATCCATATATATGTAAAAGAACCATCTATAAACCTTAATTATAAAATATTCCAGCCAAGCATAATTACAAAGATAAGCACTTTCTTACCGTCTTTCCAAAGCTCTGCCACAAATCTGTCTGATGACTGGTGCAAAAGGGTGGCCACGTTGTCATTCAGGGGGTCCATGTTCTTCATCAGCCACTCATCTGCCTTATAGTCCACCTATCCCGCACCAAAGCCAAAAGTGGTGAAATGGAGAACACAAACCCAAACGCAGAAACAAAACCACTTTAAGCCTCAACCAGAAACTTTTATACAACAGTCCCCAAAATGGGCTGTCTGAAAGACAATGTGTTTGTAATATATACTGTATTTGTTTATAAACGTTTATCAGCACCTTTGTTACACCTTCATAAAAATGTAGCAAAATTTCAAACACAGCCATTTTAATCCAGTTATTCAACATAAGAGCTCTTACCTTCCCTGCATAATGTATAATGCAAAAATCAGCTTTGTCTTTTAGTTGTCGAGGTTTCTGAAACTTGGAGTGGGAACCTTGCTCTTGAACCAGTTTTTCAACAAAGGTTTTATCTGTGGCTTTAGGGAACCAGCATTCTTCATCCAAAAGGGCCAGTACACCAGGAGGGTTCGCCTGATAATGACAGGCAATAAGAATTCACAAGTTTTGCATGCCACTTTAATACTACTGAGTTTGGCACTTAAACTTCTAAAACAATTAATTTTATGAAGATCCATGGAAAACAAATTGCTAGGATGGAAAGGAATGTCTAAGCCATAACAAGTTTATAATTCAAACACTGACACCTCAAACTGCTAAATAAGTACTAACAAGAAAACAGGAGTAACTTATCTCAAACTTATAAATACTGTATGTAAATTGCAAGTAAATGAATTCGAAGCAGATGGCCCCACAAAAGTGGCAAATAAGCCAGAAACGCAGTGGGAAGTGGAGAGATGAAATTGAATGTTTATATTCAGTGACTGGCTGGAGAAATCATTATAACACCTCAACTAACGAGAATGCTTCAGACATTTTATATCCTAATCAGTTTAAGTTTCTGTTTAAGTAATTTTTAAATTAAATGTATCACTTTATATTTGGGGAAATATTTTAAACTATTATTAAGTAGAGTATATGGAAATTGATAAACTAAGTCAGTCATAATTACTTTATATATTTGTTTTAACAGGCACTTGACAACCCATTTTATGTGATTCAATTATTACTTCATTGAAAAAAAGTAGCACTTTGGGAGGTTGAGGCGGGCGAATCACGAGGTCAGGGGTTTGAGACCAGCGAACCTGGGAGGTGGAGGTTGCAGTGAGCCAAGGTGGTGCCACTGCACTCCAGCCTGGGCAACAGAGCAAGACTCCATCTCAAAAAAAAAAAAAAAAAAGTGCTAGATGAATCCATAGAGACAGAGAGTAGATTAGTGGTGGCCGGGGGTTGAGGGAAGACAATGTGGAGTGACCACTAATGGGTATGAGGTTTCTTTCTGGGGTGATGAAGACGTGGCAGGATTAAGTAGTGGTAATGGTTCCACAACTTTGTGAATATACTACAAACATCACTGAATTGTAGTTTTAAAAGGGTGGATTTCATGGTTTGTGAATTATGTCTCAATTTTTAAAAAGGCCTAGAGCTCACCATTGTCTGGAGTGACTTCCTTTTTGGAGGTAAATGACACATGAAAGCTAAATAAGATATTTAAATAGTGATGGTCTATTATCTAGTGCTTCTGGGTCATCATTTATTGCCACACTGCAACACGTGTGTGATACAAAACTGAACTCATAGCAGTTCTAGGGCACAGTCATGAAATCAGCTTTTTAAATAAGCCTCTAAGATCAGTTCTCATCAACTCACAAAGCCTTCATATTTACTGGCAAAGAGTTGGCAATACACACAAATGCTGTTTTTAAAAGTAGCTAGAGGCTATGGTTAAATATAAAAGAAACAGTGTAATAATGTGGTCAGAGAAAGGGATGGGTGATCTGAATCCCAGCGGGTGGAAGCTGAGGGAACCCTTCTGCAATAGAGACCCTTACCCCAGGGCTCCTCCACCTGAGAGAATTGTCAGGGTTTCAGATCAGCTAAAAAGAAGACAGTAATCTGAGGCAACTGGGATTAGGTCACTTTAGAGGAGCTCAGAGTGGCAGGTAACTCAATCCACCCCAATCACACAACAACTGTGAGAAAGGAAGTTCCACATTAATATTAATATAACAGAAACATCCTCCTTTTACTCTTTTACATTCTTAACCACTTTTAATGAGAATTTTCCTAAATTCTGACACAGTATCTCAAATAAAATTTGTATTTTTTCTAAATGACTTGGTGACAGCATGATTATGAATATCATTACTGTCTCTTTTTTATTTTTTCCACTTCATCCTTCAATGTCAAGATCTCTATTATCATTCCTTCTCTGAACTGGGTATTTCCAAGAGCTGTAAGCTTAGAAGCCTATGTTTCTGCTTTTACACTGTTGGTGGGACTGTAAACTAGTTCAACCATTGTGGAAGTCAGTGTGGCGATTCCTCAGGGATCTAGAACTAGAAATACCATTTGACCCAGCCATCCCATTACTGGGTATATACCCAAAGGACTATAAATCATGCTGCTATAAAGACACATGCACACGTATGTTTATTGCAGCACTATTCACAATAGCAAAGACTTGGAACCAACCCAAATGTCCAACAATGATAGACTGGATTAAGAAAATGTGGCACATATACACAATGGAATACTATGCAGCCATAAAAAATGATGAGTTCATGTCCTTTGTAGGGACATGGATGAAACTGGAAATCATGATTCTCAGTAAACTATCGCAAGGACAAAAAACCAAACACCGCATGTTCTCACTCATAGGTGGGAATTGAACGATGAGAACACGTGGACACAGGAAGGGGAACATCACACTTCGGGGACTATTGTGGGTGGGGGGAGGGGGGAGGGATAGCATTAGGAGATATACCTAATGCTAAATGACGAGTTAATGGGTGCAGCACACCAACATGGCACATGTATACATATGTAACAAACCTGCACATTGTGCACATGTACCCTAAAACTTAAAGTATAATTAAAAAAAAAAAAAAGAAGCCTGTGTTTCTGAATATTGGTCATAGGTTTTGTGAAAGCTTGTGAACTCAGAGGCTTGCCTGCCACCAGCCCACAGTCTGGCGAGGCAGGGGCTGGGATTATGTGAGATGAGCTAAGCCTGGCACGGGCCTGTCAGGTGCCACCACAGAGGATGTTTTTACGGCATTTTCCTTCTAGAAAGTATTGTTTTCACTCTCCATTTTGCAAGTAACATCAATGGGATCATTATCCCATGTCATTCCACAGGCTGTCATTAAATTCCCCATCATCATAAACTCTCATGGGGTTTACAAAATGTTATGTTTTTATTTATTATTATTATTTTTTGAGATGGAGTCTCGCTCTTGTCCCCTAGGCTGGAGTGCGGTCACGTGATCTTGGCTCACTGCAACCTCCACCTCCCGGCTTCAAGCGATCCTCCTGCCTCAGCCTCCCGAGTAGCTGGGATTACAGACACCCGCCACCACGCCTGGCTAATTTCTTTTTGTATTTTTAGTAGAGATGGAGTTTCACCATGTTGGTCAGGCTGGTCTCGAACTCCTGACCTCAAGTGATCTGCCCGCCTTGGCCTCCCAAAGAGTTGGGATTACAGGTGTGAGCCACTGCGCCTGGCCATGTTTTTATTTTTTTAATCAGATATTTCTATGAATAAGTAGAATAATCCTCAAATTGAGGTAAAGAGTGAGTCAGCATTAAATCTTGAATTCCTTCCCTCCCCTTTCTGAGCTATCTCTCCTTTAAATTAGGACTATTTAGGCAGGGAATAAAGGGTCCACTCTAAAGGCTGAAGGAAGAGCCTAGAAGTGCCAGTACAAAGAGTATAGGAAGGAAAGAAGGAACGAGTTACCTAGTTCTGCTCATTGCCCGTCAGTGTCTGGGCATAACTGGTGACTAGGAACATGATGACTTCCCAGCTCCAATACTTTCTGAATACCCTGGCTGCTGTGGTTTCAATGTGTTCCCCAAAAGTTCACATGTTGGAAACCTGGTTCCTAATGCAGCAGTGTTGAGATAAGACCTTTGGGAGGTAACTGGGTCATGGGGGCTCTTTCCTAGTAAATGGATTCATTCATTCATGGATCAGTGGGTTGTTGAGGAGGTGGGTTAGTTATCATGAGAGCAGGTCTGTCATAAAAAGCCAGTTTGGCCATTTCTTATGAGCCCCGCCCGCCATGTGATGCCCTGTGCCACCTCAGGACTCTGTTGAGAGTCCCCACCAGCAAGAATACCCTACTCCAATGCAGCCCCTAGACCTGGGACTTCCCAGCCTACAGACTACAAGAAATCAATTTCTTTTCTTTATAAATTACTCTGTCTTAGTTACTCGGTTATAGTAATGGAAAACAGACTAGGACACTCGCCAAATAACTTCCCTAAAACCAACTTTCAATGTGCTGTTCACCTGCTAATTTCTGACCATAAAACTCATCCCTGGAATGCTCCCTGCACAGCATCCACACCTGTAACACCTTCCACAACACTGCCAACCTACTGTGTGGCCTTTGCCTTTTTCTGAATTCACAGGGCATCACTTAGAGTCGTACCCAGGAACCAATGAACTCACCACTATGTTGTGTTCTGTTTTCTGGCTTCAAGATCAGGTTCTTGAGGACCAACGCCATGCTATATACTATCTCATATCCCCATGGCACCCCCAATCTGCATTTCCAGGCCATAATTGAGGATTTAATAAATTCTTTTATTATTATTATTTTTTGAGACGGGGTCTCACTCTGTCACTCAGGCTGGAATGCAGTGGTATGACCAGATCACTGTAGCCTCCAACTCAGGGCCTCAAAGGATCCTCCTGCCTCAGCCTCCTGAGTAGCTGGTACTACAGGCCCATGACACCATGCCTGGCTAATTTTAAAACTTTCTTGTAGAGATGTAGTCTTACTATGTTGCCCAGGCTGGTCCCGAACTCCTGGTCTTAAGTGATCCTCTTGCCTCAGTTTTCCAAAGCACTGGGATTACAGGCATGAGCCACCACACCTGGTCCAATAAATTGCTATCTGGATCTGATTCTACCACCACAATATTTACATATAAGGCCTGGAAAATAATTAAAAACGTAAACATCAAACCCTTTCTACTTCACTTATTATTATTTTCTTTGAAAACAGGGTCTCACGCTGTTGCCTAGACTGGAGTGCAGTGGTGCAATCTCGGCTCACTGCAACCTCTGCCTCCTGGGTTTAAGTGATTCTCGTGTCTCAGCCTCCTGAGTAGCCGAGACTACAGGCACATGCTACCACATCCGGCTAATATTTTATATTTTTAGTAGAGATGGGGTTTCACCATGTTGGCCAGACTGGTCTCGAACTCCTGACCTGACTCAAGTGATCTGCCTGCCTCAGCCTCCCAAAGTGCTGGGATTACAGGAGGGAGCCACGGCACCTGGCCTTCTACCTCACCTACTTTTGCTTGGAGTTAGTTATTAGGGTTGAAATGTTTAATTACTTTACCCCATGATTTTCACCTTTAGAGTACAATAATTGTGTGAGATTAAAAAAATATATGAAAAAATGGTATATATTTTGTCCTAGAGGATAAAGCAAAAGAAATGCAATTAAGTAACATTAAGAAGAATTAATATTTCTAAGACTCATTTAAAGGTCACAAAACCATTAGATTTAAAAACACTCTAAAAACATTTTAAAAATTAAGACAGGTAATTTTCCATTTGGAAGACTTTCGGCACAATTATTCCTATAAAGATACTGACCTAGCAAATTTTATGGGTTCTTGTCCATCCTAAAATAAAACTGCAGGTACATAATCATTATATTCTTAAAATGTAGGACTTCCAGTGTCATATGGATGCATATAATGAGCATCTCAAAAAATGTATCATGTAGTCATCAACAGTACTAATGTGAAATACTCCCTTCCTTTATTTACACAAATGCCCAAACAATTATTTAGGCAACAAAGCAGTGAAGTAATGTAATGAAGTGTGTTCATGTGCTTGTGTATGCACAAGTTACCTGGAAGTCACTACAAGCATGCCACCTCTAAATGACCCTATAAGCTACAAAGAAGCAACTATCCTCACAACTATAAGTAATTTAAGATTTTTGCTCTAAACGTGCCTTGAAAGGTAAAATGATTTCTTATGTATTATAAAAGCCAAATGAAAATTATCCATTGCTTTCCGTAAACTCAAATTTCTAACGTGCTGGAACTACATCTCTAATAGGGTGAATGTCTTCTAGGTTCTTCCTCTTCCCGATGTGCCACTGCTCTGACTGCGGGTACTGTACCATCCACGATCTCTAGCCATTAGACCTCCAACACCTTCAAACATGAAGAACACAAGTGGTAACCAGAGACTGAGCAGCAAGAACCAGAACTACTTCAAAGCCTGCTGCACCTCCTAGGAGAAAACTGCGTTATTCAAACATACCTACTTAACTAGTGTTAAGAGCTTTCTCCACATTACAGATGTCAGTACTTAATCATGTTTTAGTTTTTCTTATATTTTGGCAGACAGCAAAATAAAATAAATGAAGCTGATACCTTGTTGAGCAAAAGCTAACTGATAAGGAGTACAGAACCAGACTGTCAATACCTGCTTGAGATCACATGGAGTCGAGTTCCAAAAGTGAATGAGTTACACACTTGAAGCTTGAATGTGAATGAGTTCTGTGTATTTTTACAGAACATTAAACCACCAAGAAAAGAGTTTCTGATGCTTTCTAAGATTGCCACTAAAAATACATCTGACAAGACTTCCCTGAGAACAAAAACTTCACATTAAAAAAAAAAACTAGCAAAATAAAAACTTTGTACTTTAAAAGGCCAAACTTTAGTTATCTGCGATATGGATTTACATGACACGTCTTGTTCTCAGCTAAATAAAGTGTCAGGTGGAGCTCCACATCCTTTGAGAGGTACACGCAAATGCCAGCACACAGGGCCATCTGCAGTCTGTGCGGGCCAGAGCCCACTATCCAGTATACCCACGCAAGCAAGGACAGGAATCAAGCTGCGAGGAGAGCTAAAGAAGGGTTTTACTGGCATGCTACTGACTTTTAAATTCTGTAGCTATTTTATCAGAGTATCACCTTCCTAGAAAATTTAGATCAGAAAATTATTTCACCACTGAATAGACTGGGTAATTTCTGTCTTGGGTTATGCCACTTAAGGTCACTGCTTGAGTGGAAAATGAAAGACAGCGAGCAATTGAGCACTCTTACAGGTCTCTCTATCAGGTCGATGCATGGCTGCAGATCCAGCCCGAAATCGATGAAGTTCCACTCGATGCCTTCGCGCTGGTATTCCTCTTGTTCCAGGATAAACATGGTGTGGTTGAACAGCTGCTGCAGCTTCTCATTGGTGTAGTTGATGCAAAGTTGTTCAAAGGAGTTCAGCTACAAATGTCAAAGAGTAATTTTCCAAACATGGGGAGGCAGAGGGAAAACGGGAATAATTAGTCACGTAGTTACAAAAAAATTATTCATTAAAAATTACTAATTAGGTAGGAAGTACATGATTGCTTCTATCTAATGACAGTGACTAAACCAAGGGGGGTGGTCTCCCAGTCCCTCTCTCACACGCAGCCTTTTTGAAAAGGTAAAGAGAAAGAACATACTGTCTATGGCTGCATTACTGAACTGCTAAAATGAAAAGATAATAAACTTAATACGCTAACTGAATGCTCTGCAAGTAAAACAATTCAGTTCTTATTAATGAATGGTTAAGGACTATAAATAAATGAGACAGTAAGAAAAAGAAGAAAAACAAAGTCTTGGAAAAACCAGAGGCAAAGGAAGGCGAACAAGATGGTGGGCGCACTTCTGAGCTGGGGTGGAGAATGCATCTGGTTCTGTCCCACTCCACTGTCACTCAGGCTGTGGGCTCTAAGGTGAGGTAGGAACAGAATCATCTTTACTACACGGAACTGTTGAGAGCTCAGCCAGGCCTGGCACATGGAATGCGCTTAGTATGAGGCTCTCTATTGCTTCTCTAAGCATTCCCTTCCCCTATCAAATGTTTGACCTTTGCAATATCAAAAGTGATACTGGACTGCCCTCATAAAGTGAATTTAGGCATTTTTCATATGTTATTGTCATTTCTGTTCCTTCTCTGTGAACTCTGCCCATTTTTTAAGAGAAAAATCGACTGGGCGAATGCATAGATGGGTGAATTCGTAGGTATAATTTTCTTAATCATCCTATACACTAGAAATGCTCAACCTCTTTCCTGCTTCTATACCGTTCACACAAGCTGCATGTGCCCATAAATAACCTCTTTCATTATAAAAAGTGATTTTCAATTAAAGAGGATTTAACCCATCTCCAAGGAGTTGATTTACAGTCTGAAAAAGCCACTCCAATCTTTTCCATTCTCCAGGAGCTGTTAAATTCACTATTTCAGAATGAGGTCATGCAAGGAGGGCAGGGGCAGTGCTTGCCTTGCTCAACACTGTATTTCTGGCACACAGGACAAGCCTCATATTTACAGACTGCCGGATTCTGCTTATTCATGTTCATGTAGGTGAACTTTGCTTTGCCTCAGGATGATGACATCCTATTGCTCTATTTAGCCTGGGCCATTACAAAGAATGGTGTTTTTTTTTTTTTTTTTTTAGGAGTCTCGTTCTCTTGCCCAGGCTGGAGTACAGTGGCACAATCTGGGCTCTCTGCAACCTCCGCCTCCCAGGTTCAAGCAATTCTCTGCCTCAGCCTCCAGAGGAGCTGAGATTACAGGCGTCTGCCACCACACCCAGCTAATTTTCATATTTTTAGTAGAGACGGGGTTTCACCATCTTGGACACTCTGGTCTTGAACTCCTGACCTCGTGATCCACTTGCCTCAGCCTCCCAAAGTGCTGAGATTACAGGCGTGAGCCACCATGCCCGGCCAAGAATGGTGTTTTTAAAAATGAATTTCTATTTGTCTTCCATATTTAAACTACCAGTTACAATTTTAATTGGTTTTTAAATCAATAATGCATGGTATAAAATTCAAAGTGTACAAGAATTGCACCAGTTTCACTTCAATGAAACTTACTTGTTTTCCCTATAATCAACCAGTATCTCCTATTTTTGTGATCTTTCCAGAAATATTCTATGCACTGAGAAATGTGTGTATGTATGTGACCTTGATTTTTTTTAACTTAACAATGTATTTTGTTACGTTGTGGGATCTTTCCTTAGTGTATAAAGCCAGCCCATTCTTTATAATGGATGCGTAGTATTCCACTGAATGGAGCTATCATAAGAATTTGAACCAATTTCCTAACAGTGGACATTTAGGCTTTTTCTTTTCTTTTCTCATGACAAATAACACTAGCATTTTTACCATCTACATAAATGTAACCTTTCCGCATCAAGAACAGGGTGTGTCTCTTCACTTGTTCAAATCTTCTTTTCTTTTTTGCAGCAGCACTGTAAAGTTGTCTTCATTTAAATCTTGCCCATTTCTTTTAAAATTTATTTTTAGGTGTTTTGTCTGTTGCAGTTGGAAATGAGGATCTTTACTTTCACTATATCTTCTGATCATTTATGTAGAGGAAAGTGACAGATTTTTTTAATGCAATTTGTACCCAGCCACTTCTCGTGATTTCTGTATTTACAAATAATATACCTTAAAGCAATCTCTTAGAGTGGTAGTAGCAGGTTCAGTATTTATGAGGATAGACTTATAATTTTAAAGGAGTTCATTTTAAAATAAGACAATTCAATACCCAATAGTGGCTAAAGCAACACACAAAAAGCACTTAATATTTGTGCCTTACTATATTTACATAGTTTACATCTATATTTATGGAAATAAAGATATAAATTTTTAGATGCCCCAAATTTTATGCATTTCCCTGCAAAACCGTAGCAGGTGTGTGACTGTGAACCTTTTCTGCCTTGATGATGAGTAAGTGTTGACAAATCTAGTCAGATCAACAGTGAAATCTATTGTTAAACCCTGGTTGTATCTGCAGTACACAGATCACTGCCTGTCCAGGCGCCTCCCTCTCACTTTGCTCCTCTCCTGATTCCCCAGCCAAGCCCCCGTCATCTTGCTTGTGTTCTACTACGGTGGCCCCCTTGACGGCCTCTCGACTTGGCCCCACACTCTATTCCACGTTTCCAACTCCTCTCTCCCTCTGGTCAGCTATATCCAGTCACACTGGCTTTCTAGCAGCTTTGAACATTTGAGAAGTTCTGTCCCATACAGGACCACTGGAATTACTCTCATTATGCCGGGAAACAGACTGAAGCTGTCAGCTTCTCATCCTTCAAGTAAGCCTAACTGTTGCCGCTGCAGAGGTACCTTCCCTGAACAGCTATCTCAAGCTGGCCTCCCAGTTCTATCACAGCACCCTTTCACTGCATTCTCACAGACCTGTGGATTCACTGGTTATTTGCTATTTATTGTTTGACTCTACTAGAATGGCAGGGACTATATCCCTGGTGCCTGGTATGTACTGGGCACACGGTGAGCCTTAATATTTGTTAAAAAAACAAACAAAAAGAAGGAAGAGCAAGAGGAAGAGGGGGAAGAATACCTCAAAAATTTCAAATCCAGCAATATCCAGGATTCCAATGAAAGATGCTCCCTGACGTTTGGTCCTATCCAGAGCTTTATTGATGCGATGAACGAGCCAGCGAAAGAGCCGCTCATAGGTAGCTTTTGCCAATGCTTCTACTGCAAAATCTGCCTGTAATTAAATCACAACAACCTTTTATTCTGGAAACAATCTAACAAAGCATAAATAGCTGTTTTATGGAATTTAATGTTACACGGCACTCAAAAAACCTGAGATGGCATTCACTGCTTAATCATGTCTCAATTTTACACATCAATAGAAGGCAATATTAGAAGAATTAAATGAACACTGGGAATAATGAATTTGGGGGATGAGTAAAGATGCCTAATAAAAACAAGCTCCTCCCCATGCGCCTGGGTCCTGGGCAGCACTGTCCGCCTGGATTCAGCTCAGTTAGCTGGCACTTTCTCTCTGCTGTACCACCCAGCACAGGGACAAGGCAGCAGGGGCCCTTCTGCTGGTCTGATTCCCGAAGTATGCAGATTTGTCTACTGGATTATCTACCTACCTGGGGAAAACTAGAGATTATAATTTGACATTTACTTTTTTTAAAAAATCACCTTTAAAAAAAAATTTTTTTTTTTTTGATATGGAGTCTCATTCTGTTGTCCAGGCTGGAGTGCTGTGGTGCAATCTTGGCTCACTACAACCTCCGCCTCCTGGGTTCAAGCAGTTCTCCTGTCTCAGCCTCCTGAGTAGCTGGGACTACAGGCGTATACTACTACGCCCAGCTACTTTTTGTGTTTTTAGTAGTGATAGGGTTTCACCATACTGGTCAGGCTGGTCTCAAACTCCTGACGTCAGGTGATCCACCCACCTCAGCCTCCCAAAGTGCTGGGATTACAGGTGTGAGCCACCGCACCCAGCCCCTTTTAAATTTTTTTGAGAATGAAAAAGTAAATATACTAAAAAAAAAAAATACTCAATTAGTACCTAAAAACACCCATGTAAGACAGTTTGTATTGATTCAGTTTGTTACATGTCAATCAGAAGGCCAAATGGCCATGGCTTATCATTCAAACCTATCAGTAATAAGAATGAACATGAAACCTACTTGTTCTTTGGTCTGGGCTTTTTGCACATAGTCTCGGCCGACCTTGATCCGGGGAGTCAGGATGGCCCGAGTAAACTCCATCACATTCATCCCAAGAAGATGGCAGAGTTTCTGCGCAACTGAAGTGTAAAAAGTCTCCTAAATTCTACATTTTTTACTTATAATCTACTCACAATATATTCAATAAACACTGGAAAAACCTTAGTAATAATTAAATTGTATTAAGAAATAAATAAAAGTCTTAAAATCAGACAAGTTTTAGGACTAATGAAAAATACCTTCCACCCTTTCAAATTAATACACACTCATTTTTAGGCTACAAGAGATGGCTAGTCAGCATTTGACTGCCTTGCCTATTTATTCAGTTTTGTTAGAGGCAGGTTCTCACTATGTTGGCCAGGACGGAGTGTAGTGGCTATTCACAGGCGTGATCTCACTACTGATCAGCATGGGAGTTTTGACCTCCATTTTCAACTTGGGCTGGTTCACTCCTCCCTAGGCAATCTAGTGGTCCCCTACTGCTGGGATGCTACCATACTGATGCTGAACATAGTGTAGACAACCGATGGACATAGCACATGACAGCCTAGAACTCCTGGGCTCAAGCCATCCTCCTGCTTCAGCCTCCTGAGTAGCTGGGACTACATGGCCACCATGCCCAGCCTCCTTACCTTTATAAGAGTGACCTGATCCTCTTCTATTTATGGGTCATTAAGAAATTTCAAAGCCAAGCTATACTAATATACGCCTTACTCTGCATTTTAGATGGCTCCATTTCAAGTCTATTTAACCATGGAAAAGCCATACGGAGGATGGAGGCCCAACCGCCAATCAAACTACTTTGATTGAATGACAGATGAATGGCCCTGGAAATCAACAGCCCTAAGAGGTGGTGCCACAGCTTGGCCAGGAAATGGTGACCAAGAAGCAGCAGGAGAGGCAGGCCCCTTAGGAGAGCCACACAAAATTAAATTGTTATCAAGCCTCAAATTGGTTACAAAAAAGGATTATTTCAAGGGCAGATAATGTGACTTTATGTCAGCCTTCACCTGCCACAGTGGATTGCGGATGCCTCCGTGAAGCAAGATAACTAACTTGTTGGAATAATCAAGCAGTCAAGGCAATATAGAGATTCCTCACTTTTTCCTCTCCAGACCATCTGAAGCAAACTGATATATATATATAATATATATGTATATTATATATACATATATTTAATATATAATTTATATCCATATATTTATATATTTATATTAAATATATATTTAATGATACATAATATATATATATATTTGGATAAAAAACTTTTGTTCCTGACCAATGCAAATTTAAAACCATTTTCAACATTTAAAAATGAGAATATTTCCTATTAAAATCTAGATTTCCATTTTTATTTGAAAAGTCACTTATATTTGGCAATACTGGGCCTGTAATCCTGGCAAGGTGCACACTGGCTGGAACTCAGCAGTTGCAGCTCCCTCTCAGGGAAGCGTGTGGCCTCCTGTGGCTGAGCTCTCCTCCCTCAATTGCCAAGGGCTCCACCATGCTAAAGCAGAGACCACTGCTACTTTTCATCCTACACCCTGTCCCCTGTCCTCATTTATAGAATCAGAGGGACCCTCGTGTAAGCACATGAGGTTGTCACTCTACTCGAGGGTCCCTTCGGAAATGCTTCAGAGATGCTTTTACGCTTGCATTGTAACACCTTCTTGGAGAGCACAACAAGCCATCGAAACAGAAATAAAGTCAGTATTCATCAGTTTACCTGTATTTTCTGGCATGGACGCTTGATCAGTATTTCTCTCCTTTTTGAAAGAAATATTTCCAAACTGTAGCACTGAAGATACTACTTTAAGCATTGCTTCATATTGATAAAAAGAAAAAAAAATTAATATTGCCTCAAAATGTAGCGGAGACATATTCTCATTTATTTTGTGCTACAAATTAGCTATACAGAACTTTTCAGTAAGATACGTCTTTTCAGGATTTCATACAATTCATTAGTTTCCCAATCATTTTCTAGTTTAGGTGATTTACCCCAAATGTGTAAGTCTCAGGAAAGTGAGTACCAGAATCTTAGAGAAATCACACATACACAGAATCTCTTCATGGGAGAAGCCCATTATGTGCATCGCTTCCATGGTCTCCTGGAAGTTATCTTTGTCTTGCTGTCCCGGAATAGGAATATAGCCATTGGAGAGAAACCTGTAGTTATTAAATCCTTCAAGAAGCAAATCAGCTAAAAGGAAATATAATGGAAGAAAATTTAATAAATACTCATGAAGACAACTAAGCCATACCTGCATTCAAACTGTGCCAATGTCACAGGAGAGCAGTGGTCACCATGCAACCCATTGACAGCAAAATGTTTTTTTCTTTATATATTCATGTAAATACACAAACATACATTTTTTAATTATCTGTACCAACGAAGGAAAATGATGATGTTAACAATGCTAAAACCTTAACAGGAGTTTCGAGGATGGCAGTTTGTACAATATTCTATTTGAAATTGGTTATCTGGGAAATGATGTCAATTTTCCAGATGACAAAACTTTATTGTTTTCAGATTTAAATATTTGAGCCCTCTTTTTTGAAGGAAAGCTTTTAGACCCATATTCTATATTCCTATCTTAGCAAGTAGTTTGCAGCAAACACTATGAAGTGAATATGAAAACTACCATGGACATAAGCTAAAGATACAGCGATGTGGACCAAGCAAGTCCCGAGCCCAGCAAAGGCCCTGAAACACTTTCTCCAAGCCAGCTTCCTTGGTGGTTAACTTGCCTTTAGAGTGATGATGTGATGTGGCACAGGTACCCACACTGACTACTTGTATTGTAGGAGCCATGAATTAAAGAGAACTTACTCTTTTGACAAATGCATTCTTGAGAGCCAAAGAATATTTCTCAGGAGTGCTCAAAATAGCAGGGCTATTTATCCTTATAACAGATATGCAAGTGTGCTCCCAGCTTTCTTTGTGACTGGCTCTCTTGCTCTCCTGCAGAGAATTTCTGCAGGTCACCCTGTCCCCTTATTCTTGTCTACATCACATTTAACTTCTACAGGGTACTGCCTGCTGCTTTCTTTTTCTATTTCTTTCAACACTTTGATCATTTTAAAGAATTTACTCCTATTGCAGTTACTGCCAGTCTGAAAGCCTGAGCATTTTCTTCTCTTCAGTGTTACATACTGCATAATCTTGAATTTTCAGTCTCTCGTTGGCAATAACTCTATTTTTCTGTTGCTTGATTTTTCCCTTGCAGGTGTTTCTCTGATTAATTTTTGGGTTCAAAGGTTTCACAGATGTCTGTGGTTAGCAAAAGCCTAGACGCCAGATGAGAAAAGTTTTACTATATATGTGTCTATTTTGATATCTAGATAATATATATAATAATCATGCAGAAACACTAAATTTGAGAATCAGAAGAGATGAGAAAGTTATGCGTCTTCTCCTCTCCCTGAATATATTTCTAACTCAGCAAAATTCTGACCCAGACCTGAGCTCTCCTTTGTACCTGCCCAACTCTACACTTCTAGTCTTTGTGATTCATGACATTCAATCAATCAATCAATCAATATCCACCACAGGCTCTTTCTAGTACTAGTGGAAGCAGTAACATATATTCAGTTGTAAATCTAGAAATAAAAATATTTATTCTACTTAATTTCATTAGGTAAATTTCTTTTCCCTTACTTTCATATTTCAAAATGTTGAATCAGAGTTGTAAAATACACATCATTTGTCTTCTAATTTAAAAATTTTAAAAAAGAAATAAAAGTACAAAAGATTATATTATCTACAATACCTGCTGCTTAAAATAAAGTACTTACCCCATGGCACAGAAGTTCAATTTCATTTTGATTTTCATGATTTAACCAGCTGGAAATTTGGTGTTTTGTGTGTAAAAAACTGTTTCCCAAAATTGTTTTTTCTCAAAAAAATATTAAAAGGGATATTCCAGCAAATATAAAACAGTAAAAACCTTTGTAACTTACACTTCAGGTGTTCCCCTGCTCCAGATAACAACTGGTAAAAGATATGAAAAGTACGTTCATCTTTTGCTTGACGAACAGCACGAGACTTTTCCAGAAGGTCTGAGCAAAGACGGTTAAGAATTAAATTATTTAATATAATTCTTAAATAAATAAAGGCCCTCTTTCAGTGTCTGCAAATTTAAATCATAAAACATCTTCTTTCTCTGATATACATAAACTATCCTGCAATGAACTATTCTAAATGACTGTCTTCCATCTGTGAAAAAAGAAAATAGATGCAACTTACGTTCCTCACTGATCTTCCAGAATCATTGGTCTGGGAAGGAACTTAAAGATTATACGTGCTTCCCTCACTCAGCTCCGCTCTACCCCATCCTTGCCTAACTTGGATTACATTCAAAGAATACCACCTATACAAGGAACTGTAAGAAGCTATTAAAAATGAAGTACAGTTGTTTAAGGCAGGAGAAGCTCTATAATACCAGATTAACACAATTTTATAAATAAGGAAGCCATGGTACAAGGAAATTAGTCACAATAATTTAGCTAATAAGTGGTACAGTTAGGAATCAAAAAGTTGGCTTGACTCCAAAATGCATGCTGAGAGTGCCCACAATGCTACCCTATTGAAAGCCTCCTACATGAGAGGCACTCGCCCCTTCACACTCAGCAGCGCATGTAACTTTCCCAAATGCCTTGACAGCTATGATGAGATTAAGCACTAGTCTTTCCTCTGCTGCTCTGAAGAACCAGTGCAGCCAGTACCTACACCTGCTGCTACCCACCCTGCCTGGGCTTCCCAGGGGGCAGGTGGCACAGTCCCCAGCAGCTCCTGCATTTCAGACCACTGCACACCCAGCTGTGTATCTTATCTGGGGCTCAGACCCACAGTTCTTGATGCTCCCAGAGTGCCTATGGGTTGACAGTCACACTGGCATCTCAGAGAACGTGTATCACAGCTTTTGAAGATGATTGCCTCACTTGAGGTAAACCTTCCCTGGGGCCACCAAAGTGAATTAATTCTGTATGTGTCAGATAGTCTGAATTTTAAGTCAGACTATCCCACACATCCTCCACGTCTGGTGAAAGACACACTCATATAAATCATGCTCTGACACACCTATATGAAGAAAGCTGAACTGCAGATTCATTCTCCTGTCATTTTCAAGTATTTCCAGATTTTGCTGGCTGTGAGTCTATTTGGAGGCATAAAATACTGTTCTTAACCAGAAAATCATGGTCTATCCCTCGAAGGATAGAAACAATGTATTTCTATCACTGGAGATTATTCTAACAAGTACCCGAAAATTGTCATCTATGTATCTTTCTAATTGGCACACTATCATTCAGAATCATTTCTATTTTATTACATCTCTAATCAAATGTGTTTTATCTAGGTATGTATGTGCATACACATATATAAACCTTCTTACGGCCATTCTATGCAGGTGACATTTCTTAGGACTATTCTATGTATTTGACATTTTATTTTTTTCCTCCAGCTTTATTCTACTTAACACTAATTGAGACTACTTTAACTCCGTAATCTTATAAGGATGATTTCAATGAGTACATGCTCATCCTTCTAATATCAGAAGTAGATGGTAAAAAGTGGGCTAACAGCAATAGGGGGAGGGCAACTGCATTCATCTGAATGTCCTATACCACACAAGCACTGTGGCACTCTCCACTTCCCCAGCCATGTGAATCAGTTATGGCCTGGTTTTACAAACAACAAAACAACTTGGGAGTTAATATTCACTAGTCGAAAGTATTTGAACAAGGCACGCTATCTCTGGGCTCAAGTTTTATCATCTGGATTTTGGGAGTGATATCACAGATGGTTGCCATGGGGTTGTAGGAAGACTAAATCATTCTTTATTTTGGATTATACATTTATGAAAAAGGATACATGTTTCAATGTTGGCCCCAACGATATAGCCAGTTACATCAAAGTTGATCCGAATAAATTTGCCCTGAAAATAAATTAAAAAGAGAAAATTGAAAATAAGTAAGTACATACTGGATATGAACACTATAATAAACTAAGAAGACAACAAGTATCCATGAATTAGTTACAATAATGGATCTTACATATTGCCTCAAACAAAAAGAAAAAAGAAGAAAACAGGCTGTGATACATTTCAAAAAAGTAGCAATAGAACAGGCTCTTTTCCTGGATTATAACATAATAAAATTAGAAATTATTAACAAAAGGAAAGTAGTGAGATCCCAGTCATTCAGAAGTTTTTAAAAGCTCTTCTAAATAATCTGAACTATGAGAGGTTTTAACAGTTTTAAAGGACCACTCTATCCAGCACTATAATGGTAGATTTAAAAATCTGAATAATATAAATGATTTCCTAGAAAAATAGAAATCCATTCAAGAAAAAAAAAAACCCAGAAAACTTAACCCATAAAAATAAAAAATAGTAAAACAGAATTATTTCTTTAAAAATGCTGAATTAGTCTTATGAAACAGTTTTACAAATTTCTAAGGAATATTTGATTTCTTTACTATATATAACTGTTTTAGGGAAAGAGAAAAATAGTGATTATTTCATCATTCATTTTATAAAGTTGTTATAACACTGAGTACCCAATCTGGTAAAGATATTACAAGGAAAGCAACCTGGGCATGCTGACTCACGCCTGTAATCCCAGCACTTTGGGAGGCCGAGGCAGGTGGACCTCCTAAGGTCAGGAGTTCAAGACCAGCCTGGCCAATATGGTGAAACCCCGTCTCTACTAAAAATACAAAAAAATGTAGCTGGGCATGGTGGCGCACGCCTGTAATCCCAGCTACTCAGGAGGCGGAGGCCGGAGAGTCACTTGAACCCAGGAGGCGGAGGTTGCAGTGAACTGAGATCGCGCCCCTGCACTCCAGCCTGGGTGACAGAGCGAGACTCCATCTCAAAGCAAAATAAAAGCAAATATGGTATGGTTATATCTTACTTATAAAAATATATATAAGGAGAATCGCTTGAACCCGGGAGGCGGAGGTTGCAGTCAGCCAAGATCGCACCACTGCACTCCAGCCTGGTGACAGAGTGAGACTCTGTCTCAAAAAAGAAAAAAAAAAGAAACAAGAAAAAAAAATTAAATATGTTAAACATTTTGCAAAAGAAACATAATGATCAAGAATGGTTTATTCTAGGACTGCTAAGAAGGACTGACACTAGTAAACATACCACTGTTATTCATCATATAAACAGTCAAGGGATTGGAGGCTTCCTTTGAGGAAACTGACAAGCTGTCTCAAGTTTATTGGGAAATGGAAAAGGACTTAGAATAATCACAACAATTCTGAGAAAGAAGACCAGGGCTGGGGGAATCACACTACTTGATTTCAAAAAGCTATAAATGTACTGGGACAGTGTGGTATTGGTGTAAAGACAGAGATACAGATTGGTGAAACAGAAGAGAGTCCAGGAATTGATTATGTATGTAAGTTAATTCATTTCAACAAAGGTGTCAAGGTAATTTAATAGGAAAGGACAGACTTTTCAATAAATGGTGCTTGAAAAATATGCAAAATGAAACAAAACAAAATTAAAGGGACCTAGACTTTTACCTTACACTACATATAAAACTTAACTCAAAGCAGACCACATACCTAAATATATGGGCTAAAACTATAAAATTTCTCAAAGAAAACAGGAGAAAATCTTCATGACTTTAATTTAACAAGGATTTCCTAGACAGAATGCAAAAAGCATGAACCATAAAATAAAAAACTGGTAAACTGGATTTCATCAAAATTTAAAACTTTTATTCTTCAAAAGATACCATAAAGAAAATGAAGAGAAGCCACAAACTGGGAGATAATATTTGGGAAACACATGTGATAAAAGGCTTGTTGCCAGAATATACGAAGAACTCTTATATTTCAATAGTAGGACAAACGACCCAATAAGAAAACTGGGTAAGTGATTTGAATAGACACTTCATCACAAAAGATACGTGAATGTCCAATAAGTATATGAAAAGATGTACACTATCATTAGTTATTGGGGAAATCTAAGTAAAAACAGCCATGATGAGACACCACTATACACCCACTAGAGTGGCTACACGTTTTAAGAAAGACTAGCAAAGATACAGAACAACTAGAACTATCAGACAACCCTGGTGAGAAGGCAAAACGGTACAGCCAGTTTGCCGGTTTCTCATGGCATCAAACACAGATTATTCTATGACCCAGCAATTCCACTCCTGGGCGGGGTTTCACCCACGAGAAAGGAATGCATGCATCCACATGGACTTGTACATGAATGTTCCCAGCCACTTTATTCTTAATAGCCCCAAACTGGCAACAACCCAAATGTCCACCAGCTGGTGAATGGATAAAGAAATCATGGTATATTCACACAATGGAACACTACTGAGCGATGACAAGGAACAAACCAGGGACACACCCAACAACATGGATGGATCTAAAAAGCATTCTACTGTGTGAAAGAAACTAGACATAAAGCACTACATACTATATGATTCCATGTACTTGTCATGCCAGATGTTACTGAAAACTCTAGGGACAGAAACATATCAGTGGTTTCAGGGGCAGGGGCAGGAGGGAACTGACGACACAAAGGTAAAAGAAACCTTTCTGGAGTAAGGGAAACATTCTTCCTCTAGAGCATGATGCTCACTACACTATGTACACATTTCTCTAAACGCACTGACCTGTACACTGAAAAGGGTGAATTTTATTGTATGCCAACATTTCAAAAACAAGGGAGAGATCTTAGGAACTCCTAGATAAAGGCCAATTTTAAAAATATAACTCAACATCTGTTTTACACAGATGAGCATGGCCCGTTGTGCAAGGATGACATTCAGATCTGTGAAGCATTCTATAATGTAATAATAATAATAATAATTCAATTCTGTGTATTTACTATAAACATATTAAGTGAAATATGCTTCCCTATTAAAGTGAAAGCTGTTAGATTTACACTCTTCTGCTTACGGCGCCAGGCAGCTTGCCCATCCTTTTACTTACTACTTGAGGGCCCTTCTCACCCTTCCCAAAGTGTTACTTTTCCAGTGTATTAATATTTACCTTATATTAAAAAAATGAGTAGTCAGTTTGGGATGCTACCTACTAAAGAAGTTTCTCAGCTATATTTTATTGTATGCAAATTACACCTCAATAGTTGATTTTAAAAAAAGAGGAATCACTTTCTAAAATGAATAATCCATTATATTTTTGCTCAATATTATGAGCATTCATTAAGAACTCATCCCATTTTCCTATTAAAAAAAAACCCAAACCAAGCTAGCAAACAAAGTGAAAGGGAATCTGTGTGGGGAGTGTGGGGGAAGAGCCCTGGGAATATACTGACTTCCTGCTTGAGGAGGAACAAACTGTGATCAGCTGCAGGATTAAGTTCTATCTCAGGTGTGTGTCAAGGAGCTCCTTTAGCACTCCTCCTGGTTCTCTTTCACCATTGCCAAGTATCCTAACTCTGCCCCCCACCAAAATGTACATATTCTATTTCACGTTATCTGACAGCACTGCTTTGCACAAAGAAATACATGATAAGCTTGATAAACTCAGGCACCATGTCGTTATCATAACAAAGGTGCATTCCATGAAGGGCCGGCTCCCAGTGCCACTAAACCGCGGAGTGTTCAAGAGGGAGTTGGAGTAAGAAGCAAAGGCATTTTGTGACAAATAGGCTCTTACTACATCTTATAAAGTCATGAACAAAAAAACCACTTATGCTACATAAGTTATGAAAACAAATGGCAAAAACAGTATTACATGAGTCTAACATACACGACAGTGAAAGTCGACAATGTAATAGAAGATACGAATTTAGGATTTCTTTAGGAGTTAGGATGGTGTTAGTCACCAAACCTGCAATGCGCTCTAGCCTAGACACTGATTTTATGCCATCAAATTTACTGAGGTAATAATTTAAATTCCCCTGGAGACCACAATGCAAATCCATCATTACGAGGCTGCTTGACTATCAGTGGTGAGCATTTAGTATTTTTCTTCTATAGAGACCTTGTTAATTAAGAGTCGCATAATAAAACTGACAATTTGTTTGGTTAGTTTTGTTTTACGGTGTGGAGAGAGAGAAAGTTTTGTTTGGATTTTTGTTTTAATAGGAGAAAAATTTTCCCTTCTTTTGAGATAGGCTAAACAAATAAGCACTTTACACAAATAATATAATTATTGGCATGAAGAGATGCTGACCTAATGCTCCCCAAACTTAAGATGAACACTGAGGCTGTGCTTTTTTAACACCTAAAGAACAATGTGGTCTGTGCATTTCCACGCACAGCACAGAGGTGCTATGGGAACATAAAGAAAGGAGGAGAGAAGGCTTCACAGAAACAGTGCCAGCCGAGCCTACCAATCTTAGTGTTTACCACATACATTAACTGCTTCAAGCTAAATGGTATTTCAAAGAGAGGTTCTGTGCTTAAGTTCACTTGAAAAAAAACAAACAAACAAAAAAAACAAAAACACTACAAAGAGTAGGAGTCCTTGGCACATTGCCATCTAATTTCAACTTCTAAGTTGTAACATCTACTATGTTGAAGAGATACAACATTCTGGGTTAATAGCTATTCTAGGTAGCAACTGTAGGCACCCTTCTCTCTTCTGCCAGTAGGCTTACTTATTATTGCCCTTGCGTTGTCAGAATGCAATAGTTGAATATATAAAATTCTGATAGCTCATATTTTGTTGACAAGAGAAAGATCTTTTTTGCTCTGTAATTATAAAACATCTTCATCTTTAGATTTGTAAGCATCAGTTAGAATGGTCAACCCAATGACTTTTTGCATTTTATATTATTTCCTTCTAACAATTTTCATATACACACCTGCTTTTTGCATTTGTCCGCTTATGAAACTTATCCAGGTACATATTGGTACAGAAATATCATACAAGATTAAAGAATACTGTTATTTTAGCAAATAGATGAAATAACAGTATTCTTTAATCTTGTTGCAAAATACTAAGGAAATTCTTCCTACAGAATGACCACCTGGATGCTAATGTCATGTTTCTTTTTTGCCCTTAGAAATACATATAATTCTTGAGTTTGAGAAAATTCTAGGCTATCACCTGGAGACTCAATCTGAGACTCTCTTTATAGAATTGATTTCATCAGCATCTTTACAGTCTACCATGCTATCTGCCTCTTTATATTCATCCTCTGGTTCATCCAATGTTTGTGAAATGTTTTTCTGTCAATTTCCTTCTCATTGACATTATGAGTAAAAATTGGAAACTTTTGATTTTTCAACTATGTTCATAAAAGCTAAAAATAACCTACAAAGATGGTTTCTCTAGTTGTCTTTCATACCTACTTGAAAGGCAATTCAATATTTGGGGTGATATAATAAGTAAATTAAAAGATGATGCAATAGATATTACTGTAGCATCCTTCTAGGCAATCCCATTATTCTTATTATTTTATTCTTTTTTTAGCATAGTTGAGAACAAATGAGTTAATAATGAACCAATTTCTAAGATGACAAAACAGCAAACTATTTCAAGATACAGAAACAAATAAGATCACTAATACTCCATAATGTATCTTAGATTTATAAAATGCTTCAATGGACCCATATGTAATTACAAGAGAGAATGAACTTCATTCTATTTAAAAAATAAGTACATTTTGTCTTTGTTTTTTGGAAGACCCCTAAGAAAGATTTAAGTTAAAAAGCTATCAATCCTATGAATAGTCAGAACTGTTCAAAAAAGAAACTGAAATTGGGTCCTGATGTTATACTGACGGTTAAAATTCTCCACAAACTTTAAACAGCTATATTATCTATACAATACCTCATTGAGTTAATAAAAATATTGCCATTTTAAGAGACAGTAGTCGAAAGGCAACGTTATTACTACAAAGCTGCCGACACACGGCCAACATGACTGCCCGGGCAAATGCGTTCTCAAACTTCTCATTTTAATGCTGCAGAAAGATTAATCAAAATCATATGGTATCACCTAGTTCTTATTTTAAGGAAACATTTCATTAAAAAAATTCTTTATATCCAGTAATAAAAACTTCTAGCTTTCACCAACATATATGTTTAACTTCTTTATTAAGTATATATATCAACATGATGTTTAAGCTTTCAACTCCGAATACTATTTCCTTTTTTTTTTTCTTTACCACCTAGAATAAATTAGAAGTTCGAAATTCATCAAACAAAACAAATTCTTTATTTGGGCAATATGATAACATTAATACACAGATAACTTTGAATTCTAGCAACTGTAAAATCTAAACTTAAATATTATTCACTGTATATTTAGTGAATTTATTTTTCCCTACCTTCATGGGACATTAAAATAGGAAAGGAAGTTAGGCTCAAAGGAGAAATAGGGCTTTGTAGTCATCACTGCCACCTGAAGCCACCTGCCTCTAGCCATGGTCAACGCCACTGTGTTCTTTTGACATCATTGTTGATGGTAACTCCTTGGGCCCACGTGGCTCCTTCGAGCTGTTTGCCGACAAAGTTCCAAAAACAGTGGAAAACTTCAGTGCGCTGAGCACTGGAGGAAAAGGATTTGGTTATAAGGGTTCCTGCTTTCACAGAATTATTCCAGGGTTTATTTTATCTGCCAGGGTGCTGACTTCACACACCATAATAGTGCCAGTCCATCTACCGGGAGAAATTTGATGATGAGAACTTCATCCTGAAGCACACAGGTCCTGGCATCTTGTCCATGGCACATGCTGGACCAACACAAATGGTTGCGTTTTTTACCTGTGTGGCCAAGATTGAGTGGCTGGATGGCAAGCACGAGGTCTTTGGCAAAGTGAAAGAGGGCGTGAATATCATGGAAGCCATGGAGTGCTCTGGGTCCAGGAATGGTGAGACTGGCAAGAAGATCACCACTGCCAACTGCGGACAACTCTAATCAATCTGCTTATGTTTGATCTTAACCACCAGACCATTCCTTCTGTAGCTCAGGAGAGCATCCCTCCATCCCACTTGCTCACAATATCCTGTAATCTTTGTGGTCTCACTGCAGTTCTTTGGTTTCCTTATTCCCCTCGACATCAAGCTGGATTGCAGTTAAGCTTAGGATTATAAAATAAAAACTCAGTAACAAAAACAAACAAAGGAGAAATGGGAGAAAATTAAGATTTGGGGCCTCTCCTTTCTCCGGTCCGTGCCTCCAAGATGACAAAGAAAAGAAGGAACAAAGGTCGTGCCAAAAACGGCCGCGGCCACGTGCAGCCTATTTGCTGCACTGACTGAGCCCGATGCATGCCCAAGGACAAGGCCATTAAGAAATTCATCATTCAAAACATAGTGGAGGCCGCAGCAGCCAGGGGCATTCTGAAGCGAGCGTCTTCGATGCCTATGTGCTTCCCAAGCTGTATGTGAAGCTACATTACTGTGTAAGTTGTGCAATTCACAGCAAAGTAGTCAGGAATCGATCTCGTGGAGCCTGCAAGGACCGAACACCCCCACCCCGATTTAGACCTGCGGGTGCTGCCCCACGTCTTCCACCAAAGCCCATGTAAGGAGCTGAGTTCTTAAAGACTGAAGACAGACTATTCTCTGGAGAAAAATAAAATGGAAATTGTACTTAAAAAAAAAAAAAAAGATCTGGGGCCTCTGAATAGGTGACCTATAGAGAAATGTTGCAAAATAATTCAGACGTGGTTACTTACTTAGATAAATAAGCAAAGTCACCAACATGCAACACTCTATTCCTCATCGGTTCCCTAGCTTGGTGTCCTTTTCACACCTAGGGTCCATGGTGGCACTAGCCATGATAGTGAGTGCCAGTGAAATATCTTTCGGCTAGATGCAAAGGGCCAAGCAAAGAGCAGTGAAAGAAAAGATGCATGGAGAACAATGATGAAGGAGACAGGGCCGGCAGTGTGGAAGAAGGCAAAAGAGAACGGTATTTCTGAAAACATATTTGGTAACCAATAAATCTCGGTTATAAGCCAAAGCACTAAAATATATTCTATTCTAAAAACACTTCAACAGAACAAAAACCTTATGAAGCTGAAAATTATCAACTTTCTAGCTAAATGACATTCATACTCAGGTATTTTACAAGACATAGCCAAGCACTTTGACAACTTGACAAAGTGAAATTTCAGACGCAAAAATGAAAAACTTTACTGAATATCCCCAAGTGATCTAGGACTTAAATTATTCCGCTTCATGTTGGATACCCTGGCAAATCAGGTAAGATGCAGGCCATGGGACCTGACGTCACTTGAGTGTTGGCCACTTGGCCAGATAAGCAAAGGTGACTTTTCTTTCTTCCTTGGGGGCAGGCCAAGGGGAGAGAATAAGATCTGTCAGTTAAAAAAGCTTTCTCCTCACATCTATAATAAATACTTTCAGAATTAACATTTTTATTGAAACACACGTCTAGACTAAATTGGAAAACACGAGTTTTACTTTTAAGTGGGAACTCTATCTTTTAAACATTATGTGAAGAAATCTGTGCTGAAAATGCCCACTCCATAACTAATTTGCACAAAGGTCAGATTATGGTACTTAATCAGAATTTCACCAGTAAAAACAAAAGCATGGAAAACCCCCAAAACATGACAAGCACCTCGTGTATTAATTACAGCTATACATTTTGATGATAACATGTTGTATACCAATCCAGGAACAGGTGAAATTACACGTGTACCGTGAGAGCTCTCAACAGCAAAGACAACTAGAATTCTTTCATATATAATCAAATATAACTTGTTAAGGATTTCACTCAAAATGTTTAATAGGGAAACCTGGATATTTGATATTTTGATACCATGAATAAAATAAAAAGAAAATTATCTTAATTAGTTTCAAAAATTTTGTTTGTTCGGAATTGACATCAATTTCTGGAACCTTTTCTGGGGTGATTATAATGTATCTATAGTAATTAAAACTAGATTAGTTATTAGTTAGCAACTTAATTTAGGGGCAATGCAGGTTTGTTTCATATTCTGAACATATTTCCCCCCTTCTTAATTTAGTATCTTAAGTTATTACATGATCTGCGGTATGCATTAAAACACATCAGCACAGATAGGGTGCTACGCATGTGTGTTAGCTATTTGCCCTAAATGAGAAAATCCATTCTAGGAGTAATGAGCTAGCACTTAATCCAAAGGCCAGATGGCTACCTTAAATGCTTTAGCTATCTTAATCTCCAAACCAAACCAGAAGCTTTGTTGTTAGTAAAATGAGTTTTCACATGCACTAAGTGGCCTCATTACTTAGCATAATGGATATTAGAAATCACTAGGGTAACATGAGTGGCATTAAGCCATGGACTGATTAGAAAGAGATATATATTAACTTCAAATAGAGCCTTAAAAAAAAGATAAATAAATAAATAAAAACAAAGAAAGATATATATAGACCCTTCCCAATCCGGGGTCAAGGGAACAGGTGTTGAGACTCCAGCAAGTCCAGGAGGCTGTACTGTTGGGGGTGCTCCTAGAGCTTGATACTGAATGGCTGTGTGCAGCCAGTGATCTGGAAGATGCTGGTTGCCTGGTGCAGACCATATTCTGTCACTGATACTGTCACATTTGCCTCAGTAAATCTTTCAGGTAAAGGTTTGGTTAGAGAAATTAAACAGAGCTGGGCTGCATGCAACTTACAAAACTGTTTTCAGCAACTGCCTGCTGATAAATAGATGCGAGGGTGCAGAATCCCGACGTGCTTTCGTTATAACCTGGTCGCCAAACTGTAAGGAGGATGCCTAGAGCCCTTACCTAGCTTTAACTGCTGGAGGATACTTATCCACCAAAAGGTACATAATAGTTGGAAATTGCCAACCTGGCTTAAGTCAACTTGTAAAAAAAAAAAAAAAAAAGAGAGAAAGAGAATAAAAGAAAAGAAAAAAAGGATTTGTAGAAATAGAGAAAGTGATTATAACTAAAACTCTGTGAGGGAAGATGTATCTGCTGATCCAAACAATCATTTTGAAATTGAAGTCCCTGTTTTTAAAGTTTCATTATGAGAGATTCTTTTTACATAAATCTCCTCCATCTGGAATGCATTTTACTTCTCCATAAACAGAGAACTGGACTAACTGTGAATGATTATTTTCTTAAGGGTAATGCTCTCCTAAAGAAAGAATCCCTTTAATATAAACCATATGCTAGTATCTTTGAAAGAAAAGATATTCTTCAGGAAATTAGTCGTCTATATCACATCAAAGAAATGGAACCAAATGGATTCTAAAGCTTAGGGAGTTTACAGCCTCAAATATTTTCACTGTAAGCATGCAGCTTATAAATATGACTGCATGAAATTTCACTGTATACACAACTCACTTTTTAACATCATATTACTCTTGGTATGACACTGATCTCAACTCAAGGCCTGGCTGGCCCACGGAGCCACTGCCTCCCTCATGTTCTCTACCCATGCTTCTAAAATGGGGACATGCATATTCTCAGAGGATCTAGCACATATACTACCTTCCCCGAGCTCAACAACATCATGACATGCCGTTGAAAACATATTAAAGTTAACACCAATATGAAATTGTGCTCTACAGGGCTAGGGAACCTTAGTTTTGACCACTGGTATATTCCCAGGGCCTAGAAGAGAATATGGCACTTTGTAGTGTCTGCCACATTTTCAGTAAATGAATTCCTTAAAATCCATAAATATACCTGTGGGGCACTATGCTAGGAACCAAAGCTACAAAGTCCCTACTGACAAAGATCTTAGACATTCTACTAGGAAGGATAATAAATACGCAAAGTAATTGTTACAGTTTGCGATAGGTGCCATGAGGGAAATAAATAGGATACTGTGATAGAGAATAATAGAAGAAATCTCCTCAGATATGGTTTTAGACTAACTAGCTAGTTAGGAGAAGAAATGTGGACAGATTTGAAACACCTTCTGGATGTTTAACCAACAGGATTCACTGCTGGCCTGTATGTGGGCCATGAGAAAAAGGCTGATTCCTAGGTATTTTGTCTTCCTAGGTTTTGCTATTGTTTTTATTTTGTTTTAAGTTTAAGCAACTGAGTGATTTGATAATACCATTTATTGACGTAAGACAAAAAGCAACAAATTTTGAAAGGAAAGGAAAAATTTTCATTTGGAATATGTTAAAACTTGAAGAATCTATTGACATCCATTTGGAGATATCAATTAAGCTGCACAGTGGCTGGCAAAGAATAGGTGCTTAATAATTAAAAGAACTAAATAACAAATCAAACATCAAAATTACACAGAACTGAATTTAAAAATGAGTCTACAATGGTTTCTTTCAAACCCCAAGAGCCAACACCCATAGAGAAATATTAAAGGGGAATTTTAACTGAACATTATTTAATCAATGGACCTAATTATTTTTAATGGAGCTACTGAGATCAATTACTTGTTTTAGTACTGTGTAGGTAACACCTTACGATAACAGCACATAGCAATAAACTATTACTAAAAAAAAATACGTATCAATAAAAGTTGACTTTCTAAGAATTAAAGCCCAAAGTAAACAATTTAAACATACCTCTGTTTCTTGGTCGAATTGAAAGCTACGTCTAAGAACAATACCTTAATAGAAAATCTTTTTTCTACTAAAAACAAATCAGCTTTTACTATATTAGAATGTACTTATTATCTAATAGTGCAGGCACTTTGGAAGGCGGTACTTCAGCTGAAATAGCGTTTGTTGAACATTTGGATTCAATGGCTGATTCTTGCTCCTTTCCTGTGTGCTCCTTCCAGGTGGCTAGAAAACAACCTAATTCTTCCTACCAGCAGAATGTAAAACAGGTTTCTATCAGACTTGATTGTCAACTTTTGGAATAGGATGTATAAATAACAAGCATTAAATAGAGTCATGTATTACTTTGCAAATAAATTTCAGAAAATAATTACCTTAATTTAGACTATAATTTGAAGGAACGATCTAGAGCAGGGTTTCTCGATCTTAGCATAACTGATATTTTGGGCTCAATAATTCTAAGCGGTGGGGACTGTGCCATGCATTGCATGATTTTTAGCAGCATCCCTGGCCTCTACCAACTAGATGCCAGTGGCACACCACTACCTATTCTCTCAGGTAAACAAAGAAAAATGTCTCCAGACACTGCCAACGTCCCTTGGGGAGCCTCCAATTAAGAACCACTGACCTAGAGCCACTCCAGTTACAGGTTAAAACCCTACATACATCAATGATGGAAATCGCTGTAAGGAATCATGGTAGCCATGATAGCCAAGACCACCTCAATGAGCCCCACCTCTGGTAGTCACAGTCCCCTCCCACACAGTATCAGGGTTGGTTTGTATGGCCAATAGAAGACAATAGAGGAAGGCATGTGATTTCCAAGGCAGGGTGTGTAACTTCTGTCTTTCTCTTGGATCACTTGCTCTAGGAGAAGCTGGCTGCCATGTCATGGTGACACTCAAGGAGCCCTATGGAGAGGCTGCCTCCAAGGTCAGGAACCGAGGCCTCCAGCCAAGAGCCATGTAGGATAGGGACTTCCCTCCAAGAGCTACCTGAGGAAGATTTGAAGGAGATCCTCCCATCTCAGTCAGGCCTTCAGATGACTACAGCTGTAGCCAACATCTCAGTGACAACCTCTTAAGAGACCCTGGGCCAGAGTCACCCAGCTAAGCTGCTACTGACTTTCTGACACACAGAAACTGAGATAATCGATGCCTGAAGCCACCAGGTTTTAGGATCATTTGTTACGTAGCAATTGATAACTAATACAGAATTATATCTGTCCCAAACACTAAAATAATGAGTTGAAACACACCCTGGCAGGGAGATAAATCCTTACACTTCCTAACATAATCACTATATTCTTTACCCAAGGACACAAATGACGGCTTAGTAGCAATTTATCTTTTCCAGGAAAAAGGGGGGCCAATGAGCACCAAAACTGTCTCTCTTGAATTTAGGGCATGGTTTTAGGGCTGGGGGCGGAAACAGAATAGATTAGTAACTTGATTTCTGTGGTAAGATAAACGATTTTCCACAAAGAAGTCCTTGAAGATCTTGATGGAGATTCACATACCAAAGCTGGCAGCTCACTGTTCCTTCTTTCCTGTGATATAGCCACTAAACACAGGGCATTTCAGTAGGAAAATTTCAAATTTAGTTGTGGCTCAGGCTCAATGGGGATGATCCAGGAGAATGACGGAAAGCCTGAAGGAATGCAGTTTCCTCAGATCGTTTCTAAACCCACAAGTCAAGTCACAGGCATGCCTCCTACTGACACAGGCACATTTGTTATCCCACTTCGCACATAAAAAGCTAAATTAATTACTAGATGAACTTGGATTAAGTGAATCTTCAAATTTTATCTTACTGGGAATAAACTATTCCAAGAAAATACATCCCTATTTCTTACATAACTTGGAAAGCGTCTTGCACTGAAACTATCTCTGAAGGTGCTATGGGCTGAAATGCGTCCCTGCACAAATTCCTGTGTTGAAGTCCTAACCGCCAGGACCTCATGATGGAACTGTAATTAGGAAGAGGGTCTTTAAAGAAGTCATTACATTAAAAAAGGGTCATTAGGGTGCACCCTACTTCAATATAATTGGTGTCCTTATAAGAAGAGATTAGGAAACAGATACACACAGAGGGAAGGCCATGTGAAGACACAGGGAGAATACAACCATCTATAAGCTAAAGAAAGAGTATACAGTGAATCAGCAAGAGAACTAACATAACTCCATTTTTGTTTAAGCGGCCTTTACCCATTCCTGCACATGGGCAAGGATAATTTTAGAGCACTGAGATAATATGCAAAAACAGCAATCAGGTAGTTTTTAAAACTAACTCTGAGATTAAAGGAGAAGTGTGTGAACAACTATGTTTTCTTAAAGATTTATGAGAGCACTGTGACTTGACTAAGGACAAGGACATTCCCAACCTCCTCGGACCCTTGCCGGCGCCCAGATGTCTGTGGTCGTCAGTTACCTCTTCATCCCAACCCTCTCCCCTTCCCCCTGCCTTAACATAAAAACAGCCTAAAATGTGTTCTGACTTGAGAGGGTCCTCTGGGACACTAGTCCACCATCTTCTTTGTTTGCTGGCTCTCCAAATAAACCTGCTTTTCCTCCCACCAACTCTGATCTCTCGTGGGTGGCTTTCAAGTGGCATGCAGCTGAACTTGGGTTCAGTTACAAGAGGCCACAAAAGAAACCAATCCTGCCAACACCTTGCTTCAGACTTCTAGCCTCCAGAATTGTGGAAAAGTACATTTCTGTTGTTTATGCTGCTCCCAGTCTGTGGTACTTTTATATCGCAGCCCTAGTGAACTAACCCAGAGGGCTTTCTGGTTGCCCTTGTGTTTGCTGGGTCCTCTGCGATCCTGAATCTGCTCGCTTCCACTAACCATAGCAACCACGCCATCGGAAAATTAATGTGCAGACCATGATGTTATCTCAGTTTTAAAAAGCATGTCACAATGACACTAGATCCCCCAAATTATCCATCAATGAACTGTTAGAACTGAGGTCTCTTTTACTCTGGCTTTCTTGACTTTTACCAATACTTCAGAGCAAGGAGAAAGAAAAGGGAAGAATTAATTTGAACAACTTAAGTGGAAATAACTGAACAATGAAATCCTTCTTCAATCTAACAGTGGAAGGGGTTTCTGAAACTTGATGACCATAATCCAGGGCAAAAGACTTAATGGAGGAATGTCCATTGTGTTGAATATGGGTTTAGAGATGATTTGCTGTGACGATGTTGAAGCTGAGCAACTGGGGTGGAGAGAGGCAGTGTCCCTGAAGTAACAGAGACCTGGCCATCACTTAGGATAACATTCTCAGGTGAACAGGTATAGCTAGTCAAACTGAGGAGGAAAGTAAAGCTTTCAAGTTGAATAGCTAAGAAGAATTTTTAGGCTGGGTGTGGTGGCTCACTACTGTAATCCCAGTACTTTGGGAGGCTGAGGCTTCCAGTGATCCTCTTGCCTCAGCCTCCCAAAGAACTGGACAACGTAGTGAGACCCTAATCTCTAAAAAAAAAAAAAAAGTTATTATTTTAAATTAGCCTGGTGAAGTAGTGTGAGCCTGTAGTCCCGGCTCCTTGGGAGACTGAGGCAGGAGGATGCCTTGAGACCAGGAGTTTGTGGCTGCAGTGAGCTATGACTGTGCCACTGCACTCCAGGCTGGGTGACACAGCAAGACCCTGTCTCAAAAAAAAATTTTTTTTTAAAAAGGAGTCATAGGAGTGACAAATTATTCTGAAGTCCAAATCCCACAGAAAATAGCAAGGTAGGAAAAGGTCAGTTTACCACATCTAATGCATTGAATGTTTACTATGCCTAGTGCCGGGCTAAGTGCTCAACGTGCACACCATTTAATCTCTACTCCAATTCCACTGACAGGTGTTATTGACCAATCAAAGATAAATAAGCTCAGAGGTTAAATTACATATCCATAAAATAAGACATAGAGTTATACATTTCTGTATGATAAAATGATTAAAGTTACTTACACATTACCTTTTTTCTTTTCAAATGTGACTACTAGAAAATTTAAAATTACATGTGAGCTTGTATTATGTCTACAGAACTACATCTATTAGCTTCTTAAAATCTAGGAAGAAAAGTAATTCATTTGCTTAATCACAGTAGACATTTAACTAGAAATCGAAGGAAATAAAAGCTTCTGGTGCTTTGAAACTTACAAAACGAGATGAGTTATCATTTTTCACAGTCTTCGCATTTCCAAATGATTCCAGAATTGGATTTGCTTGCAAAAGCTGCCGTTCAAGTTCCCCCTAAAAGACATTACACACACACACACACACACACAAATAAAAGCAGATGTACGTTAATCTAATGTCTTTACTCGTGTCATCAGGGAAAAAATTTCTAAAAAAGAAACTGCATCTTTTCCTCAATCCTTTCATTCTGTCTGCCATCCAGCAACTTCTGTTGGCTTCTTAATCCTGGTTATGATAATGGACTCTACTAAAGGAAAAAATTAGCATCTATAAAGTGATCACAAGGAGAAGAAAATGTCACGCTGAACAGAGAAGATCAACTTAAGCATGGGGCACATAAATCAGGCAGATAATTTCGAAAATAAAACAGATTGGCTTTCATGAAATGAAATTTAGCACGACACCAATTAAGAACATATTAATACTTCTGTTTATTTCAACTCTGCCTTATTTGAAAACTTTAAGGCAGTTAATTTAACAGTTACCACTGTACTGATGTAGCACTTTCCAGTTTTCCAAGGAGTTTCATATACTATCTCTATCATATAGACAGGGCAATGTCTTCACCTCCACTTTCAGAGGATGGTAAAGACGCTGATGCTGCTAACCTGCTCAGATTTAAAAGGCTAAGTAGACAGCATTTGGTAAAATGTCTGCTTTAGTCAGTGTCTTTACTTATATGTAAATTAGGCTATAAAACAGATTTTACAAACGGCGGAAATATATTAATATGTACTTTAATCATGAAACACAATAGAAAGCTGTATGAGAAAGCATGATGCCATTTCTGGCCACGAAAAGCACCAGAAGTGATGTTGTGTTTCTGGAATGTAATTTCAGAATTATATTTTATGACTTAAATCTGCTTTTTCCAAACATAAATCTTACCCCTATATTTTAAAATACCCACAGTATTTTAGACCTAAAGAAAAACTAACTAAATAAAAGCCACTAGGAAATGTGATACTCTAAGCAAAAAAGATGAATATAAAGAACCTCACATAAGGCTTTTAAATTAGTGGCATTTGGTATGTGATGCACTCCATCACCATCAAATTCAAAAAAAAAAAAAAAAAGAACAAATACATGTCATCTGTACAGTTCTGTCACGACACCCTGGTGTGGACTGTCACTCAGCTGAAACGGTGGGTAAGTGTTCCTGAGGCACATTACACAGGAAGGGGACCTGGTCCGCCTACATCCATTACAGCACCATCTGGACTGTCCGCATGTTCACCGGTCTTAACTACAATCTATAACCGTGTTCAGCTGAAGCCAGTCAGGAACCAGTCTTGTCGAGAACCTCAAGCTATGTGGATGTCATTACATGGCATCAGTTCATTTTCTTGGTGTTGGACAGTTTCCTCCCTGTACAACAAATCTGGTTTCCTCACTTCAAAACCCTTACCAGACTATTTTTCCTGTAAATTTTTCTATCTTTCTTTCTTTTTCTTTTTTTTTTTTGAGACGGAATCTCACTTGCCCAGGCTGGAGTGCAGTGGCGCGATCTCGGCTCACTGCAAACTCCGCCTCCTGGGTTCACGCCATTCTCCTGCCTCAGCCTCCCAAGCAGCTTGGACTACAGGCACCTGCCACCACGCCTGGCTTTTTGTATTTTTAGTAGAGACGGGGTTTCACCGTGTTAGCCAGGATGGTCTCGTGCTGTCAATTTTTCTAAACCATTACATGCTGCCAAACTGTCTTAAGCATGATATCCTGAACAACTTTGATGACTGAGAGCCATTGTTAAAAATGCCAGTCAGGGGCCGGGCGCGGTGGCTTACGCCTGTAATCCCAGCACTTTTCGAGGCCAAGGCGGGCGGATCACGAGGTCAGGAGATCGAGACCATCCCGCCTAACACGGTGAAACCCCATCTCTACTAAAAATACAAAAAAATTAGCCAGGTGTGGTGGTGGGTGCCTGAGGCAGGAGAATCGCTTGAACCCAGGAGGCAGAGGTTGCAGTGAGCCGAGATCGCGCCACTGCACTCCAGCCTGGGAGACAGAGCGAGAGACTCCATCTCCAAAAAAAAAAATTAAAATTAAAAATGCCAGTCATTATTTGGAGATAGAATAGACTGCCTTCCTCCACCCCCCCGGGGTCGGCAGTCAGTTCCATCAGCATTCCTATGACCAATATTTTGCAAAGCCCTTGGTATACTCACTTTGCATTAACTGTTTGGGTCTCTAAAAGCCTTTTTTTTTTTTTTTTTAAACCTAATTCAATCTATGTGATGAGAATGTGGAAACTTGGAAAAACACTGGCATTCTGGTAAGTGGGGCATTACCTTAATACTAAATATCTACTGCTAGACCTTGGATTCCTTAAAATCACACACCATCCTACCAAATCATAAGAAAAAGACTTTGATTGTCCATCTTTAAAGGGTTTTCCTAACTTGTACATAAAACCAGTAATGCATATCTTACTTTAATATTACTTAGATATGGCTAAAAGGATTATTTGAGTCAAAATTTTCATTGGTTCTTTTCTTTTCCCGTGTGTGTGTGTGTGTGTGTCTGTGTGTGTGTGCGTGTGTGTGTGTGTGTGTGTGTGAGAGAGAGAGAGAGAGAGAGAGAGAGAGAGAGAGATCCACTGATTCTACTCTTCTTGTATTGGCTTCAAATAACCTGGTTGTATCCCCTGTGCCTAACTCAGTCAGTATCAGGTCAAAATGATGCTTGGCAAATGTTTTGCTGAATGAATGTATTATCAGAGGTTCCACGGGTGTCCAACTCTTTAAATGTGAGGACATTTTTTGCTTATCTGTGATGGTGGATATCATGAAAATTATGCACAAACCCTTTTTTTTTAAATAGCTCATCAGCTATCGTTAGTGTATTTTATGTGTAGCTCAAGACAATTTTTCTTCCTCCAGTGTGGTCCAGGGAAGCCAAAAGGTTGGAACCTGGAATTCTAGAAGTATTTGGGGAGGGGATGGTGGTGAGCCAAAGGCAGCAAGAAGATTTATGGGTCCTCAGAGTCACCATGGTAATAATGGTGGACTCAGGCACTCCTCCGTCCCTCTTGGTGGTCCCACTACATTGATAGTGTCATGGTATCACTCCTACTAACGGATTTGTGGACACTGGTGAGACTGAGTAACGATCTCAAAAACTCCCCAAACGAATCCCCAAAAACCTGGTACAAAGCCAATTATCTTAACATACAGAAATTAACATGAGATAATTTCTGCGTTGAACAATTTCATAATTAGATAAATGGTGCTAACAGATCTCAACCAAATTATGAAGGCATTTGTAAACCATCAGGGGGCAGTGACTATTCACTTTTCCTTTAGAACTGGATGGGCAATGTCCCTCGTTTCTATTCTATGTTATTTTGGAATGTAGAAAACAAGCAGCCTTAGCTATTGAAATGATTTTTAAAGTTCTAAATATTTAGAGTTATATACTGCTTTCAAAGTTTACCAGTCATAGTGAAAATTATACTCCTGGGTTTATCACATAGTATATCATATACATTTGCTATATGACATAGCATGAGTTCGAAATGGTTAAAAATATATACCTCTTTCAAAAGTCCAGTTCAGCCAGCAAGGGGACTTAGGTTGAGATCGGTGTGTACCTTGCAGGCCTGGCAGGGCAGAGCTGCAGGAAGGTTAAAAGCAGGCAGCAGCAACCAATCACATATTGAAAACCAGACTCTAATCTCAACTGGCAGGCTCTCATTACTTGCTACTTGCTATCTATCACCTTTCTGTCTTAGTTCAGCACAGTTTAAACCAGATACAAAGTCGTCGTGAAGATGACTGGAAACACAGGGAGACAAGTGGGGTGGCTTGAAGGTATCATTCGTAGGGGATGGCCAAGTTTTAGAACTTAATCATTTTCAAATCTGCTCTGAAATTGCACTGTGTTGAGGCTTTGTGAACTCTGTGCTAGACTTTGAGGGTCTCTAAGAGCAACCTCTCATGAGGAAAGAGGGCACACAGAAGCTGTACTTGCAGCTGGTGGATACTAAGGGGATATAGCCAAATAAGACCTTTAATTTTATTATAAAAAGTACACCAAAAGTTCATAAATAAATGTTTATTTCAAGTTTACTTAAGTATTGACACTTTAATTTTGAAAACTGATTTGCTTATATTTGTTCATATTTCGAAAATGAAGACTAAATTTAAAAGGTAAACATAAAAGACTGACCACACCGCTCACTAGGATGGCTTTAATAAAAACACAGATAATGCCAAGTGCTGATGAGGATATGGAGAAACTGGAACTCTCACATGTTCCTGGTGGGAATGTCAAATGGTACAGTTTCTTTAAAAATGTTTAACAGAATTACCATATGACCCAGCAATTTTACCTCTAGGTATCTACCTAAGAAAAATGAAAACATATGTTCTCACCATAACTTGTACATGAGTATTCATAGCAGCATTAATTACAATGGCCAAAAAGTAGAAAAAAATCCATATCCATTCACTGATGAATGGATAAACAGAACGTGACACATATTTAATATTATGGAATATTATTTGGCCATAAAAAGGAATGAAGTACTTATATGTGCTAGAATCTGGATGAACCTTGCATATATTATGCTAAAAGAAAGAACCATCAGGGAGGACCACATATTATATGATTCCATTCACATGAAATGTCCAGAATAGGCAAATACATAGAGACAGAAAATAGATTAGTGCTTGCCAGGAGCTGGGGGGAAATGGCAGGTGACTGCTAATGGGTATGGAGTTTCTTTTGGGGTGAGGAAAATGTTCTAAAATTGATTATGAGAATAATTGCATAATGTGAATATACGAAAAACACTAAATTGTACACTTCCAATGGGTACATTGAATGGTATGTGAATTATATCTCATTTAAATTGTTTCAAAAAAAGAATGAGTAGATAAACAAGCAAATAAATAAAGGACTGACAAAATCAGGAGCCTAGAAATGCCCTCCCCTTTGGGTTTACAATTCATACTACCGATGTATACACATGGTTCCTCAGAATTTAACTTTTGCTTATAAAGTTCAATGTAAAATCACAAACCAGTGGTATCAAATCAACCAAAAGAAACTGTGACCTTGGAAAGTACAGACTTTTCACATTGTAACTATAACTTTAAGGCAATCATTCAAGTGGGGTGAAGAAGTAGCAGACAGGGACACCCAGCAGGGGGAGAAGTAACTTCTTGACGGGACCCTTCCAGGGTGTGACCATTCCCTACCGTGCTTGTTAAGTATTTCATGTTCCTCAGTTGTGTTGGGGAAGAAAAATTGAGAACGAGTATTCTAATATTTCTAAAGACATCGCATACCTACTGCTTAACTACCATTAAAATCAACCTGGGAAAAGCAGCATTGAAGATTGTGTGCACAGTGGACACATGCAGTACGACATGCAAATCGGCAATGACCGGGAAGCATGGCCCAAAGAAGCTGCTGCCTTCTTTGGGAGAACGTGCTTCCCAGGGATTGATTTGACTCAAAGTAAAATCTAAGTGGGGGTAGGCATGCTACTCACATACAACAGGGATCCACTCTGTAGTTTAAAATGACATCGAAACGAAATGTTAACGACAATGATTTATGTGTTCCATAGGGAATTTGGAAAACCTAAATCTGTGTATTAACTGCTTAACACTATTTCAATAGCGACACAAGTACATATTAAAATGACATTTAGCAAGTACCTCTAAAGCATAAAGAAAATCTGGTTTCTGGTCCAGATTTTCCTTCTTTAATTGGCAAAGAAGCTTTTAAATATCCTACAGGATAAAGATTATTTCATTTACCCTCTTCATTTGTATCACTGGTCTATTCTGCAGCTAAAGGAGCAAAAGGACATCGTAGGCTTTCACAGGTACAGTACAGCTTGGTGGCTGGCAATCTCTTAAGAATCTTAAGAAAGATATCTTAAAATCTCAGTGTCTATGACAATTCCTTAGATATTTACGATTATTTCTTTATATTAACAGATCATTTCTATAACTCAATATTATTGTTTCTTGCTTTATATCAGCTTTGTATCATTATGTTTGTGGAAGACCAACCAAAACCATTCCAATGCTAGGGAAAGGATTAAATCCAAGTATAGATGTCCTACTCTATCCAAGGTATCTGGCTCAGGTCTGCCCTCCTTCTCCTACCAGGTAGTGAGAAATGGAGGTCATGCTACGATTCTTGGTTTGTTCACTGCTATGGTCTATGGAGCTAAAAGGCAGGCATCTGATAACTAGGAAGAATAACAGTCTTCCACTACTTGCCCAGCATAAAGAAAATTGTAATTGATTTTACTTTACTTATTTATAGAGATGAGGTCTTGCTCTGTTGCCCAGGCTGGAGCAAAGTTGTGTGATCATAGCTCACTGCAGCCTCAAATACCTGGGCTCAGGCCTTCTGTCTCAGCCTCCCAAACAGCTGGGACTATAGGTGTGTATCACTGTGCCCAGCTCTAATTTATTTTATATATTAAGTATAATTGGGCCTTTGGTTTAAAACACATACAGGCATAAACTATGCCATGCCATAAAACTTTAACAGATCAGAAATTTGTTAGCTCCAAAGGTACAACTTTTAAAGGGGCAGCCCCAAATTCAAAATGTAGTGGGGGGGGCACAAAGCTAGGTTTCCATGTGTCTGGTAAGTATTAAAATAATTCCACCTAGTAAATGACATATGACACCATAATTTATAGGCTTCATAAACATGCAGTTCAATGTCATGATAAAAGGGCAAATAAATATTAAAATTTATCGAGAAAACAAATTTAAAGCAAAACGGCATGCGCTTCTCAAGAAAGAATAAGGCTCTAAGCAATACATTTTCAAAATTAAAATTTTTTAATGACAGATTTCACTTAGAACTAGTGGCATTTGATTCTAGCAGAGACTCAATCTACAGACAGAAATTAGTGCAAACACTCAAGACTAAGAAGCATAAAGAAGTGCACTTGCCTGGTGTTTCACTGGTTTAGGCGATTCCTGCTGTTCATTACAAACAGACAAATGCAAATGTTAGCAAGTTTGAGTCTTTGCCTAGCAGTAAGCCATTTCCAAAGCACCAAGCCAATGTGCAGTTGAAAACTGTGGAAGCTGGGTTGGCTGGCATTCTCTCAGGCTGTATTAACTACCACTTCTGCATGTCTAAAAATTAAGGAGAACTGACATTTCTATTCTTGCCCTTTTTCTATCATCACTTCTTCCCGTATCTCTACCCTCCCCTCAAGCCGCTGTGGGTAGTAGCAAGAGGCTACTGCAAGTTCAGAAAGAACTGCTGAAAATAGGCAAGCATCTTCTTTTGGTGGAAAATAAGTCTTCATAAGCACTGCTGAACAATTCTCAGCAAATCTTTGCAAGAAATTAGGCATCAAGCCACAGCCATAATTCCAGTTTGCCCTGTCAGAAAGCCTCTTTAACAGCAATTTCCTTGTATCCTAGCCTCTGGGGTGGAAAAAAGCGTTGCTGGGTAGGTGGCGGGGAGCGGGTGGAGACAAGGGAGCTGTCAGTTATAACAGTGTGGAGAGTAGACTGGCTTCCTTATTTTTGTTTCTGAAATTATAAAAGAATAAGACGATGATTTAAAAAACAACAGAGCAGAAACTTACAGGAATATTATGGTCCTTTCTTCCTTTATGTGAAGAAGCAACATGGGCAAGGTACTGAATAACTTTCTTTGTATTTTCTGTCTTTCCAGCACCTGACTCACCCCTGAAAGAAAGAATTAATATAGGCTGCTTTAACGAAAGCACAGCACATGCATTCCAAAATTACAACTGATAAAATTAAATTGTATTGGAACAATTATTAATAAAAATAAAAAGAGAATAGAAAAAATAACTATCAGCAGTAGTTAATTATTCTTGTAAGAGGTATTAAATAATAAACCCAAATAATTATTTTCTTTCTTTGAGACAGAGTCTCACTCTGTTGCCCGGGCTGGAGTGCAGTGGCGCGATCTTGGCTCACTGCAACCTCTGCCTCCAGGCTTCAAAGAATTTTTGTGCCTCGGCCTCCTAAGTAGCTGGGATTACATGCACACACCACCATGCCCGGCTAATTCTTATACTTTTAGTAGAGATGGGGTTTCGCCATGTTGGCCAGGCTGGTCTCGAACTCCTGGACTCAAGTGATCTGCTCACCTCGGCCTTTTAAAGCAGTGGGATTACAGGCCTGAGCCACTGCGCCCAGGCAACCCAAGTATTTCTTGATAGATGCCAGTAAGAGGACACAAGAAAATGTTCACGACACTCTTTTTTCCCTTGGGGGTGGGGGGGTTCTACCAGAGAAGTGAAATTTATTAGAACATTCACGAAGAAAACTCCTCAGTACCATAAACATATCCAGCACTGCAAAAAGAGAATCCCTAAAACAATTAAATTAATTATGATTTAATCTGAAGGAGCTGAAAGAACTGAGATGCCTGCTGGTATTGATACTCATCTTCAAAGCCACTGCAAGCCTTCTCAGATCCCCCTCTCAGAGCAAGCTAGTGACGATTTGCTTCCTGGTGCCAATGTTGTGCCTCATTCACCCTTGTTAAAGATCTTCCCATTATTTGCTGGCCTCATAGGCTGGGTTCCTGATGGCAGGGGCTAAAGCCTCATTTATTTATTTATTTGTGTGTTTTGTTTCTTTCTTTCTTTTTTTTTTTTTTTTTTTTGAGACAGTCTTGCTCTGTTGCCCAGACTAGAGCGCAGTGGCGTGATCTCGGCTCATTACAACCTCTGCCTCCTGGGTTCAAACAGTTCTCCTGCCTCAGCCTCCCAAACAGCTGGGACCATAGGCGTGCGCCACCATGCCTGGCTAAGTTTTTGTATTTTTAGTAGAGACAGGGTCTAGCCATGTTAGCTAGGCTGGTCTCAAACTCCTGACCTCAAGTGATCCACCTGCCCAGCCTCTGTTTTGTTTCTTTTTAATCCTTGTAACTTTTCCCAGTGTTGACACATAGGCAGACATAATTTGTTGTCAAAATGAGTAAATACTATGAATTTTGTTGTGTGAATGAGGGCAAATGCCACCATTTTAAATGATTCATATTTACAAGCAAGGCTGGCACATTTCAAAAGTTTTCATTTCTACTTTGTACTAGGCTTGAAATTCAGACAAGCTGCTACGCACACAGCGAGACCTGAATTACGGCCTCTGCTCAAACACTGAAGCTCCCCTAAGACATGATCAAAGCAAACCTAACTTTACAGTCAACAAAATTCTCAATTTGGATTATAATAAAAATTTCAATATCTAATTAATTTTTCTTTAAAAAAAAACCCCAAACTCAAAAATGTTATTATATACATTGCCAACGAATAATCCTCTAAGCATTTAATCCTTGGATTGAAAATCTAATTTTTCTAACAAAGCTGGACTCTTTCTTGGAATTGTACCTAGAATTGCACTATTTGGGCCGGCCACAGTGGCTCATGCTGGGACTTTGGGAGGCCAAGGCCGGAGAATCGCTTTAGCCCAGGAGTTCAAGATCAGCCAAGGCAGCATAATGAGACCCCTATCTACAAAGAAAACAACAAATTAGCTGGGTGTGGTGGCTCCCACCTGTAGTCCCAGCTACTCAGGAGGCTGAGGTGGGAGGATCTCTTGAGCCTAGGAAGTTGAGGCTGCAGTGAGCTGTGATTGTGCTACTGCACCCCAGCCTGGGCAACAGAGCAAGACCCTGTCTAAAAAAAAAAAAAATGTACTATTTGAAGTGTCCAAAACTTAAATTTTTTGGTAGTTTACTGAAAAATTACTGGTTGCATTATCTTCTTAACTCTGCACCCAGATAACCACAAACTCAACCGCAGGGAAGACTGGGTGAAGGAACCCTAGTGACCAACTGTTGGCCTCAGTGAAGAAATTTTCTTCTCTGGGCCTCAGTATCCCAAATCTCTAAAATGCAGGCATTGGATTAGATCCTTTCTAGCTCCAAGAGCTGATAATTCTAGATATAACCCACTTAATGGTTTATAAGACTATTTCCTATGTGAAGCTTATTAACCACCCCTCATGTTATCGTAACATTAGTTCCCTTCTGATTTGCCACCCACAAGTGTTTGAATCTTAGGTACTCCAATCTACCAAACTTTTATTTTAAGGTTTCTGCCCACTATTCATGCTAAAAGAGGCCTTTCTGGCAACCAAGATTACATCAATCTGTACTCTGATTTTTATATCATCTGTATTATTAAATCCATGTTGGATTTCTTTTACAACTTTGATAGTTTCACTTTTTACAGCTGAATCTTCAATCTGAAAAAAATTTTATGATTTCAGGTAAGAATTTAATCTAATTGTTTCCCCCGGATGATTCAGCCCACCTCCCAATATCAATGACTGACAAAGACATTCATTCTCAGGTGATATAAAATGTTATCTTTTAGACAGGCATGGTGGCGGGCGCCTGTAATCCCAGCTACTCGGGAGGTTGAGGCAGGAGAATTGCTTGAACCTGAGAAATGGAGGTTGCAGTAAGCCAAGATCTTGCCACTGCACTCAAGCCTGGGCAACAGAGCGAGACTTAATCTCAAAAAAAAAAAAAAAGTTATCTTTATCTTATTCTTATTCCCCATACATGTGGCTTATTTCCAAGCCAGCACCATATTCAGTGGTTCTGAAACGTGACTAACCAGAGCACCCACCGTCATCCTTCTTTTTGAAAAGAGTAAAAAGAAATCAAGTAGACTCCGAGGTTTATTTTTTTAGATAAACTTCAAATAGTTTTTTTCTGTTATCTCTTCCCCATCTCCCTGCCTCCCAAATAAACAACGATAGGTAGAATTTTGAGTTAAATGGTATCAATATTCATCTTATTATTTTTTTTTTTTTTAGGAGAAATGATGTCTTCATCCCTGTGTCTCCCAGGTATAAGTTTTGTATTTTTCTAAGTTTAAAACAAGCAAGGATCATGTTTGCCTTATTTATCCTTAAAATCATAGTGCCTAGCAGAGTTAAGTGCTTGATATAGGCTGCTGAGTCAATGAATGAATGTAGGTCCTACCTATTTTTAAAGTTTATTTCTAGGCTCTTTTTAATAATTTTTGTTCCTATCAATCTCTTTTCATCACCATTATATTTTCTACCTGGCTACTCTTGGTACATAGATAAGAAAATAGTTTCTATTCATTCATTCAATCACTTATTCTTTCAGCAAACATTTGCAAATCAACTTCTATGTGTCAGGCATTCTTCTGAGTGCTAGGGACAGAGTGTGAATATAGTCCATGTCCTTGTGGGGCACAAGGCTAGAAGAACAGACATAAAATAAATAAGAACAGATAAGATTATTAGATTACAAGGATATAAAGAATGCTGCCAAAGACACTAAAAGGAAAAAAGAGAGGGAAGGACGGCCCCTTCTCTAGATATGAAGGTCAGGGGAGAGGCTCTTGAAAGATGAGCAAGAACTGGCAAGTGAAGAGCTGGGGAATGTGTTCAGGAAGATGGAGAGGTACATGCAAAGACCCCAAGGCAGAAAAGAGCTTAGCATAGTCCAGGGACTGATGGCCAGGTGCCAGGATTTGATATAAATAACAATCGGGGAGGGAGTGGCGAGAGAGACAGATGGCGCAGGAAGGGGAGGGGTGCCATGGACTCCAGAGGTCATGGTAAAGAATCTGGGTTTTATTCAAGTGTAATTTCTTAATAGCTATGACAGTGGTCTCTCTGTTTTGTTCTTAACAGTATTAGAAATATTGAGTGTTTCCATATTAATCGTGATGTTGGTTGTTGGTTTCAAAAAGATAATTTCTTATCACAACAAGAAATGGGCCTCTTTTTTAGACTGATGATGACTTGTCTCAAATATAGTTATGATTGTTACTTTCCAGCCTGGTTTGTCTCTGTGGTTTCCCAGCTAACCCCCTCAATGGACATGCTTCAATGTGTCCTTAAAGCATTTTTTCCTGCCTGTCACACTTACGCAGCCATACTTCAACAATTGCTTATGAACTCTGCTACATTTTTTTTTTTTTTTTTTGAGATGGAGTCTTGCTCTGTTGCCCAGGCTGGAGTGCAGTGGCGCAATCTCGGCTCACTGCAAGCTCCGCCTCCCGGGTTCACGCCATTCTCCTGCCTCAGCCTCTCTGAGCAGCTGGGACTACAGGCGCCCGCCACCACGCCCGGCTAATTTTTTGTATTTTTTAGTAGAGATGGGGTTTCACCGTGGTCTCGATCTCCTGACCTTGTGATCCGCCCGCCTCGGCCTCCCAAAGTGCTGGGATTACAAGCGTGAGCCACCGCGCCCGGCCTTGCTACATTTTACATATTTCGGGTCTAAGGTAACTCTGCTGTAGAAAATATGGCTTCAAAGATAGATACATTCAAAATCTTACTGTTGGGCTCCCAAGAGGATAGATTATGGATCTTATATTGCCCACTATAAAATGGGGATAATAGCTCCTAATGCATAGGGTTGTTGAAGAAAAAATACAGCTCAACTAAAGCATATAGGTGGCATTCAGTAAACATTATCCATTATCGTCCACTCAAATATTCATCTACTATACATGAGGTGATTTGAATTACTAAACTTTATGAATCAATAGTTAGGACAGAGGTTAAGAACCTGAGCTACAGAATCAAAATGACCTACCTAGATTCAAATCCTTCTGCCACTCCCTAGCTATGGAGCTTTAGGCAAGTCACCCAGTTCTCTGAGGCTCAGTTTATACGCCTTTAGAATGAGACTTCATAGGACTGAGATAATGCGGGAAAGGGCCTAGCACTATCCTGGCCAAAAGGCTCTCAATAAATGGTAGTGGTGATACCAATAGTTATGATAATGATCAATGATGATGATGATGAAGATGGTAATGGAAATTTTTAAAATCTGATTTTAATGAAGGAGGTGGCAGGACCAAAGGAGTATAAATCTTGGAAAAATAGAAAAAACAAAATGAAACAATGAGAAATGGCACATCTGTCCCAGATGGAAACTGAGGAAGTAACTAAAAGCAGCTTGAACAAAAGCAGAGGGAAGAGAGCCAAAAAGAAAGCTCAGCAGACTTCTAAGAAAATTAGTTAGGAGAATCCTCAGAAAAGTGAACAACAGGCCAAGACCTCAAAGAGTGAGGACAAAGGGAATCTGACCTCATTTCCATCAACAAAATGAGATGTAATGGTGAAGCAGTCTTACACTTTAAGTGGCTGGTTGTTTCACTGCTGGTCTAAGACAGGACTATGGTTAAGGGGAAAGGCTGCAGTCCCAGCATCGTGCTCTTTTGGAGAAGAAATCCTTCAAAGAGAGTGGCAGAAGTACAAAGCTAACAAGAACAAAGCAAGGAGGCTTCTAGCTGGGGTTGTCCTGTATCTGTTGAAGTACATTCGGACACAAAAGATCAGGAGTTTCTAAACATGAACATGTTTGCGTTTCCTCAATAGGTCTACAGCTTTGGCTTCTCAAAGGGATGTGCCATCCAAAACAAAAACATAAAAAACAACAGCCTAAAGAAGCAGTGACGCAGATCATTAATACGTGACCAATTCTGAGACCTCTGAATCCCTTCTGGACCATGGGGATTTCCCCAATGAGAAACCCCTTTTTCAGATCTTTATTGGTAAAAATATTGGTATTTTATTTTGTCTGGATATTGGTAACACTGAATTCAGCCTAGCTTCAAAAATCACCCTCTGCTTGAAGTTCTGTTTTAGATAACCTCAATTTGAAAAACACCAGATACATATTACCCCCTGTATTATCGATACCTATACAAACATATAACACTAGTAGATGACTTCCTACAGTTTCCAAACTCTCTTTAGAAAGCAGCTTACTGGGAAGAGCAGAGATTTTGTGATCAAGACTAGGCTTGGGCTCAAGTCTCCCCTATCGCACTGGCACTAGCTCATCAGGTCTTGGATAATGTGACAGTAAATGGACATAACAGAGGTATTGCAAAGATTAACGGAGAGAACACTTCCAAAGACATGTTCACTTCCCTTGCATATTTGCCTAGAACATTTTAAATTTCTATTTAAAAGTTGATTTGATACTTCTTTTTCTTTCATAACACAGATATCATCGAAAGTGAGACACACAGCTATAGCCATCTAATAATTCCCAAAGTTTTAGGACTTGAGGACATCTAAAATAGAGTCATTAGAAAAGCAAATTGACTAAATAGTTAACTAAATAATTACTTTTTTTTAACAAGAGAAAAGCACACAAATTCATTTAACATGAGCGTGGGGAGAATCACAGAGTTATTGCCCCCTAAATAGTTATTCTTATACAGAAATAGGGTTTAGATCTCATACAGAAATAGGGTTTAGAAATAGGTTTAGAAATAGGGTTTAGAGAGGCTGACAATCTGATCCAGAATCACATAGTTCATGGCAGAGCTGGGAGAAGAAAGACACCAGAGTTCTAGCTGACCACAGGATGTTTTTTCAACTACATTACACTGTTGCCTTTGCTGTTTAATCAATTCTATTAATTTAGTTGCCTTAAAACTTTTAAGGTATGTTATTCCTAGCAGGAATCAACTGTTCTCAATTCTGGCTGGCTTGGCCATCATTACTTAATGTAATATTTGTATATAAAAGATAAGATTCCTTTACAAAAACATTGATTGTCACATCTTAATAGGCCATTGTGAGACAACCATTATTTTATAACTTTTACATTATACCCAAATTTACTCAAAAGGAGAAAACCAACTTGCCTAAGGCAGTTAGAGTCATAAAATTTAAACAGAGTATTCTTTAAAAGGGGAGGTTTAAGAGAACAGAGTAATTTCCTCCTCAAGGGTGACTGCTTTGTGAATTTTAATTTCTGATGAGAAGGAAAATCAACATGAGGATTACACTGTAGCAGGATTTCACCTCCAGTTCTATGGGGGTGCAAATGTGAAAGATTATTCTCTCCTGAGAGGATGCATGCAGCCTGAGTGTCTTCACCACACACGAGAATACTAGGATACTCAGATAAATAATCATTAAACAGGCGGCTTGCAAGTGGGAGCTCACAGGGCCTGGCCTGAGTCTGCAGAAACAAAAGGTTACCTGGGGAACTATGGGCAGATAAGGTCAGAGTGTAAATTAAGAAGTTTATCCTTTTGGGAGAAAAGTAAATTACAGAATAAATGACTGAAAAAGTGAAATGTTGACCTAAAGGAAGATGCTGAGGCAAAATTAATATAGAAAGTGTATTTGGGCCAAGGTTGAAGCCAGCTGCCCGGGACACACTTCAACTTGCCTTGGGCCTTTGTTACAAGCAGTTCTTAAAGGAAAGAGGGAACAAGGAGTGGGCTGATACAAAGCTGTGTGACAGGAATTCTCACTGGTTTACAGAGATAACATTGATTAGTGATTGGATACACATTTCTGAACCATAGGGGTGAGTTATAGTGTCTAGTGTATGGCATTTTTTGGCTACTTGACATCAGTTAGTCTAGAGCACACTTAACAGGTGGCTTTAAGAGGTAATTATCTAGTTCAAGGAGGGAGTGAAACTGTTGTTTCATTCCAATGCCTCTCTGGGCCTGATAATTTAAAGGGGCTTGCACTCCTCACATAAAAAGGCTTTCTTTCTCAACAGCTTAAGGAGATGCTATCAAACTACTTAATACTGATTAAGAAATAATAATAAAACCATGTTGCATCCAGTTGTATTTATTTATTTATTTTGAGACAGAATTTCACCCTTATTGCCCAGGCTGGAGTGCAATGGCGCAATCTCAGCTCACCACAACCTCTGCCTCCCGGGTTCAAATGATTCTCCTGCCTCAGCCTCCCAAGTAGCTGAGATTATAGGCATGTGCCACCATGCCCGGGCAATTTTATATTTTTAGTAGAGATGGGGTTTCTCTATGTTGGTAAGGCTGGTTGTGAACTTCCAGCCTCCGGTGATCTGCCCACCTTGGCCTCCCAAAGTGCTGAGATTACAGGCGTGAGCCACCACGCCTGGCCTGTATTTTCTTTTGGTCGATATATATATATATATAGCGCTACATATGGAAAGTTTGTGAAGTTGACTAAATAGTTATTTTTAATAAGAGAAAAGGCATACAAATTTATTTAACATGGGCATGGGGAGAATCACGGAGTGATTGCCCCTAAATAGTTATCTTATGCAGAAAGCTTAATTAGCTTGGTGGTGGACTAAGTTTATGAAGACCCAGTATGCACTTGGAGTACTGTATTTGGTGGATCCTCAAAGGCACCATGGAACATATCATATTTTCTTAAATCTAAGATACATTGTTTCACTTATTCATATTTTTCAGGGCACAATGTAACTTTATAATAGATACAAACATGAAAAGCTGTTACTAAATATCAGTGGTATCTAAAAAATTTTAAACTATAATGAGGCTGAGAGAGGTGGAGATAGGTATGTACAGGGGGGACAGGAGAAGGAACTTTCTGGGGTGATGGTATTACTGTCTACATCTGGATAACGGTTCAGGTTATACAAGGACTTAGGAAATGAATACTTAAGGTTTGTGCATTTAATTCTAAGTAAATTTTGTTTCAAAAGAAAAAGATGAAAATACTGGGCTTCAGTTAACGCTATATGCTTAAGTACTTAGGGGACAGTGTACTGATGTCTATCTACAATTGAACTTGAAACGCATCAAATGAAGGGATTAATAGCCCAGTAAAGTGGTATGAAAATCACTTTAAACTGAAAACATCTCAGCAGCCACATAAGGAAACATCATCTAAACTTTAGCAGGACCCCCAGTATATGCAGCTGCCACTGACCCCTCCAAGGGAGGTTCCCAGATTGAGAAAAGTGTGCCCTTTAGCACTGAACAGTGTGAACCCAGCTGTTCATTAGCATCAAATAGACCAAGAGAACCCTCCATACTTTCCCACTGAAGCCTTAAACTTCATGGGACTCTTCTGTCAAGGAGAGGATATATGCCTTTTATTTCTATAATTCCACAAGATACTCAACACTGAGTACACTTGTGTAAATAAGTCTTATCTTTTATCTGTTAATCTATTATCAGTTAATTTGCAGGTTCCCAAACTCTGAACCCAAGTTGCAAGAGGAAAAGTTTTCCTCCCAACATAAACAGTATAAGAAGGATTGATGGATGACAGATAGGATAAAGCAAGTATGGTGAAATATTAACAGTAGAATCTAGGTGGTAGACACATGGGTGTTCACTGCAAAATTCTTTCAGCTGTGCTTTATGTCTGAAAATATTCATAATAAAATGGAAAAAGCAATTTAAAAAAGAATGGGAGAGGGCCGGGCGCGGTGGCTCACGCTTGTAATCCCAGCACTTTGGGAGGCCGAGGCGGGCGGATCACGAGGTCAGGAGATCGAGACCACGGTGAAACCCCGTCTCTACTAAAAATACAAAAAATTAGCCGGGCGCGGTGGCGGGCGCCTGTAGTCCCAGCTACTCGGAGAGGCTGAGGCAGGAGAATGGCATGAACCCGGGAGGCGGAGCTTGCAGTGAGCCGAGATTGCGCCACTGCACTCTAGCCTGGGCGACAGAGCGAGACTCCGTCTCAAAAAAAAAAAAAAGAATGGGAGAAAATAAACATGTACTTGATGACTGCCACTTTGTACCCAAGAAAAGATAAACCCAGGTGCTAGAAGACTTACCTCATAAATCCAAGTCTATTAATTGGTGACAAAGTACAAACTAAAATGGTGTCGATCATCTAATTATAAGTGCTAGTGTCTGTAATGGTCACTTTGGGTAACAAAATTAGTACTCACGAACTTTTGTTCTGTCAAACAGCAAGTCATTCCCTCCCTAAGTGCTTCCTGCTTTCAGACGTTCCCAAAAGTCTTCATCAAACCACTTCATCTAAGAGAAGGTACAAGTCTCTACCTGGTTTTGGTTGTATTCCAACATATCCATGGTGGATCAACTAAAGTAATGGCTCCAATTGTTTCAATGCCTCACTTTATGATGTTTCCCACCCGACTCATGCCATGCCTTGCCATGTCTTGCTCGGGAATGGGACAGCAGAACGTGACACAAGCAGAAACTTGAACAATGCTTACACACTGGAGCTTGCCCTCTTGCTGCTGTTGAACGCTGCTACCACGTTAAAAGCCAGGGCTAGACTGCCGGAGAAAGAGACGCCAAGTGGAGAAGAAACCAAGGCACCCCCACCAATAGTCAGCCAGCCATCCCACAGTTGTCTGCAGATGCAAGAGTGAGCCTCCAGTGAGAAAGCTGAGCCTGGCCCAGGTTGGCAGAACCACCCAGCTGAGCCCAATCCCACTGCTGGGAAACCTGTAGAACCGTGCTGATTTGAGCCACCAAGTTTCAGGGTGATTTGTTGTTTAGGAATAGCTAATTTATATAACTCCTCAAGGCTAAACAATGCTAGCAAAAAATTCATACAATAAAGCTGACTAACTCTCATCTCCTCAAACCTCCTATCCTGCCACTCCTTCCCTTTCTCATTAAATACCAAGTCTTCTACTTCATAGAAAAGAGAAACCATTAGATTAGAATTTTCGCCATTCACAGCTCCCCAACCCTACTTACCCACATTGGTACTCATCTGCCTCCTTGGCCCCATCACTGGAGAAGAGTCACGCCCCTCATTAGGACCTCACTGTGCTCAGACACCCAACCCTGTTGCTCTGCACCTCACTGCCCTCCTTGCTCTCTCAATTCTCCTTCCTGCCCCCATCCCAGCCATTCCCAAAATGTTATCTTCCTCTCATCAGCACTGAATCTTGCCCACACTAAAAACACCAAAAACAAAAATCCTATTGATCTCTTACCACCACTCAACTACTCTCCACCTTCCCAAACTATCTAAAAGTAGTAGGTTCATACTTGAGTTTTCTAAAAATTGTATTTTATTTTTAACATTTTCACCTCCCCTTCATGCTTCAACTGCCACCTGGCTTCTACCTCTTCACTATCCCCAGTCTACTCCAGCACCCTCCACTCTCTATTGCTGGGTCCAATGGGCACGCTGCTGCTCATCTCATCCACTCAATCTGAAGTGCTGACCCCTCCCTCTGTCCCAAAATGCCTCTCTCCCCTTGACTGCTGTGCCACCACACCTTCTTGCCTCCTCATGCCCCTATGATGGGTCATTTTAGCCTTCTTTGTGGTTCTTCCTCCTCTGCCTGACCCTTGAGTGTAGGTTTTCCTCAGGATTCCACACTCTGCTTTCTCTCAACACATTCTTCTAAGGTAATCTCATTCATCGGCATGGCTTCTATCACTTTCCATGCCACTGACTCTTCAGATCTGCATTTCTAGCACAGATCTCACTCTCCTGAGCTCCAAACCCATATATCCAAGAGCCCAATGACAGCTCCACTTACATGAGCCATAAGGACCTCAAATGCAATGTGTCCTAAACCAAACTCATTATCATCCACTTCAAACCTGTTCTTCCTCCCATGTTCCCATGTCAGGAGATTTCAGCAACAATACTTTCTCTCTTAGCTTCTTTTTCTTATGCATGTAAATCACCAAGTCTTGGTAAGTCTGCTTCCTAAACTGAACACTGCTTAAATGCAACCACTGCTCTCTAGGTTCATAACTACTTCTATACCTGAAGTCCACACCATCTCTTGCCTAGATAACTGAAGAGCCTCCTAACTGGTCCTCTTGTTTCAACTCTTCCTCCACTCCGTTTTCCACACTGCTGCCAAAGTAATCTTTCTAACATGCAAATCTAATTGTGTCCTGTTGTGGATATTGTTCTATTCTGCTGTGAATGTTTAACACTGAGCACACAGTACAGTAGGCACTTGATAATCAGTAAATGCTTATTGAGTAAAAAGAACAAATTACTGAAACGTCCAGTAGGCCTACACTTTGACATATGAACTAAAGATGTAAGTTTCACAGATTAACATTATAAAATGTGCGAAAAGCCCAGACTGACAACCAACCATTAACACCAAATTTAAGCAACTTACATAATCTTAGTCTTTTTTTTTTTTTTTTTAATTTTTTATTTTTTATTATACTTTAGGGTTTTAGGGTACATGTGCACAATGTGCAGGTTTGTTACATATGTATCCATGTGCCATGTTGATTTCCTGTACCCATTAACTCGTCATTTAGCATTAGGTGTATCTCCTAATGCTGTCCCTCCCCCCTCCCCCCACCCCACAACAGTCCCCGGAGTGTGATGTTCCCCTTCCTGTGTCCATGAGTTCTCATTGTTCAATTCCCACCTATGAGTGAGAACATGCGGTGTTTGGTTTTTTGTTCTTGCGATAGTTTACTGAGAATGATGTTTTCCAGTTTCATCCATGTCCCTACAAAGGACACGAACTCATCATTTTTTATGGCTGCATAGTATTCCATGGTGTATATGTGCCACATTTTCTTAATCCAGTCTATCGTTGTTGGACATTTGGGTTGGTTCCAACTCTTTGCTATTGTGAATAGTGCCGCAATAAACATACGTGTGCATGTGTCTTTGTAGCAGCATGATTTATAGTCCTTTGGGTATATACCCAGTAATGGGATGGCTGGGTCAAATGGTATTTCTAGTTCGAGATCCCTGAGGAATCGCCACACTGACTTCCACAATGGTTGAACCAGTTTACAGTCCCACCAACAGTGTAAAAGTATTCCTATTTCTCCACATCCTCTCCAGCACCTGTTGTTTCCTGATTTTTTAATGATGGCCATTCTAACTGGTGTGAGATGGTATCTCACCGTGGTTTTGATTTGCATTTCTCTGATGGCCAGTGATGATGAGCATTCCTTCATGTGTTTTTTGGCTGCATAAATGTCTTCTTTTGAGAAGCGTCTGTTCATGTCCTCTGCCCACTTCTTGATGGGGTTGTTTGTTTTTTTCTTGTAAATTTGTTTGAGTTCATTGTAGATTCTGGATATTAGCCCTTTGTCAGATGAGTAGGTTGCAAAAATTTTCTCCCATTCTGTAGGTTGCCTGTTCACTCTGATGATAGTTTCTTTTGCTGTGCAGAAGCTCCTCAGTTTAATGAGATCCCACTTGTCGATTTTGGCTTTTGTTGCCATTGCTTTTGGTGTTTTAGACATGAAGTCCTTGCCCACGTCTATGTCCTGAATGGTATTGCCTAGGTTTTCTTGTAGGATTTTAATGGTTTTAGGTCTAACATATAAGTCTTTAATCCATCTTGAATTAATTTTTGTATAAGGTGTAAGGAAGGGATCCAGTTGCAGCTTTCTACATATGGCTAGCCAGTTTTCCCAGCACCATTTATTAAATAGGGAATCCTTTCCCCATTTCTTGTTTTTGTCAGGTTTGTCAAAGATCAGATAGTTGTAGCTATGCGGCATCATTTCTGAGGGCTCTGTTCTGTTCCATTGATCTATGTCTCTGTTGTGGTACCAGTACCATGCTGTTTTGGTTACTGTAGCCTTGTAGCAGAGTTTAAAGTCAGGTAGCGTGATGCCTCCAGCTTTGTTCTTTTGGCTTAGGATTGACTTGGCGATGCGGGCTCTTTTTTGGTTCCATATGAACTTTAAAGTAGTTTTTTCCAATTCTGTGAAGAAAGTCATTGGTAGCTTGATGGGGATGGCATTGAATCTATAAATTACCTTGGGCAGTATGGCCATTTTCACGATATTGATTCTTCCAACCCATGAGCATGGAATGTTCTTCCATTTGTTTGTATCCTCTTTTATTTCATTGAGCAGTGGTTTGTAGTTCTCCTTGAAGAGGTCTTTCACATCCCTTGTAAGTTGGATTCCTAGGTATTTTATTCTCTTTGAAGCAATTGTGAATGGGAGTTCACTCATGATTTGGCTCTCTGTTTGTCTGTTATTGGTGTACAGGAATACTTGTGATTTTTGTACATTAATTTTGTATCCTGAGACTTTGCTGAAGTTGCTAATCAGCTTAAGGAGATTTTGGGCTGAGACAATGGGGTTTTCTAGATATACAATCATGTCATCTGCAAACAGGGACAATTTGACTTCCTCTTTTCCTAATTGAATACCCTTTATTTCCTTCTCCTGCCTGATTGCTCTGGCCAGAACTTCCAGCACTATGTTGAATAGGAGCGGTGAGAGAGGGCATCCCTGTCTTGTGCCAGTTTTCAGAGGGAATGCTTCCAGTTTTTGCCCATTCAGTATGATATTGGCTGTGGGTTTGTCATAGATAGCTGTTATTATTTTGAGATATGTTCCATCAATACCTAATTTATTGAGAGTTTTTAGCATGAAGGGTTGTTGAATTTTGTCAAAGGCCTTTTCTGCATCTATTGAGATAATCATGTGGTTTTTGTCTTTGGTTCTGTTTATATGCTGGATTACATTTATTGATTTGCGTATGTTGAACCAGCCTTGCATCCCAGGGATGAAGCCCACTTGATCATGGTGGATAAGCTTTTTGATGTGCTGCTGGATTCGGTTTGCCAGTATTTTATTGAGGATTTTTGCATCAATGTTCATCAAGGATATTGGTCTGAAATTCTCTTTTTTGGTTAAGTCTCTGCCAGGTTTTGGTATCAGGACGATGCTGGCTTCGTAAAATGTGTTAGGGAGGATTCCCTCTGTTTCTATCGATTGGAATAGTTTCAGAAGGAATGGTACCAGTTCCTCCTTGTACCTCTGGTAGAATTCAGCTGTGAATCCATCAGGTCCTGGACTCTTTTTGGTTGGTAAGCTATTGATTATTGCCACAATTTCAGAACCTGTTATTGGTCTATTCAGAGATTCAACTTCTTCCTGGTTTAGTCTTGGGAGGGTGTATTTGTCGAGGAATTTATCCATTTCTTCTAGATTTTCTAGTTTATTTGCATAGAGGTGTTTGTAGTATTCTCTGATGGTAGATTGTATTTCTGTGGGATCGGTGGTGATATCCCCTTTTTCGTTTTTTATTGCATCTATTTGATTCTTCTCTCTTTTCTTCTTTATTAGTCTTGCTAGCGGTCCATCAATTTTGTTGATCTTTTCAAAAAACCAGCTCCTGGATTCATTAATTTTTTGAAGGGTTTTTTGTGTCTCTATTTCCTTCAGTTCTGCTCTGATTTTAGTTATTTCTAGCCTTCTGCTAGCTTTTGAATGTGTTTGCTCTTGCTTTTCTAGTTCTTTTCATTGTGATGTTAGGGTGTCAATTTTGGATCTTTCCTGCTTTCTCTTGTGGGCATTTAGTGCTATAACTTTCCCTCTACACACTGCTTTGAACGTGTCCCAGAGATTCTGGTATGTTGTGTCTTTGTTCTCGTTGGTTTCAAAGAACATCTTTATTTCTGCCTTCATTTCATTATGTACCCAATAGTCATTCAGGAGCAGGTTGTTCAGTTTCCATGTAGTTGAGCGGTTTTGAGTGAGTTTCTTAATCCTGAGTTCTAGTTTGATTGCACTGTGGTCTGAGAGACAGTTTGTTATAATTTCTGTTCTTTTACATTTGCTGAGGAGAGCTTTACTTCCAACTATGTGGTCAATTTTGGAATAGGTGTGGTGTGGTGCTGAAAAAAATGTATATTCTGTTGACTTGGGGTGGAGAGTTCTGTAGATGTCTATTAGGTCCACTTTATGTAGAGCTGAGTTCAATTCCTGGATATCCTTGTTAACTTTCTGTCTCATTGATCTGTCTAATGCTGACAGTGGGGTGTTAAAATCTCCCATTATTATTGTGTGGGAGTTTAAGTCCCTTTGTAGGTCACTGAGGACTTGCTTTATGAATCTGGGTGCTCCTGTGTTGGGTGCATATATATTTAGGATAGTTAGCTCTTCTTGTTGAATTGATCCCTTTACCATTATGTAATGGCCTTCTTTGTCTCTTTTGATCTTTGTTGGTTTAAAGTCTATTTTATCAGAGACTAGGATTGCAACCCCTGCCTTTTTTTGATTTCCAGTTGCTTGATAGATCTTCCTCCATCCCTTTATTTTGAGTCTATGTGTGTCTCTGCACGTGAGATGGGTTTCCTGAATACAGCACACTGATGGGTCCTGACTCCTTATCCAGTTTGCCAGTCTGTGTCTTTTGATTGGAGCATTTAGCCCATTTACATTTAACGTTAATATTGTTATATGTGAATCTGATCCTGTCATTATGATGTTAGTTGGTTATTTTGCTCGTTAGTTGCTATAGTTTCTTCCTAGCCTTGATGGTCTTTACAATTTGGCATGTTTTTGCAGTGGCTGGTACTGGTTGTTCCTTTCCATGTTTAGTGCTTCCTTCAGGAGCTCTTTTAGGGCAGGCCTGGTGGTAACAAAATCACTCAGTGTTTGCTTGTCTGTAAAGTATTTTATTTCTCCTTCACTTATGAAGCTTAGTTTGGCGGGATAGGAGATTCTGGGTTGAAAATTCTTTTCTTTAAGAATGGTGAATATCGGCCCCCACTCTCTTCTGGCTTGTAGAGTTTCTGCTGAGAGATCAGCTGTTAGTCTGATGGGCTTCCCTTTGTGGGTAACCTGACCTTTCTCTCTGGCTGCCCTTAACATTTTTTCCTTCATTTCAACTTTGGTGAATCTGACAATTATGTGTCTTGGAGTTGCCCTTCTCGAGGAGTATCTTTGTGGCGTTCTCTGTATTTCCTGAATCTGAATGCTGGCCTGCCTTGCTAGATTGGGGAAGTTCTCCTGGATAATATCTTGCAGAGTGTTTTCCAACTTGGTTCCATTCTCCCCATCATTTTCAGGTACACCAATCAGACGTAGGTTTGGTCTTTTCACATAGTCCCAAATTTCTTGGAGGCTTTGTTCATTTCTTTTTATTCTTTTTTCTCTAAACTTCCCTTCTCTCTTCATTTCATTCATTTCATCTTCCATCAGCGATACCCTTTCTTCCAGTTGATCGCATCTGCTACTGAGGCTTCTGCAATCTTCGCGTAGTTCTCGAAACTTGGCTTTCAGCTCCATCAGCTCCTTGAAGCCCTTCTCTCCATTGGTTATTCTAGTTATCCATTCTTCTAATTTTTTTTCAAAGTTTTTAACTTCTTTGCTATTGTTTTGAATTTCCTCTCGTAGCTCAGAGTAGTTTGATCGTCTGAAGCCTTCTTCTCTCAACTCATCAAAGTCATCCTCCATCCAGCTTTGTTCCATTGCTGGTGAGGAACTGCGTTCTTTTGGAGGACGAGAGGTGCTCTGTTTTTTAGAGTTTCCAGTTTTTGTGCTCTGTTTTTTCCCCATCTTTGTGGTTTTATCTACTTTTTGTCTTTGATGATGGTGATGTACAGATGGGTTTTTGGTGTGGATGTCCTTTCTGCTTGTTAGTTTTCCTTCTACCAGACAAGACCCTCAGCTGCAGGTCTGTTGGAGTTTACTAGAGGTCCACTCCAGACCCTGTTTGGCTGGGTGTCAGCAGCGGTGGCTGCAGAGCAGCGGATTTTTGTGAGATCACAAATTCAGCTGTCTGATAGTTCCTCTGAAAGTTTTGTCTCAGAGGAGTACCCGGTTGAATGAGGTGTCAGTCTGTCCCTACTGGGGGGGTGCCTCCCAGGTAGGCTGCTCAGGGGTGAGGGACCCACTTTAGGAGGCAGTCTGTCCATTCTCAGATCTCCAGCTGCATGCTGGGGGAACCACTACTCTCTTCAAAGCTGTCAGTCAGACAGGGACATTTAAGTCTGTGGAGGTTCTTGCTGAGTTTTTGTTTGTCTGTGCCCTGCCCCCAGAGGTGGAGCCTACAGAGGCAGGCAGGCCTCCTTGAGCTGTGGTGGGCTCCACCCAGTTCGAGCTTCCTGGCTGCTTTGTTTACCTAAGCAAGCCTGGGCAATGGCGGGCACCCCTCCCCCAGCCTCGCTGCCGCCTTGCTAGCAATCAGCAAGACTCCGTGGGCATAGAACCCTCCGAGCCAGGTGCGGGACACAATCTCCTAGTGTGCCGTTTTCCAGGCCCGCTGGAAAAGCGCAGTATTAGGATGGGACTGACCCGATATTCCAGGTGCCGTCTGTTTCCCCTTTCTTTGACTAGGAAAGGGAACTCCCTGACCCCTTGCGCTTCCCGAGTGAGGCAATGCCTCGCCCTGCTTCGGCTCGCGCACAGTGCGCTTCACTGACTGTCCTGCACCCACTGTTAGGCACTCCCTAGTGAGATGAAACCGGTACCTCAAGCAGAATTGCAGAAATCACCCGTCTTCTGTGTCGCTGGGGCTGGGAGCTGGAGACGGGAGCTGTTCCTATTCGGCCATCTTGGCTCCACCCACCCATAATCTTAGTCTTAAAATAACTACAAGGTTTACATCAAACTCTTAAAAATTACTGCTCTACTTCTCCCCTCCCCCCAGACAAAAATAATTGCTCCACTTTCCAAGAAAATCAAAAACAAATCTGAACATTCAACATTTACTTACGTGCAAAGAATTGACTGGTCCTCACGATCTATAAAACAGAACAAAACAAACAAAAAAAAGAAAGTGACCATTTGCCTGGTTTTAAAATATTTGATATAATAAAGTTGCAGTAATAGCCTATAAAATATTAGTAACTACTCCTCTCAAGCCAAGTTAATGCCTCCAACCCCATAATATGGTCCTAAATCTAATCAAACCCCCTAATTATCTCCTATTATTATGCCAGAGTCTCTGGGGGTAAATAACAGTAACTCAGGCTTATTCCACACATCGTTTGCCTGGATGACTTTATATGCCTAATTAACCTTGATTCTCAAACCCTGCCGCATACAAATTCAACCGGGAAGTTTTATAAAAATGTATTTCCTGGCATTCCACCTCACTAAATCATTCAACTCTGGGAGATGGGGATTAAAAACCCTTCTTTAAATAAGCTCCCCAGGTGATTCTGACACCTGGCCAGATTTGGAAACCACGGCCTTTCAGAACAGCTTCAAGAATACCCACAACCAGAGAGGAATCATTGCTAATGTCATCTTAAAGGAGGGAAAAAAGTATTAAACACTGAGTGGAAAGAAAGTTGAAGGAGGATAAACATCTATAAACGCTGTCTCAAGTCAACATGTTTTATATACCAAATATAACAAAAGAATCTAACATGATTTTAAAGTGATTAATAGTTTAAGGATCTAACTAAAATTTTCAAATAAAAAGGTGAAAATCAAACCCATATCTAGCCCATGGACAAAATACCAGTAGAGGATGAAGAATTTCTATTCACTTATGAGTATTATTATCCCTATTTCACAGACGAGAAACTGTTCCTCAGGGAGGCTAGGTAATCCTCCCAAGCGACACGGCTACGAAAGGGCAAGGTTGCCAGGATGAGGACCCAGGGCTGTCTGCCTCTAGCACCTGTGTGTGTTCTCAACAATATGAAACAAGTTTGTCATTGCCTAGAAAGGAACTGAGCTCACAGGGCCTGGCCCAAGTAGCTTTTTTGCTGCTTGCTATGCTGTGCTTGTTTTTCCTCTGGTGGATGCCTCGGGTGCCTAAGGAGGATTTCACAGCAGTTAGGCATAAATAACTTCCATGAAAGAGAAATAAGTGCTCCGTTCACTATGTCATATTCTTTTTTACATAATATCATTAAACAAATCCATTCATATATTCTATGTATAAACTGAGATTTACAAAGAACATAGTACTGTCCTGCCCCTCAAGCCTAATTTCTTTTTTCTTTTTCTTTTTTCAGACAGAGTCTCGCTCTGTTGCCCAGGCTGGAGTGCAGTGGCGTGATCTCAGCTCACTGCAACCTCCGTCTCCTGGGCTCAAGTAATCCTCCCACCTCAGCCTCCTGAGTAGCTGGGACCACAGGCAGGTGCCACCATGCCCGGCTAATTTTTGTATCTTTGTAGAGACAGGGTTTTGCCATGTTGCTCAGGCTGGTCTTGAACCCCTAGGCTTAAGGGATCCACCTGCCTCGGCCTCCCACGGTGTTGGGATTACAGGTGTGAGCCATGGCACCTGGCCCTAATTTCATTCTAATAGCTCATAACCCGGTGTTATTCTTCCTTCTGGCTGCCACAGCCAATGTTCATAGTATATAGTCGATGTCTGCCTCCTTTATTCATTTACTTACACAGAGGTCACACTATATCCTTTCTTCCAACATACTCTTCCTAGACACAGAACCACTGGGATATCTCCTGCGTGTCCCTTTGGCCTCAATCAAGCTTCACCTCCTCTAGGAATACCTTCCCAGACACTCTCCCTCAGGTTTCTCAATGTCACCTTCTTTTTTTTGTTTGTTTTTTTCTTTTTTTTTGAGACAGAGTCTCGCTCTATTGCCCAGGCTGGAGTGCAGTGGTGCGATCTCGGCTCACTGCAAGCTCCACCTCCTGGGTTCACGCCATTCTCCTGCCTCAGCCTCCTGAGTAGCTGGGACTACAGGTGCCCGCCACCACGCCCGGCTGATTTTTTGTATTTTTAGTAGAGATGGGGTTTCACCATGTTAGCCAGGATGGTCTCAATCTTCTGACCTTGTGATCCACCCGCCTCGGCCTCCCAAAGTGCTGGGATTACAGGCGTGAGCCACCGCACCCGGCCAATGTTGCCTTCTTTTAAGTGTATTTTAGAATCAGACAAACAATACTGCAGTTGACTGCCCACTAGAATGCATTGCTTGAGATCTGAGACTGTCTTACTTCTTTATTCTCAGCATTAACAGCCTTGGTGAGCCATAGCTAGCTTTAATAGAGGTCTGCTGAGAGAAACCCAGTGCTAGGTGCCGTGTGGGCACTGGCAAAATAATGGGGCCTGGAATCTTTTCTAGTTCTAGCTCTGCCACAAACTATGTATCTATAAATGAGGCATTTATTCCTTGCTGGCTGGTTCTTCACCTACAAACCATGATTTTACCAAGTCTTTGCTTATTCACTCTCAGTATGAATCTTCAGACCCCCGAATTTTCCTGGTCTTAGCAATTTCCATAGAACTCCACTATACCAAGTTGTTTATGGCTTTTCGAAAGTAGTTTACACATTAAAGAAATCAAAGCACACCAAAATTAACCCAAATCGAATTGCCTCCTAATTCACTCAAAATGGTGTTCTTCCTGCGTCTGTACCTGCTATCATCATTGTCTAAAATTTGAGACCTACACTACAACCTGCTGCAGACTTCATTCCCCCACACTTCTTGCTATCCCACCCCCTATCAAACAACAACAACAACAAAAAACCAACTCTCTTCTAGCCAGACCCATCTATTTTTGTTATCTGTCTGTCTGATCTTGTATTAACTTTGGGCTTCAGTACACGGGGGATGGGCTTGCCAACCTCCCAGATTCTCTCCAACTCTGTGATCAACTCCCCACCTCTGCTTCACTGAATCCACTCTACCCTTCAAGGATCAACTGCAGCACTACGACAGTTTCCAATGATCTTTATACTCTAAAACCCTATACAGGTAACCAAACAGAGCCTTACGGTGATATTCAAGAGGAAAAAACTCACTTTCGAAAATGCAACTAGCCTTCTAAACAGTAGGGACTCATTTGATAGCTCAGTATTTTCCAAAGCACCTTCTAAAAATCACATAAGTAGGTGTGCAATAAATCCATGTTGAATCAAATCATTTTCTCAACATGAGAAAGTTTTCAAATCAATGATCTGGGCTCTTACCTAAATAAAAACTAGAAAAGAGCAAATTAAATCCAAAGTAAGGAGAAGAAAGGAAATGATAAAGAAATCAATGAAATGGAAAACAGAAAAAAGAAAAAAAAATCAATGAAACCAAATGTTCCTTCTTTGAGAAGATCAATGGTATTGACAAACCTCTAGCTGAAGTAATCAGGAAAAAGGAGAAAAGGACACAAATTGCCAATATCTGAAATTTTTAAAAAGTCGTATCATTAAGAATCCACGAATATTAGAAAGATAATAAGAAAATATTAAGAATGACTTTATGACAAAATATTTAACAACTAAGATGAAAAGGTTAAATTATTTAAACGATATAACCACTAAAACTCACTCAAGAAGAAATGGTTACCTGCATAGCCTTCTATCTATTAAAGAAAATGAAATTGTAATTAAAAATCTTCTCACAAAGAAATCATAGCTCTATTAGAAAATTCTACAAAACAGGTAGGGAATAAATAACACCAATTCTATATAAACTCTTTAGAAAACTGAAGAGGAAGAAGCATTTCTCAATCCATTCTAAGAGATAAACCTTACCCTGATAATGAAATCAGAAAAAAAAAAAAAAAAAAAGACATTGCAATGAAAGAAAACCACATATAAATATCACTCATAAACAAATGCTCAAAAATTCTTAACAAAATGTTAGTAAATCAAATCCAGCAATATATATATATATAAAGATGATGCACAGAAAGAACAAATGGTGTCTGTCCTGGCAGTGCAAGGCTAGTTCAACATCTCAAAGGTGAATAATCTAATTCATCACGTCAACAGACTTAAAGAAGAAACACCCTTTGACCATCTGAATAGATGTAAAAAAGAGTCTGACAAAACTTAACATCCACTGATGATTTTTAAAAACTCAGCAAACTAGAAATACAAGGGAACTTCAACCTGATAAAGGGCAGTCACAAACAACCCTATAGTTAATATCATCTTTTAATAGTGAAAAACTGAATGCTATCCCTCTAAGGTCAGGAAGGATATTTGTTCTCACCACTCCTATTCAACGGTACAGAGTAAGAAAACAAAATCAAAAGCACAGATAGAAAAGGAGGAAATAGCAATGTCTCTATTTGCAGAGGACATAGACAGAAAATCCCAAACAATCTACAATACACAAAAACAAACAAACAAAAAAACCCTTTCAGACTAAGTGGGTCTAGCAAGGTTGCCAAAAAAGTCAATGTATATTTTAAATATCCTATTTCTATATATTAATAATGAACAATTTGAAATTGAAATTTTGAAAGTTCCATTAAAACTAAAAAACATGAAATGTTTAGTTATACCAAGATATATGATATACTTGGTTATAAATCTAACAACGTATATGCAACATCTCTGTATGCTGAAAATTACAAAACACTAATGAAAGAAGTCAAAGAAGACCTATAGAGAGACAAACTGTGTTCATGGATTGGAAGACTCAATATTGCTGTTAATTCGGCCTCAGCTGATCTATAGATTCAGTGCAATCCAATCAAAATGTTAGCAGGATTTTTTGGGCAAAAAGCGACAAACTGATTTCTAAAATTTATACCTATGGAAAGACAAAGGAACCAAAATAAAGAATTTTTAAAAAGAACAGTGGTGGAAGACTCACACTACCTGATTTCAAGGTTTACTATAAAGCTACTGTAACTAAGCCAATGTGATACTGGCAAAAGGAAAGACATATAGATCAAAGGAACAGAGAGTCCTGGAATAGACCTTTGTTGATTTTCCACAAAGGTACAAAGGCAATTCAATCGAGAAATAGTTGTTTCAACAAACAGTGCTAGAACAATTGAATATCCATAAGCAAAACGATGACTCTCAACCCATACTTTGCACCATATACAAAAATTAAACCAAAATAGGTCACAGACTGGGAGGAAAAAAATTGCAAATCACTTATCCAATAAAAGACTTATATCTAGAAAGGACAAAGAACTCTCAAAATTGAAAAATCAGAAAATTATCAAATTTTTAAAGATGATAGTAAGATTTGGATATTTCACCAAAGATATACAGATGCAAAATAAGCACATCAAAAGATGCGTTAGGAAAATGCAACTTAAAACTACAGTGAGATGCTACTACTCGTCTATTAGAAAGACTGCAATTTAATAAAGATGGACAATACCAAGGGCTAACAAGGATGGCGAACACCTGGAATTCATCTATTGCTGGTAGAAATGCAAAATGGCACAGCCACTTTGGAAAATAGTTTGGTAATTTCTTATAAAGTTAAACACACATCTACCATATGACCCAGCGATCTTACTCCTAGGTATTGACTCAAATGAAATGAAAACTTATGCTCATACAAAAGCTTGTATACAAATGTTGACCCCCGTTATCTGTGGGGGATTGGTTCCACGACAACCCCAACCCACAGCACATAAAAAAATCCATGGATACTCAAGTCTCTTACATAAAATGGCAGAGTATCTGCATATACCCTACACATATCCTCCCATATATTAATACCTTAAGTCCTGTCTAGATTACTTATAATAGTAAATAGTTGCTATAGTGTATTGTTTAGGGATATGTAAATAGTTGCTATAGTGTATTGTTTAGGGAGTAATGAAAAGAACAAAAGTCTGTCTGTACATCTTCAGTACAGGCGCAACCATCCATTATTTTCCCCAATCCACAGTTAGTTGAATCTGCAAATGTGGGACCCACGAATACAGAGGGCCAACTGTACAGTGCCTTAATTGCCAAAAACTAAAAACAATCTAAATGTTCTTTACGTAGTGAGTGAATAAACCATGGAATATGCATATAATGGACTATTACTCAGCACTAAAAAAGAGTGAACTACTGGTCAATCAATCTCAAACGCATTGTGCTAAAAAAAAGAAGCCACACTCAAAAGGTTAAAGTGTGGATGACTATAGGACATTCTCGAAATGGCAGCACTAGTCTTTATTCCTAGCATTTATTTATTTTTGGCTACAGTAAAGGATAATGGGTGATTCATAAGAAAGCTAATGAGTTTTGGACATTTTTAAACTAATCGCCCTATGAAATCGCCATTTCACTCTCCCTAATCCCTTCAGTCTGTGTGCCCTCACCCTCTTTTCGTTTTCCTCATACTACTCAATATTGTCTTTATTTGTATGCTGTCTTCCCAATAAGAACAGTTCTTTTTTTTTTTTTTTTTTTTTGAGACAGGGTTTCGCTCGTCACCCAGGCTGCAGTGCAATGGCGCGATCTTGGCTCACCGCAACCTCCGCCTCCTGGGTTCAAGCAATTCTCCTGCCTCAGCCTCTCGAGTAGCTGGGATTACAGGTATGCATCACCACGCCCAGCTAATTTTGTATTTTTAGTAGAGACGGGTTTCTCCAGATTGGTCAGGCTGGTCTAGAACTCCTGACCTCAGGTGATCTGCCCGCCTTGGCCTCCCAAAGTGCTGGGATTACAGGCATGAGCCACCGCGCCCCGCCCAAGAACAGTTGTTTAACGGTGTCAATGCAAGGGTCTTACCATATCTTACAGCTTCACAGGGTGGGTGAGGAGGGATAGTTCCTACTGTCTATATCTTTACATCAGAAGATTCAATACATAGATCCAAGACAACTATAAAACATTATTAAATGTTCCTTTTCCTGACATAAAATAATGCTCTTGTCCCTGTTTGGGCTTTGAGGTCTACTTTAGGCTGAAGTGACTTTAGGCTATGCTTTCTTTGTGTATGCATTTGGCTGAGGTATCTGCCCAGTCTTGTACTTTTATTTATTTTGCTACTTTGAGATGTTTTTTCTTGTAAATGGCATATGAGTGTATTAGACTCTCTTTTATTTACAGGGGTGTTAAAAGTACTTATGTTTATTGTTATAAGTGCTATATTTGGTGTTACATATTTTCTGATCTTTTTTTTTGAGACAGAATCTCGCTCTGTTACCCAAGCTGGAGTGCAGTGGCACGATCTTGGCTCACTGAAATCTCTAACTCCTGGGTTCAAGTGATTCTCATGCCTCAGCCTCCCGAGCAGCTGGGATTACTGGCATGAGTCACCACGCCCAGCTAATTCTTTTCTATTTTGAGTAGAGACGGGGTTTCGCATGTTGGCTAGGCTGGTCTCGACTCCTGACCTCAGGTGATCCACCTGCCTTAGCCTCCCCAAGTGCTGGGATTACAGGTGTAAGCCACTGCGCCTGGCCCATTTTCTGACTTTTTAAAGCCTTCTTGATGTTTCAAGAATGGCTTGTTTTCCCTGCTTTTATTTCTCCTAATGTAGGAAACTTGTATCCAGTTTCAAGGTCCTTCAACTTGCTTTCTCAAGGTTCACATTTTGATGTGTATCAACCTTATTCTTAAAATGCTTATTCTTAAAAGGGAGGGGGAGAAGGAGGGAGGGGGAGTAAGTCTACCTATTACCCTCACAAGATCACTCAGTAGGTCTAACATCTTTTCAAGGTGGCTGCTTGGCATTTCACTATATGGATGAGCCATCCTCTAATTAATTACTTATTGATATAATAATTGGTTGTTTCCAGTGTTTCTCAGGAAGCTACCAGAGGTTATCCTCTATCCAAAAATTTTAACAGCATATGAGATCCATAAATTAACACAACCAAGGAAAGAAGCAAAAGGAATTTCTAGATTACGTAAGGGCAAAGGCAAGTCTAAAGAAACAAGCACGAACTGGAGGAGGATAACAGGCTTTGGGAGGTGTGCCTTCAAGGGGGAAAGACCCTGAGAAATTACTTGATGCACTTGTGTCTACTGAAAGAGGATTTGTGGTTCAAATTAATGTAGGTGATTGCAAAACTACCCTAGTCCCCAAAATGGGAAAAATACTAACCACAAAGAAAACAAATTATATAAGAAAGGAAATGTAATCATAGGATAATAATTTAAATGTTGAATGTTAAAATGCAAAATGTTGATTGAACTTCTATCAGGAAGATATGGGGAGGGTTTAGATGAGTATAAAATCTCTTCTTCCATAATAGGAAGTCTAAAGATAGAAAGACAAGAAAGAAAGAAAAGGAGAAGAAAGGAAAGAAAGAGAAGAAAGGAAAGAAAGAAAAAGAATATCATAGGCTTCTTACTTATTAATAATTATTTATATACTTATATACTTACTTATATATGCACATATGTAAGAATAAATTCCTAAAGAGGGAATCCAGAATAGTTAGGGTATCTCCAGTTTTATGTCTTACTCTACTGTGTATTTGTGTATTTTAAAACTATCTTTATAGGTTGCCTTAATTAAAAAGTAAAACATAATTTAAGTATTCAAATTTCTTTGACAAATTCTGATCTTGATGCTATATAGGTTACTCTTTTTTTTTTTTTTTTTTTTGAGATGGAGTCTCTCACTGTCGCCTGGGCTAGAGTGCAATGGTGCAATCTCAGCTTGCTGCAACCTCTGCCTCCCAGGTTCAAGGGATTCTCCTTGTCTCAGCCTCCCAAGTAGCTGGGATTACAGGTGCCCGCCACTAGGCCTGGCTAATTTTTTTTTTGTATTTTTAGTAGACGGGGTTTCACTATGTGGGCCAGGCTGGTCTCAAACTCCTGACCTCATGATCCACCCGCCTCAGCCTCCCAAAGTGCTGAGATTACAGGCGTGACCCACTGTGCCTGGCCTACTCTGCATTGTTTAATGGTCTAACCCATTTAGATTACATAGGAAGTACCTAGTCCTTAAGATTTTTTTTTTTTTTTTTTTTTTTTTGAGATGGAGTCTCGCCCTGTCACCCAGGCTGGAGTGCTGTGGGCATGATCTCAGCTCACTGCAAGCTCTGCCTCCCGGGTTCATGCCATTCTCCCGCCTCAGCCTCCGGGGTAGCTGGGACTACAGGCGCATGCCACCCTAGTCCTTAAGATTTGACAGACCTGACCACTAAAATTGTTTGGGCCTTGTGTCTTGAAGACATAAAGATAGATCTTCAACAATCTCTTCTATTTCTCCCATGGACAATGTTCTGGTTAAGTTTTCCACCTTATTTTGAGTCAATTTTGTCTTTGCTTATGGTGTTCCATATACACTTTGTCATTTCTGGTAGTTCTGTCTTCTTGATCACACTTGCCAAACATTTGTCTAGTCTGTCTTTTCGTGGGACCAGCTCTTAGCTGTACTTACCAGTTCTAGGAGAAAATGTTCTTTGTTCCAATCCACTTATCTCTTCCTACATTTTCTGTCTTGTTTTGGTTCATTTCATTGTTGTACTTTTAAGTACCTTTTTTATTATGAAATGACACACAGAAAAAAAGCAATGTACAGCTCAATAAATTAGCAAAAAATTGTCTATTATCTATTTTGCTGAATAAAAATTTACTTTGTCTATAAATCTTTCTTTGCTAATGAAAACATTTAGAGCCATGAACTGTTTCTTAAAAGTGGCTTTTGCCATAGCTCACAAAATTTTTTATATGTGGCATTTTGTACCTTTTTTTTTTTTGAGACGGGGTCTGGCTGTGTTGCCCAGGCTGGAGTGCAGTGGCATGATCTCAGTTCACTGCAACCTCCACCTCCCAGGCTCAAGCAATCTTCCCACCTCAGCCTCCTGAGTAGCTAAGACTATAGGAGCATGGCACCACATCCGGCTAATTTTTTAATTTTTTGTAGAGCTGGGGGTTCACCATGTTGAGCAGGCTGGTCTTGAACTCCTGAGCTCAAGTGATCTGCCCGCCTTGGCCTCCCAAAGTCCTGAGATTACAGGCGTGAGCCATGGTGCCCAGCCTGTTGTAGTGATTTCTAAAGAATCTGTAAGTTTTGATTTCCTCTTTTACCAAAAGCCACATAGATGAGTGATTAATAACAAAACATTCATACTCATTAAACACAATCCCACAAACACTAACCCATTTGGAAATCTTTTTATTGCTAATATCTTGTCTTATTGCACTGTGGTCAGAGAATGTAGCCTGTGATTTCTTCTTTCAGGAACTGAGATTTTTATCGGTGGCCTGCTATATGGAATTGACACCACGTTTGCAAATGTGCTTTCTGCTTGCATACATACATTTTTCAATATAAGCTTGCTAAGTTGTATTAAATCATATTCTTTAATGTTCTTTTTTTCCCTACTTAATATGTCAAATTCTGAGAGAAGCATATTAAAACTCCCTCTATAACTGCGGTTCACATTCTCCTTACATTTCCAATAGCAACTGTTTTAAATATTTGATGCAATGTCAGTGATGTATATGTAAGTATTATCTGTCTCTCCTAGATGACTACATCACACTATTTCTATCTTAAACCTCCAATCCTCCCTCCTCCTCACTCTCAGCTGAAACCCTGCTTCATTTTCACAAGCTCCTGCCAGCAACCATATCTGCCTACCCATCTGCAACACTGGTTTGAAAAATCTGGCTGTAAAAGGAAGGTGGAAAGAACTAACTTTCTTATTTAAAGTAACGGGTAAAACTTTAGCTAATAGGGAAAATTTAATGCTAATGTTAGGAGCCTATAAAAAGAGAAGCAGAAGATACAGTCACAACCCAGAATAATCAACACCATGAGATTCTTAAGAAGGTTAAGAGGATGTGATCAGAATCAGAGGTGAAGGACTAGGTAAGACCAGCCTTTGACAGGAGTAGACACAAGAGAGAATGATCTGTTCATCAAGCTGGGGCAGTTTCTCTTCAGTGCCTCTGTGGAATGGGAAACAAGCCATCAGCCAGAGATTAGAGGGGCAAGGAGGGACCCAGAGATCTGGAGCCTGCAGAGGTTTGAAATAGTCATTATGGAGAGTGGGAGGACCAAGGTAGGATTAGCAAGAGTTGAGTGTAGAATCAGGGCCCACGGTCAGGAAATTACAGTGGTATTTGTCTGTTCCATTGTGTGGCATAACTCCAGAAGTCTCAGCAACCCAAGTAACAGCATTAAAAGAGACAAATGTCTTGATTCATCCAGCGTGAGTTTTACCAAACAAAAATAACCAATGAACAATGGGACAAGGGAGGGGTTTAGGAAATAGGTAGAAGATGGCCATGAAATCTAAATTATACAAGGAAGAAAGTGAAGGGTGTTGTTAACATATAGGGGGAAAGTAGAACAAGTAATGGGCTGGGGATCCACATGAAGTCAAAGAACACATTTAGGAGACTTCTTGATTGGACTACCAATATGGAATGATGCTGCAATAGAACTTCTGAAACATTATCTGAAAAATCAGTTAATTCTAAAAGATGGCAAAGTCTAGAGCATCACCATAGATGTTGGTGGCATAAGTGAGATATGGAGGAATTCATATGAAGGATCTTACGATCAAGGGACTTGACTGTTCATTAAAAACTATGAAGTAACACAGCGCAATGGCAAGGCTTGAGGCAGAAAGGAAACAACGTGCTGGGGCCCATCATGGAGTGAGGAAAGCTGCTGAAAGTAATGAGTGGTGACAGAGGTGCGGCTTTTCCAAGGCAGTAAAGGAGTAATGGTTTAGCAGACACATAGACACAGTGTTAGTAAGGACACTAACCCTATCTCCCAGTGCATAGGATTTGAGTGATGGAGCACTCTTCACTAAATGGACTCATACCCCATATGTGGGGGAAAGCCAAGTCTCGGTTAAAGCTTGAAGGAAAAGAAAATATTCACGGAAGATACTAAACATAGAGAAAGTTTGCACATCAGAGAGTGGGAGTTACCTAAGGCAAAAATGAAAAGGGAATATTATGGAAATGAAAACATGACTGGAAACACAGTGAATTTCATTCCAGGATTCCATGAAGATGGTGGACTCTCAGGTCTTAAATTTTCATGGTGGCCTAAAAAAGTGGCCCCTGCAGGTATTGTTACAGCAAGCAAAACTTTCCTTTCCACATATCCAGGTCAACAGGGGTTGGTAGCAGTGTTGGTTGCCTGCTGCTGAATGGAAGCTAGCTGGGGTGGAACTGGGTTGGTGAGGCGTCAGGAACAAAGGAAGACAAGCCACAAGGTGGCGAGCCTCACTGTGGGTACTCCTAGGTGAGCTCAGATGATTACGTGCAAGGTAGAGGCCTCAGTGTTCCCGAATTCAGTTCCTAACACACAGTATTGCAAATGAGAAGCCCGATGCTACTGACTCCCTTTCCATGGACAGCACGTCATGTTGCCCTATCCACCAAGGTACACAAGACGAGGCATGTCTCCTTTCACTATTTCCACCCAGCACTTTTATCTGAAGACCTGAGCGTGTCTTTAGTTCAGGTGACCTTTTTCAAAATATCACTTTTTTCATGGAACCCGAGAGTCTACAAATACATTCCATGTTTCCTACTCCTTCTCTCATAAGCACCATCTGATTCTTTTTGGTCTCCATTCTAGTCTTCAAATCTGCTTTAGTTTCCAATTGTGTCTAATCTACCATTCCATGCTTTTAATGAATGTGTGATTTTTTGCAATCAAGTTTACGTCTAAGAACTCTGCTTTCATTCATTCATTCAACAAATATTAAGCAACTACTATGTGCCACGCACACAACTGCATTTTGATACAGTATCCCCTAAAATCCAATTAAAAAAATTAAGCTAGCTTCCTGCTTTTTCACATAAAAAGCAAAAACTTTTGAATATTTTTCATTAATACACTTAAAGATGTGGGATGTGACCAAAAAGCTTGTGCATGATATGAAACTAGGAAGGATGATAAATACATTTGATGAAAGAAACAGAATCTTTTTTTTTTTTTTGAGATGGAGTCTTGCTCTTTCGCCCAGACCGGACTGCAGTAGCGCGATCTCGGCTCACTGCAAGCTGCGCCTCCCGGGTTCACACCATTCTCCCGCCTCAGCCTCCCGAGTAGCTGGGACTACAGGCGCGTGCTGCCACGCCCGGCTAATTTTTTGTATTTTTTTTTTTTAATACAGACGGGGTTTCACCGTGTTAGCCAGGACGATCTCGATCTCCTGACCTCGTGATCCACCAGTCTCAGCCTCCCAAAGTGCTGGGATTATAGGCATGAGCCACCGGGCCCGGCCAAGAAACAGAATCTTAAAAGCTCTTGGCAGCTTGGACGGGGAATTGAATCTAAAATAACAGATCAGTGGGGCCACATGCTCTGAATTCTCCACATGGTCCTTGGTCAGGCTACTGATTGTCTTCTTAGGTCCAGTGACACTTAGCTATCCATTCACATTTGTAATTGAAGACCTAGATTGATTGGCATTGGTAGCTGGTGTGAGCTTTACCAGCAATGCTGCATATGCTAACGTCTGACTAGCCCAGCAGATGCCCCCTCAATTATGTCGTGTAGTAGATCAGCAGGTGGCCCCCTACTTACAAAATCAAATACAAAGGGAAATTGTTTAGAGTGGGTTGTTTTCATTTTCTGTATCAAACTTTTAAATTTTTGTGTAATCAAAACTATCAACTAATTCCTTTTAACTTTCACATGGAAGTTTATTATTGCAGATAAGAATGTGTCACACTGCCTGGTTTTGAATCCTAGCTTGTATTTTTCACTATATACACTTTGTTGGTCAAGTTATTTATTTAATTTTCTTGTGCCTTAGTAAAATAGGGATAGTAATTCTATTTACTTTACAAGCTTGTCGTGCACTAAATAATAAGACACAAAGCCTTTACCCAGTGCTTGGCACACAGTAATTTTCAATAAATGTTTACTCTAACACCAAAAATGATATGATATGCTGATAAGCCACATCTGCCTCATATCTTCCTCATTCTGTTTACTAAAGAGGAGTTTTCACCAGCAAACCCACAGAGCCAACAATTCTTCCTCATACTGTATCCATACAGCTGGCCTGGGAACCCATTAATGGGATATAACGTTTATCCCTGTTAACTATTATGTTAGATTCAACCCCTCATTCAACCTGTCAAGAGATTTTTAAATCCTGTTTCTTTTCATCAAATGTATTATTATCGCTCCCAGTTTCATGCCATTGACAAATTTTATAGAATTGCATCCCACCTCTTCAAGTATGCTGATAAAAATGTTAAAAGGTGGCACACACCCTTTGGTGCACATCCTGATAGACCTGGCCAACCTCAGTCATTAATCAGTTACTAATCAATATATTCACATTGTTTTCAGACTGTTCTCTTAACATATTTAAAGCTCAAGGATTGGTTTACAGTTCTCCTTTTTAAAAATTAGAATGATAGATATGAGGCTGTCCCTAGCTTTCTGGAAACTCCCCTTCTATAGAATACATCAAAGACCAGAGGGTCAACAATCTCAACTGTAAGATCTATCTGTTTAAATGAGGAACAATATGGGCTTAATCCGAAAAGGAGGGCACTTTTTTCAATTTCTTCTCCCACATATGGCACAGTTTGCTCACTAATACAAACACTCTTCTGCATCTAAAGATCATTCTTCTTAACAGAGACAGAACCAAAAACAAAAAGAGTGGATGATTCTTCATTCTCCATCTCTAACAGCAATTTTTCACAGTCCTAGCCATTTCTTAGTATTCCCTAAGAATACTAAGAAATTGTATTGAACTCCAAAAAAAAAGATTATTAAATTTAATCTTTCTTTAAAAGCCTAAGCTCATTTTTAAATTACAAAACTGTCCTTACCAACTTCTGTATGACACTATTCTAGTCTTGAAGCATCTCCTGTTTGCCCTGGAAGATCTGGTCTATAATAAGTATCCAAACAAAAGCTAGAAGTAGGACATGGGTATTGTACTTTATTAATTCCTTCACACTATCCTTCAGACCTAATCACCAAAAAGGACTTGCCATGACCTGCAATTTGACGAAAAGTCGGTGCAGCACAGCCTGTTTTCTGAAGATTGTGGAACGATTTTATAAGAACCTTATGTTTTTTATTAAAACTTACAGAATTTAGTAACAAAAAATACATTAAAAAGGAGAGAGAGGGAGAGTTATTACAGAAGGTTGGGTTTTCACGTAGCACCAGGAACTCCCATGTTTAAATGAAGTCTTGTAGAGCAATAATATTAATTGCATTCAAAACCACTACATTCTGGTCTTTTAAAAATGTCCCTCCATAAATCACTGTGTCTAAAGCCAGGGTTCAAATGAATGACTCCTCAAATTTATATTCATTCTGATCCAAAGGAATACAATCAAAGTCAACCAACTTAACACATGCTTTTTAACTTTTATTGTCACCTTTTACATGCATTTAAATCACAAATAATATTTTATAATTTTTCTTTCCTCAGTGAAGCATCTACCTTTCCTATTATTCTTCCTATTGGTTTTAAAACCTAATATAATGAGCTTTGGTCAGACCGGCTTGTGGTGGGAATCAAATGTATATGAAAACTAGATGCTTTGTAACATACAAATTTATGAGGTATTGTTTTAGAGCAACAAACATACTTATCATACTTACAGAAAATGGCCACGTTGTCTGTTTTAATCTTAAAAACTCAATTTTTTCTACAATAAACATTACTTTTTTATTAATTTAAAAAAATATTAAGAACTTTTGTAGAATACACTGAGACATTAAAAAACAGTAAATTACATTTAAGAAATTCTGAGCATTTAGTATTCAAATATTTCCAATTACCTTGAAGCATGCATCTGTAAGCAGATTCAGATATAGCATAGATGTGTGGAGGCATCTCATGACGCTTCTTCCCTCTGTACATTTCAATAATATTCTCAGAGTAAATTGGAAGATTCTTGTAAGGGTTTATAACTACACAGAAGAGTCCAGAATAAGTCTAGAATAAAAATAAAATAGAGTATTAAAAAAAAAAACCTCTGCATTTATCAGTCAGGGTCCAATCAGGAGACAGAAACCACAGAGTCATTTAAGCAGGAGATCTTTACCTTTTGGATAATCCATCCCCCAAATTAAACTGAGCCTATGATGGGCAATTTAGTACTATGAACCACAACTAGTTCTCCCACAGATAGCTTATTAAGTGGCACTCTGCTGGACTCAATTTCCTCATCCATGAAGTAGAAATAATGAGAGCTCCCGGACTTCACAGGGCTATCATAAGGTACAATCAATATGTTATTTACTTTTTTACATTCATTCTCTCGCAAGTACACAAGCTATGAAAAGCTCGTTAATGCAGTTTCAGATTCCACATTGCAATTAATCTTTAAGAAAATAGCATTTGTCCAGTTTGGGTACAGTATCAAAGAAGAATATCCACAATTATCTAAAAAGGGTATTAAAATACTCTTCTTGGCCGGGCACGGTGGCTCACGCCTGTAATCCCAGCACTTTGAGAGGTTGAGGCGGGTGGATCACAAGGTCAGGAGTTCAAGACTAGCCTGGCCAAGATGGTAAAACTCTGTCTCTACTAAAAATACAAAAATTAGCCGGGCACAGTGGCAGGCACCTGTAATCCCAGCTATTCAGGAGGCTGAGGCAGGAGAATCACCTGAACCCCAGGGGGCGGAGGTTGCAGTGAGCCTAGATCGCATCACTGTACTCCAGCCTGGGCAAGAAAGTGAGACTCCATCTCAAAAACAAAACAAAACAAAAAACCAAAAAACGAAAAAAACACTCTTCTTTTTTTCCAACTAAATATCTCTATGGCTGGATTTTCTTCATATGCCTTACCCAAAATGACATATAAAAAAACAGAACGCAAAAGCAGATATGAGATTCTAGCTATGTTTGGTTAATACTAAAGAGATTTGCAAAAATGTAAGAGTTTTCATCTGTGTAATTTTTTTTTGTTTTGGAAAATGCAGGGGTTTTTTTTCTTAAAAATGTATTTACTTATGTTAACTTGTCATGATTTACTACTATTCTTTTTAAATGAATTAATAAAGATTTTAAAATGTATTTTAATTACTAAATACAGTAAATATCAATAAACATAAGCCAAATAAACAAAAGCTCTTTGGGATCTTCAGTAAATTAAAGCTGCTAGGCTAGAAAATACAAACTTTTCCTGATCAATACTATAATCATCAATACTATAATACTATAATACACAGAATTGACCCTATGAATGCTTATGACTTGCGGGTTTTTTAAATGTAGACAGAATGATTTCTGAGAATATTCTACAAAACTGATTCTGGACACTATGGAAAAACAAGAGCAGTCAGAACCGCTGACAGATGCTCTAACCCTCTAAGGGACTGAAGGCATCTGGAAGGGCACTCAGTTGCATTATGAAATAGACCTTTTATTTAAGATGATTTGGGTAGACCAAAATCTAAAAGCAAGAGGACATGAAAAAAGGCTGGAGAATTGGTACTGCATGGCCAGCTTCCCCAGGGAACACTAAGAGGGATTCCAACTAACAGTCGTGTTCTTAAGAGCTGAAACCCCCAGCAATTGCCACCAGAAAGCCCTCTAGAGACTACTCTGTTTACTAATGCTAAACCAAGAGAATGAAAGCCTGCCAAAAAATTTCAAGTGATCAGAACTGTCTCTCTGGCTGCCCTCCTTGTATTTTTCTGAACTCGCAATTGCAGGCTCAGATGTGGAATGCACTTCCTACTCAGGCTAGCAGTTTAGAAGGGGCAAAGGGCCCCTATCCTAAATTCAGATTTGGGCTGTTTGCTAAAGCCTTACTACTGAGCAGACCAGGAGGTTATCTGTTCGTTCTTTGCCTGAGACTACAGTAATTACTACAGACTCTTCAAGTTTTCAGACTCTTGGCCCTCTTGTTTGCAAAGTACAGACCTGGGAAACCCTGGCTGGCCCTTGGGCTTCCCAGACCATCACCTTGCACTTTCTCCCAATCAAGTCTCTTGTCTATCTACTCCCGTATTTCTTTGTTGCCCACAGGACAAAAAGGCAATGAGGAACAATAAAAATAAAGGCTTTATTAAGGGTGAGAAAAACAAAGGAGAGGCAACTTCAATACCTTTTTACTGAGTTTAATTTATATAACATTAACAAATCGCAACCATACATTGATGAATTTTTGTACACCCAACCTCACTTTTTCATTCAAAAATTAGATCACAGTCTATCATGAAGCTACTCTTCAATTTTATAAGAGGCATATAATTAGAGACTAGAAAAGAAAAAAGCTCCAAGAAAGCGAAAATACACAAATTCAGCTTAGTGTCCCACAGCATGTATGGCATTGTAACAGATAATAACTGACACATTTAATCAGAAGAAATTCCAACATGTGTGTCTACCATGCGTTAGGCACTTACCTGAGGACTACAATAAGAGAGAGTAAGTCTCACAGATATGAGTTCGTCATCAAAAATATAAAAGGTTAACTAATCATCAGTATCCCATGCCTGCCAAAATGGAGCAGTGATCAATGCTTAAGAAAGAACATTATCAAAGTGCTTAAGGAGCTAACTTCTAACTACCTAAAAAATTAGCTCAAGTATTGAGCTCTTGTATAAACTAATCACTGAATTGATACTGCACCAGTTCTGTCTTCCCCCAGGCACATGGTAGGAAGGCAATATGTTGTTAAAATAATTATTCTGGAGACCTTAAAGTTCAAATGAACTTTAGTAAGTATTTGAATACACACACAAGATACTAAGCTTCTTTAAGAAACATACGCTCTGGGCATGAAGACAAATAGATGCACACTAAACAAGCTACAATGCAAAGCACCAAAAAGAGAAAGAGAAAGATGAACTGGTATTATAAATAACAGAAAGCCCTGGGGCAGAACACAACAAACCCCAGGCACTGAAAGTCATGACCACCTTGTCAGAGAGTGTAGAATGAAGTAAAAAATTCAGACCCAAATGGTCTTTGATGTTCTTTTTAAAGACTATGGGGTCAAAAGGAGAGATAAAGTAATTCCTATTAAAGTAGTAAAAGCACAAAACTCTTACAGTGGCAGGATATACTCGAGGCAGTGTGAGAAGACCAGCATAGCAAAAATAGTTTGTACCATCATGGAATGTGAGCGATAAGGGCCTAGAAAGACAAACTGAACAATTCAGATTTTGTCATCTATGGGTGATGAGGTATTGAAGGTTCAGGAGAGAAAAGTGATTGGATGAAATAAGCATTTTAGACAAAGTATAAATCTGGCAGCCATACGGAGAACACATTGCAGGGGCAAAAGGTGAGAAGCAGGAACTCATGTGGAGAGTGCTCAATGGTCCTGGCACAACAGGGCCTAGGTGAGAGAAAAGGCAACACAAAACAGAGAAGGCTGGAGACTTCACAGTGCTCAGAAACTTTCAACACAGAAAAGCCATTAAAGACCGAAGTCAAAGAGGACTCCAAGGTCCCCAGGCCTTACAGAAACATTATTCATGGAAGGAAAAATAACTGATTTGTGGGAAAAGATAACGAATCCCTTTAACTTACTGACACTGTGGTATGGTGGGTGAGCCAAGCAGGATGCCTCTTGGGCAGCTGGAAATATTGGATTGCTAGAGCCTTAGGAAAATCCTGAAGAGCTGCAAAGGCTTGAAAGATAAGTTTGCATAATAACACTACTGTATACTTTACCTAAGGGAGACATACAAAAATATTTGCAGTTGGAAACATTTACAAATTTTCAAGCACACTATGCTGCTTTATGCCTCCAGGCTCCCACTTATGCTGATCACTCTGCCTGGAATGCCCATCTTCCTCTGTCTATGATTGGGAAATTTTTTTTTTTTTTTTTTTTTGAGACAGAGTCTCTGTCTGTCACCCAGGCTGGAGTGCAGTGGCGCAATCTCGGCTCACTGCAAGCTCCACCTCCCGGGTTCACGCCATTCTCTTGCCTCAGCCTTCCGCGTAGCTGGGACTACAGGCGCCCGCCACCACGCCCCGCTAACTTTTTTGTATTTTTAGTAGAGACGGGGTTTCATTGTGTTAGCCAGGATGGTCTCGATCTCCTGACCTCGTGATCTGCCCGCCTCTGCCTCCCAAAGTGCTGGGATTACAGGCGTGAGCCACTGCGCCTGGCCGATTGGGAAATTTTACTCAGCCTGGAAGTGCCAGTCCTCTGTTTAAGAAAGCAGGGCTATGTATATGCATTGTTTCATAGGTTCAAAGGATTAGAGAAACAGGAAGTGGAGGCTGGTGCAAATGTCAACGCAATGGAGCAGAGATACAACAGTCTCCTACTAGGAACGGGGATTGAACTGGGAATATCATGTAACCCTACATCCCAACTGTAGCTGTCAGAAGAAATCAGACGACCATCCAGAAGGAAAGGGAGACAGGAAAGAATAATTCACCCATACCACCTGCAAACACTGCACCTAGTTAAAATGCACATGCAAATTTTGGAAAAAACCCTATATAATAAGAAAAGATCGGGGGGAGGGGGGAGGGATAGCATTAGGAGATATACCTAATGCTAAATGACGAGTTAATGGGTGCAGCACACCAACATAGCACATGTATACACATGTAACAAACCTGCACGTTGTGCACATGTACCCTAAAACTTAAAGTATAATAATAATAATAATAAAATAAATAAATATTTAAAATATAAATAAAAAAATAAGAAAAGATCATCATTCAGAGGATTCAGAAATAAATTACCTGTGGAAATTATCTATAAAATAACTAAAAGAAAACTTTAGGAGATAGATTTATATCTGCAACAGAATGTAGTATAACATAAAGTCTACATATTAGGACAGAAATGCTATGGCCAGGGCCAGAAAAGACTATAAGGAATCATCTGAAAAAGTAAAATTAAAATCCACAGTGGAGAAAATAAAGAGCAGAATGGACACCTCAGGAAATCAAGTGATAAGAGCAGACATTTATTCTAAGAGAGCATCCTTCTTAAAGAAAAATAGAACAATGGTAAAATAATAAAAGAAAATGACGTTACAAAGGCAAAACTTATCAGTAATAATAATACATAGAGGGCAGAGGAAGGATAACTAACATTAGTTGCTATTGCTTCTTTGAGAGAAAATAGCAAAAAAACTCTGTAAAAAAAAAAAAAACTTGAGAAAACTTTGTGTGAGGAACATACATTGAATTAAAAGAAATTCACTAAGCTAATAAATGCAGAAGGAATAATGGCACTAGACTCACCCTTTTGCAGCTCCCAGTGCCACAGTGGATCTGCACAATGTCCATCACTATTAAAATTTTTAGGTGACTGGCAGATGAGGCCACTCCTTATGCACAAACCAGGCTGGCAAAACCTAAAATGACTCACTACTGATCAATCTCAACATCATAAAGTGAGAGACAATGGGGCATTAAGTGTCTCCTGAATCTGAATCCGTTTAAGCCCCTGGATCCAATTTATGGATTTTTCTCCTTCCAGTTTATAGGGAGCACCATAGGATTGCAATCAACAAAATCCAGAAATTCTGGATTTTGTTGATTGCAATCCTATGGTGTGAAAAAAAAAAAAAAAAGGGTTGGGGGAAGTGGCCGGGCATGGTAGCTCATGCTTGTAACCCCAGCACTTTGGGAAGCCATGGTGGGAAGATCACTTGAGCTCAGGAGTTCAAGACTAGCCTGGGCAATATAGTGAGACCCCCTATCTCCAGAAGCAAAAAAAAATAAATAAATAAAAATAAAAATAAAGAGGAGAGAGAAAGAGACTAAAAGTGATGTAACAATTGCTATGCTTTGACTGTGTCCCCACAAAAGCATGTGCTGGAAATTTAATCCCCAATACAACAATGTTGGGAGGTGAGGCCTAATGAGAGGTGCTTAGACAATGAGGGCTCCACCTTCATCAATGGATTAATGCCAATTATAAAGGGGCTTGAGGCTATAAATTCTATCTCTTGCTCTCTCTTGAGCATGCTCTTTTTGCCCTTCCACCTTCTCCCATGGAATGACGCCACAAGAAGGCCCTCACCAGATGCAGCCCCTTGACCTTGGACTTCCCGGCCTCTAGAACCATAAGCCAAATAAACTTCTCTTGTTTATAAATCATATAATCTGTGTTATTTTGTTGTAGCAACACAAAACAGACTAAGCAACCAATCTCAATATGTCAACCTTGTTTGGATCCTGAATTGAATAGACCAACTATTTATGAGATTATTTATGAGACATAAGGAAAATAAGAAAAGTAACTGAATATTTGATGATTAGAGAATTATTATTTCTTTCTTAGATAGGTAATAGTTATGCATCCCAAAACCTGTTGCTGAGAAGATGCTAAGCAGAGCTTTCAGCAGTACAAAAGTCTAAAAGAACAAAAATTAAAACATTCCAGTCTACCCAGGAAGAGGTTGGTGTGGGGGTGGTAAATACCCCAAGCTTTCAGCTGGGACCCTGATGGCTACACCCTAAGAGTTAAGACTATATGAGAAACAGACCAGCCCTCACATAGCGTGAAGCCCAGTTGGAACAGATGTCAACTCCTGCATGGACTACATGTCCTAGTTTCCCTAAGCCTGTATGCCCAAAGCAAAACTCTAGAATAAGTTTAATGCCAGCCAGAGTCTCAAACTATTTTCACAATTCCTTGTACACAATAACTGGGCATATGAGGCAACAAGTTGTGGCTGAAATCCAAGATAATATCTGGAACCTCTGTGTGTCTATTTTTATTGACTTGTATCATTGCCCTGGGTTACAATATGTTCAAGTAATTAAAGACATGACTGAGAATTCTGACAGAGAACTGTTAACTATTAAAGGAAAAACCCAAATGAAAATTCTAAAACTGAAAAAACAAAACAAAAAAAGAAAACCAGTAACTACAATTAAGAATTCATGTGTTAAACAGCAAGCTAGATACAGCTGAAGAAAGAATTAGTTACATGACATTTTAATCAGAAGCAAACAGCCAGAGTGATCCATGGGGGAAAAACAAGGATGAAAATGTAGAGGAATGTGAGAGCCAGATAGGACGAGGTGAAACGATCTGGAGCATGTGAAGTATGTGAGTCCAAGAAGGAGAAAAAAGAGAATGAGGCAGAAGAAGTATCTGAAGAGATAATGGCTAAGAATTTTCCCGGACCAACAAAAGCCATCAAGCTACAGAGTCAAAACCACTACAATCTCCAAGCTGAATGCAGTAGTGCCCCTTATCTGTGGTTTCACTTTCCGCAGTTTGTTGTCCACAATCAACTGTGGTCCAAAAATATTTGTTGAAAAACTCCAGAAATAAACAGTTCATACATTTTAAATTGTGCAGTATTCTGAGTAGTGTGATGAAATCTGGCACAATTCTGCGCCTTCGTGCACAGACCATGAATTATCCCTTCGTCCAGCATCATCATGCTGTTACTCACTTGGTAGCCCTCTCAGATCTCAGATCAATTGTGTTCAAGTCACCTTTATATTACTTAAGAATAGCCCCAAGCACAAGAGTAGTGATGCTGGCAATTCTGATATGCCAAAGAGAAGCCACAAAGTGCTTCCTTTAAGTGATATGGTAAGTTTTCAACTTAATAAGGAGAAAATCATATGCTGAGGCTGCTAGGATCTATGGTAAGAATCAATCTTCTATCTGTGAATTTGTGAACTAGGAAAAGAAATTCATCAAAGCATCACAAGAAGAGTACAATAAGATATTCTGAAGGAGGGAGAGAAACCACACTTACATAACTTTTATTAAGTATATTGTTTTAATTGCTCTATTTTATTAGTAGTTATTGTTGTTAATCTCCCACCATGCCTAATTGTAAATTAAATTTTATCATAGGTATGGCCAGGCGCGGTGGCTCACACCTGTAATCCCAGCACTTTGGGAGGCCGAGGCGGGCAGATCACGAGGTCAGGAGTTCAAGACCAGCCTGACCAACACGGTGAAACCCCATCTCTACTAAAAATACCAAAATTAGCCAGGCGTGGTGACGCACACCTGTAATCCTAGCTACTCAGGAGGCTGAGGCAGTGGAATCCCTTGAACTGGCAGGTGGAAGCTGCAGTGAGCTGAGACTGCACCGTTGCACTCCAGCCTGGGCTACAGAGGGAGACTCTGTTGTCTCAAAAAAAAAAAAAAAAAAAAAAAAATTATCATAGGTATGTATGTATGTATAGGAAAAAACATCATATATATACGGTTCAGTACCATTTGTGGTTTCAGGCATCCACTGGGGATCTTAGAATGTAGCCCTTGAAGACAAGGAGGACCCACTATATACAAAATAAAACTTTACCTAAGCCCATCATAGTAAAAGTGCTGAAATCCAAAGACAGAGAAAATTTTAGAGACAGCCAGTGGCCAGGGTGGGAAAAGGAAAACCGATGACCTTCAAGGGAACAACAATCAAACTACAAGCTGAATTCTCAACAGAAAAAGACGAAAGGCAGAACCCGATGCAATGGCATTTTCACAATGTTAAAAGAAAACAACCGCCGGCTCTGAATTCCAAATCCAGCAAAAACCAAAAAAACTTCAAAAATAAAGGACGAGTAGATACTTCAGATAAAAGAGGCCCTTTCTAAAAGAACGGAAGCTAAAAGATGTGGAAAAAAAAAAGTAATGGATAAAACTAAATGAATATCGACAGTATTAAAATGTAATATGTGTCTTGTGGGTTTTAAAATACAGAGAGAATTAAACAACAAGAGCATGTAAATTAGGAAGGAAGAGGAAATAAATCTGTTCAGGTGTTCTCAGGCCCTACCTATCATGATCTACAAAAGAGTAAGAGCTCAACATGTCTAACAGGTCAAGGATCCATGTTAGAATATGTAACCACTAAAAGAATAGCTAAGAGAATAGCAAAAATGGATAGCTAACAAGAGGTGAAAAGACAGAATAATAAAAATTATAACCAATGGAAAAAAAGATTAAAAAATAAACATAGAGCAGGTAGGATAAAAAGAAAGCAATGAATCAGAGGACAGATTTAAGCTAAAATGTAACAGTCATTACATCACATGTACATAAACTAAATATTCCAGCTAAAAAATATTGTCAGATTTGGGACAAAAATAACCACCATAAGCAGTTTATAAGAGACATATTTGAAATGCACAGGCACAGAAAAGCTGAAAGTAAGAAAGCAATTAACCACACAAACACTAATACAAAAAAAAAAAGCTAATGCAAATATCAGACTGTGCAAGAAAACAACAATCCACTTTGCAAGAAAACAACATCACTAAAAATGAACATTCCATGATTTGCCAGAAAGACGTCATATTTCTGCATCTGTATATACGTGATAATAGCTTCAGCATGTACACAGCAAAAATGGACAGAACTAAAAAGGAAGGGATTTTCACAGTAACTGAAACAATAGATAATAAAGTATATGTATTTTTCAAGTGCATAATAACCCTTTACCAAATTAATCACATAACGAACCATAAAGCAACTCTAACAAATATAAAAGAATTGAAATTATTCAGGGCATGTTCTTTGACCAAGGGGGGAATCTATTAGAAATAATAAAATAAACCTGAAGATCCCCTAGATTTAGAAAGTAAGCAATTCACTTTTTTTTTTTTTTTTGAGATGGATTCTCGCTCTGTTGTTCAAGCTGGAGTGCAGTGGCGCGATCTCGGCTTACTGCAGCCTCTGCCTTCCTGGTTCAGGCGATTCTCCATCCTCAGCCTCCCGAGTAGCTGGGACCACAGGCATGCGCCACCACACCTGGCTAATTTTTGTATTTTTAGTAGAGACGGGGTTTCACCATTTTGGCCAGGCTGGTCTCGACACTGGCCTCAAGTCATTCATCCACTTTGGCCTCCCAAAGTGTTAGGATTACAGGCATGAGCCACTGTGCCCAGCCTATGCAATTCACTTCTAAATTACCCACAGAGTCAAATAAAACATCCTCATTAATTTCAACTGAATGATAATAAAAATGCAACATATTAAAACCTGTAGAATACAGCTACAGCAGTACTTAGAATGAAATTTATGGCTTTTAAAGCACACATAGAGAGGACCAACAAAGTCAAAAGTCTATTATTTGCAAAGAATAAAAAAATTGATAAGCCTCTGGTGATACTCATTTTAAAAATGGGTAATACAAATAAATTATCAGTATCAGGAATAAAAGAAAACATGACTATAAATCCTACAGAAAATAAGCATATTATGAACAACTTATACCAATAAATTTGAACATTTAGATGAAACAGATAAATTCCTAGACAAACATAATTATCAAAACTGACACAAGGCCAAAAGCAGTGGCTCACGCCTTTAATCCCAACACTTTGGGAGGTCAAGGTGGGTGAATTGCTTGAGTTCAGCATTTTGAGACAAGACTGGCCAACATGGTGAAATCTCATCTTTATAAAAAATACAGAAATTAGCCGGGCGTGGTCCTAGCTACTCGGGAGGCTAAGGCAGGATGATCACATGAGCCCAGGACTTCAAGGCTGCATGAGCTATGATTGCACCACTGCAATCCGGCCTGGGTGACAGAGTGAGACCCTGACTCAAAAAAAAAAAGAAAAGAAAAACTGACACAAATAAAAATCTGAAAAGTTCTGTATCTATTATAGAAAAACTTCCCCACAAAGAAAACTCTATCTTTACTTTAAAAAGAAATAACATCAATCCTATCCAAACTCTTCAGAGAACAAAGATGAAACATTTCCCAATCATTTGATATAACCAGCATAATCTTGATAGCAAAATATGACAAAGATATTATAAGAAAGGAAAATTTTAAGTTAATCTCACTGATGAATGTAGATGCAAAAATCCTAAACAAAATACTAGCAAACAGAATCTAGGAATCTCTCTCTTTGTGTATATATAAAGAATATTTGGTCCTTGCAAGGTTAATTTAACACTCAAAAATATGCATAATTCTCCACAATAACAAAATAAGAAGAAAAATCATATTATCATCTCATTAAATGGAAAAACATTTGATAAATTAACATTCATTAATTTTTAACAAATCATCCATTCAGGATAAAAAAATCACCCACTCAGGAATACAAGAAAATCTCCCTTAATCTGATAAAGAATCAATATTTAAAAAAACATCAACTACAGCAAATATCATTTTTAATGATGAAATGTTGAAAGCTTTCCCTCTGAGATCAGGAATGATACAAGGATGCCTCTGATGATCACTTCTGTTCAAAAAACATTGTACCGAAAATTCTAGATAGTGCAATAAAGCAAGTAAAAGAAATGTGTGTGAACTGGCTGGGCATGGTGGCTCATGCCTATAATCCCAACACTTTGGGAGGCCAAGGCAGGTGGATTGCTCTTGCCCGGTAGTTCGAGACTAGCCTGGGCAACATGGCGAAACTCTGTCTCTACAAAAATACAAAAATCAGCCAGGCATGGTGGTACGTGCCTGTGGTCCCTGCTACTCGGGAGGCTGAGGTGGGAGGATCGCTTGAGCCCAGGAGGTTGAGGCCATAGTAAGCCACGAGTATCCCACTCCACTCCAGCCTGGGTGACAGAGCAAAACTTTGTCTCTGAAAAAAAAAAAAGTATAAGATTTATTAAAAAATAAAACTCATTATTTGTGGACAACATATGTGCTCATAGAAAATCCAACAGAATTTTCGGCTAAACTATTATAACCAATAAGTAAACTTAGGTCACTGAAGATAAAGTCAATATACAAAAATTAATTGTAAAAAATACAGTATTTCTACATAATGGTAACAATTATGTACATATTATCTATATACCATATGAATAAGGGAAAAATTTAAACACCATTTAAATAATATTCAAATAAAATAAAATACCCAAAAATAAATAACAAAAGATGTACATGGCCTCTACAAAGAAAACTATAAAACAATATTAATAAAAATTAAGAACTAAATGAGTTTACCCAGGAATTAAAGATAAAATATTATAAAGATCTAATTTCTCCCCCAAACTGATCTACAGAATCAATAAGATCCCAATCAAAATTTCAACAAGGCTGTGTGTGTAAATGAAAAACTAACAAGCAGATTCTAAAATTATATTGAAATGCTAAGAACTTAACAGCCAAAACAATCCTAAAGAACAAAAGGAGAGGATTTACCACACTAAATACCAAGACACATTATAAAGGTGTAATAATTAAGAAAATGTGATATTAGCTGAAAGATAGGCACATGGACCCAGGAAATACAACAGAGTCAAAAATATACTTATGAACCCTGATTTATGACTAAGATGCCCCTTCAGAGCAGTGGAGAAAGGATTATGTTTTAGTAAATGGCACTGGGTTAACTGGCTAGCCATATGGAAAAAAAAAAAAGAATCTTGTCCCAACCTCACACCATACACAATATTCAATTCCAGATAGAATTGAGGCTGACCCTAAGAAAAGAATCATCAAATTCCCTTCCCCTCTGGCTTCAAACCGAGTTCAACCAATGGGAGACATCAGCAGGAGACTAAGGGTGAGAAGAGAAGGTCAGGATATTTATTCCCTAGGTTCTCTCCCCACCATGAGCTGCCTTTCATGCCTCTAAGGAAGGCAATTCCTATCAGGTAGCCTTCTTCATACAGATACCTCTCTGAGTTGAGGCAACAGCTCTTTGCTAAGGCTTCTTTAAAGATCAAGATGTTTCAAGGGCTCTCAGCCATCACTGGTGCTGAGATACTGCACTAGTCCTCATTTATTTTTTAAACCCTACCCACATTATTTGTAAATCTACCCTTTATTAAACTCTCAAATAGCTGGTTTGACAGCCTTCTGTTTCCTTCTGGAACTCTAACTAAATCAGACATTATCTAGAAAAGCTGAAGATATGACTTACGGTTATGCATATCCTATCATCCAGGAATTCCACTCCTAGTTACACACCTTACAGAAAGGCATGCTTACTGTGCACCAAGTACATGTATATGGCTGTTCATTGAAGCAATGATCATAATATTACCAAGACAGAAAAAAACAATGTACAAAACAGTGGAGTAGGTAGATAAATTCATTGGGTCAAAAATATTATGATGGAATACTATATTCCAACAAAAATGAATAAACTACTCAAACTTTTAAAATTTCACAGCCTTTTTGCACTCTTACAAATTATTAAGACCTTTTGTTTCATATAAAATATAAAGTTTTACAAATATGTATTCATTCTAAAACAATAAATACATTACATGTTAACATTAATAACATTTCTTATGAAAAATAACTTTTCATTTTCCAAAACAAAAATGAGAAGAATGGCACTGTTTTATATTCTTGCAAAACCTTTATTGTCTGGCTTAATCGAAAACAACTCAATTTTCATGTCTGTTTCTGTATTCAGTCTATTGTAATATGTTGTTTTGGATGAAGCATATGAAGAAAAGCACACTTACAGATATTTAGTTGGAAAAGAGAGGAACGGTTTAACAGTCTTTTCAGATAATCGTGGATATTTATCTTTGATACTACTAAAACTTAATATGTGATAATTTCTTTTTTCTTTTTTTTTTTTTTGAGACAGAGTTTCGCTCTTGTTGCCCAGGCTGGAGGGCAATGGCACGATCTCGGCTCACAGCAACCTCTGTCTCCTGGGTTGTCCTGCCTCAGCCTCCCATGTAGCTGGGACTACAGGCGTGCGCCACCATGCCTGGCTGATTTTGTATTTTTAGTAGAGACAGGGTTTCCCCATGTTGGTCAGGCTGGTCTCGAACTCCTGACCTCTGGTGATCCGCCTGCCTCAGCCTCCCAAAGTGCTGGGATTACAGGTGTTAGTCACTGCGACCAGCCAACAAGTGATAATTTCTTAAAAATTAGATGCAATGTAGCATCTCAAACCCTATCAGTGAACTTCTCATATTCCACTGCATCAAAATCTATGGTTTACCTTGCTTATTGAATAAGTCTTTTTACCCATGCATGATTTCGTAACACCACACACACATCATTTGGAGAACACTGGCTCATTAAATTATGCAAGTCTTTCAAATGATGACATTTTACTATATGACATCAAAAAAACCCACTTAATCATTATCATCACCATTATCATATCAGAAAGGCTTTTAAGTATTGACATGCTGTCGAGTTCATGGTGGTAGATACAAGTTTCCTAAAATTCTAATTTTCACAGAAAAACTCAAATTTTATCATTGGCAACAAATACAGTCGGTTGTTTTCTTTGAAGTGACAGGCTCGTTTTGTTCATTTTCAAGAAAATGTCTGCCAAATACCTCTGTGTGAGTAACCATAGTTTATCAGCCACTCTATCAAATGAAAATACTGTTCTACTTAAAAAGTAGCAAGTTTAGCTTGCAACTCAAATAACTACCCACATGCTCGTCCTCAAGGCAACCATCATACATTGATATGCATCAAAAGTCCTTTAGGCATATTTACCATCTTGTCACACTGAATATTAAAAAGATGTGTTCCCAAAGGTTGAGATTTAATAAAATCAATTACCAAGGACATTCTTGAGTGAAACTGCATTTTTTTTAAACTGCCAATAAGTGGCAGTGAAGAATAAAATGGTGCTAGTACAGTTTGGTACTAGTACACTGCCTTTATTCATGATAAGGTGTCAGGAGTTTTATTCCTCATTGCTTTTGCACCATCACTACAAATGTCAACAATAAAAAGGGCCGATGACATATTCGTACTATTATAAAAATAGTTTTGACCTTGTGTGCTCCTAGGGGGTCCAGACCACACTTTGAGAACTACTGGGTTACATCAACGTAAAACAATAAGAATAAATCTTAAAAATGTAATCCTAAGCCAACAACAACAAAAGACACAAAAGGCTACACACTATGAAATTCATTTATATAAAAAATTCAAAAACAGGCAAAACTAGGCCGGGCACGGTGGCTCATGCCTGTAATCCCAGCACTTTGGGAGGCCAAGGCGGGTGGATCACTTGAGGTCAGGAGTTCAAGACCAGCCTGGCCAACATGGTGAAACCCCGTCTCTACTAAAAATACAAAAAATTATCTGGGTGTGGTAGCTTGAGCCTGTAATCCTAGCTAATAGGGAGGCTGAGGCCGGAGAATTACTTGAACCGGGAGGCGGAGGTTGCGGTGAGCTGAGATCGCACCACTACACTCCAGCCTGGGCGACAGAGCAAGACTCTGTCTCAAAAAAAAACAAAATCAAAAACAGGCAAAACTAAACTGTCATTTAGGGATGTGTAATTCGTTGATAAAACACAATCGGAGAGGCCGGGCGTGGTGGCTCACGCTTGTATTCCCAGCACTTTGGGAGGCCGAGGCGGGCGGATCACGAGGTCAGGAGATCGAGACCACAGTGAAACCCCGTCTCTACTAAAAATACAAAAAATTAGCCAGGCGTGGTGGCGGGCGCCTGTAGTCCCAGCTACTCGGAGAAGCTGAGGCAGGAGAATGGTGTGAACCCGGGAGGCGGAGCTTGCAGTGAGCCGAGATTGTGCCACTGTACTCCAGCCTGGGCGACAGAGCGAGACTCCGTCTCAAAAAAAAAAAAAAAAAAACAAAACACAATGGGAGATTTTTCACACACTTTTCTCAGTAACTGACAAATCAAGCAGACAAAAAGTAGCAAGGCTATGGAAAATATAAACAATACATTAAAAAGCTTAATCTAATGGCCATATATAGAACCCTATATCCAACAATAACAGAATACACATTCTTTGCAAACACATACAGACCACTCATAAAAGCTGACAATATACTACACAAAAAAGTCTCCTATATGAACAATATTCTGTGATTGAGATGTAATTATTTTAAAAATCAATAATAAAAAGATAATTAAAAATCAACATTTTGAAATTTTACAAATACACTTTTAAATGGTTCACTAAAGGAATCATCGTAGAAATTAGAAAATATTTAGAACTGAAGAATAAATACTACATATAGAAACCTGTGATGTGAGCTAAAACAGTATTAGAGAAGACATTTAGGAAAGAAGATGAAAATTAATGACCTGAGAAATTCGGGGTCAGACAGAATAAATCCAAAGAAAAGGTAAGACAAGAAAATAAACCTGTTAGCAAGCTAATTTATTTAAAGAAATTTATGTTATATCTTATCTATAGAAATATGTTCAAAAAAGGTCCTACCCAAATTATTCTAGTATCTATATTATTGCACCTCAACTGATCATCTCAACTGGCTGGTTAATTCCAAAGCCCAATACATATTTATCACAATGATAGCATGGCTCTCCCCAACCCCATCCTCTTAATGAGACAGACTTCTTTGGAGTCAAGTTCTCCAACTAGAACCTTAGGTAAGAACCCTTTCTCCACCCAACTAATTGAAGATATGATCCTCCCAAACCCCCACCTCTGTGTGACCTTGAGACTTTGAGAAAAACTCAAATTCTCCTGCAGAAGGAGGCTGTGCTTTGAAAAGAAACTCAGAAGTTCACTCAGGTTGTCCATGAGTTAAGTTGGAAAAAAATCCAACAAACTCAGTAAGAGATAACTGTAAAATCTCTGAATTATGTGGAATGGCTGCAAAACAAAAACAAAAACAACAACAAAAAAACTGTCCTTTCTTTCATTCCTTTTCTACTTAGCTCCCTTTGCAGCTACCTCCAGCTGCCAGTGTGGGAAATCAAGGTGAGGGCTGGCAGAAAGGCAGCCTGGCTCCTCTTCACACTGCACAGCTTTCGATGGTGACATGACATTTCCATGCCTGCACAATTTATTGCAATGGGCTTCATCTGAAACTGATCCACCTCTCAAATCTTACACGTCGACATTACAATCTGACCACAACCTCCTAATTTTGCAGTTTTCTCACTCCTTCACCCCATGATCCCCGTTCATCAATATTCTGAAAACCTCCAGGCCTTGATCCATCAGCCCCTCCCACCCAGACTCCCATTCCTACCAAGCCAGGACTCCAAAGACGGCCACTGAATCCCCTCTCAATGTGGGAGCCATGGAAATCCAAAGCTCCCCACACTTACAGACCTGGGGCAATCCCATGGTCTGGCAAAATCACATAGCCAGACAAAATTGCGGTCGCCCTATGCGTGGTTATTCAGTCTCAGCTGGACTCTCAACACCACTCTCCAGTCACTTCCTTATCCCTGGCTTAGTCTGAAATTGGAAAAGGGTTGTTCCTAAGCCCTCATTCTCCTCAAGCCACTGTTCCAACCCTGTGGCCTCTTACTCTCCTATCTCATAGGAAAATAAGGGAGATCTATCAGGCTTGGCTGAAACCACTCTGGCAAAGGTCATGAATGAATCATTCTTTTCTCAGCTTTTCTCATGGCTAGCTGCCTCCCACCAGTCAGACTCCAGCTCGAATGCTACCTTCACAAACAGCCCTTAACTGACCCGCTGTGGAAAGCCATTCTCCTACTTAACTCTCTCCATAGCCCTATTTCATTTCCTTATTGGACATTTCACAAAGGCAGAGAGACCTGCCCTGTCTTCTTCACTGTACTATCCCCAGCACCTAGAGCACAGGGGGTGCTTAATAAATATTCCTTAAACTAATTCTGTGGGAAAACTAGCTCTGATTTACTGAAGTTTTGAATTATTCACGACCTTCAGTAGCACACTCCTTGTGTAAAATTCAACAACCCTTTTCCAGTTTCAAACCACGACCATCAACTTTTCTCCCTACTACCCTTCATCATCAGTTTAAGTCCCATACATGCCACCTTCTTCAAATCATTGCCACCCCTGTCTACCATTCCCTCAAACCTATTTTGTCATTTTACATTTTTTTTTAGTATCTGGCTTACATTTTTCCTCTCTACATTATCCCTTATGATTTTCAATAACAACTTCTACATGGTCAGTGACATAGTCGGTGACTCCAACATTCATGTCAGCTGCTAACCACAGGACGACCCCAGCCAGCCTCAATCTTACCCTAATTGTTTCCTCTTAAAAACCTCAGCATTCATCTTTCCTACTTCCCTACATCCAGTGAAGCTGTTCATGCTGTCCACAGAAATTTCTAAGCTTACAGCCCTTCCACTTTACTCTCTTGGGTATGCACTTGATTTCTATCATTTTGCTGTCTGCATCCTATTAATGCAACTCTCTTTACCTTATTAAACCTTCTGGTCCTTCCTGTTACATGCTCTCTCCCACCTTATTATGCTCCAGAACACCACTACAAAAGTCTTCAAATGCCATTTTATTATATGTAATTGCAGCCTGTATTATTTAAACTTAATGTGTTAAGATTCAAAGAAAAGCAAGACATGGGTAAGCAAGCAACAAATCTTTCTATCTTAAATAGAAATAGAAATGTTAAACAGAGAGTTTGGGTATTCCACATTCTCATTTGATTATGACAAGATGTATAATTTACATTAATTCCTAGCTACCACTTCACATGGTTATTTGGAAGAAATACTTACATAGATTAGTCCTGAATAGTAGCGATCCTTCAGATTATGTAAAACGGAAGCTTCATTCAAGCATGTCAATTCTGCCATATCCTCCACCTTGGAAAACTTAGGTGGGTTCATCTTCTGAATATCATCTTTGTTGACCATTGCTTTCTTTCCATTCTCTGCCAACTCCACCATAACTTCATCTCCCCGTTCTTCTTTGATACTAGCTGCCTCAAAACCATGGCGTTCTGATGGAATCCACACTAGCTTTTTAGCTGTCCAATCAGCTTGAGTGGCAGGATTGTAGATGACAGCCCTGTCCACAAAGAGATACCTCTCTGGATCCTCGAGTCCAGTTCTCTGCGCCATTGTAAATGGAAGGATCCAAGAGCAATCGCCTCTAAGAGAAGAGGAGGAGGGCAAAATTAGATGTTTAAGAAACGTAAAAGAATGTACACGTTTTTCTTTTCTAAGAAACTTAAAACCTTAGATTAAGCATTAACTCTGTGTTAAGGAGCTGGGGTATACCTCTTCACAGCCATACTGAGTTTCCAAGGTAAATTTCAGGGGTGACCACAAATTATGGCTCTGGTTGTCTGATGGGTTTGCCCTCAGTTACTGAGGGCAAAAAAAAAAAAAAAAAAAAAGAAAAGGCAAAGTTACAGGTTGACCGTTTTTTTTCTTTATCTCCTCTTTCACTCTCACCACAATTAAACAGGGAGTTAAGAAGGGAAAAAAAAAGAAAACAAAGATGGGTAATAAAAGGTTCATGAAGTGGTACCGGAATTAATATGACCCCAAGGAAACAGCTACAAAAACACAGGATTGTCAGAAGAGTGAAGAATCTAAAGAATCTAAAATATGCCTCCCATTCTACCCTCAGATAACAGACTTAAAGTTCTTCTTATGAATAACCCAAATCAGTCTCCCTCTAGCTTTTCTATGGCCCCATGAGGTCTTAATGTGATCAACTGGGACCACAAAAGACAAGCATAACTTGGCTTCACACAGCAGCCTTTTGAATATGTCATGGTAGCTGTTCAGGCCTCCATTCCCACCCTGCAGCTCCTCCACCCCTCATTCACCAAGACACCTTCCCCTGCCGGATGTCTCGCCTAAACAGACTCCAACATGCTTGTCTTCCCTCTGAAGTGTATGGCCCAGAAGCAAACATCATAGCCCAGATATGGTCTGACCAGTGCAGAAGAAAAAGGAACCATCAACAATCTTGGCCACATTGAGGAAAGTACTGGTCCTGTGACATTTACAATTAATGTATCTCAAGAACTAATTGGTTTATTTAGCACCCATTTACCACTGGCTCACAAAGGGCTAGGAGAGGAAGCTCCATCACTTTGTGGCTAAGCTATGTCCCCTCCTCTACTTGTGCATTGGCTTTCTGGACCAAATGACAGGATTTTACATCCATCATCTTTCTGATGTGACTCATCATGATTGCCTGACAGGATCTTTTTGGGATTTGTTACCAACTTAAACATTTTTGCTGCTACTCTAAATTCCAGGTTATTATAAATTTAATAGGCATGGCTTCCATGACTTCATTCAAACCAACAGAAGAAGCCAACTGAGTACCTACTCTTGCTCTATCAAATCCCCACTTCTCCCTTCCGTTCACTCCACTCCCCTAGCCAAAAATGCTAGGGGTTCTTTGTAGGCAAGAGGAAATCATAAAGTAGTCTAAAGTTGTTAAGAGGTTCTTGAGTCCATCAGCTAATCTCAACTTCAACGAAATCCCTGAAATGGTATAAAAATATTATGCACTTAGCGTGTGTGTATATGTGCTATAACGTTCTCTAGATTCTAAAGGGCTCTGCCTGTATCCTAAAAGATTAATCACTGATAGTGGTTACACATTCTAGCCCTTTAACCCCTAATAATAATTTACTAGAACCAGCTGGGCACGGTAGCTCATGCCTACAATCCTAGCACTTTGGGAGGCCGAGATGGGTGGACCACCTGAGGTCAGAAGTTCGAGATCAGCCTGGCCAACACGATGAAACCCCATCTCCACCAAAAATACCAAAAAATTAGCCAGGCGTGGTGGTGGGTGCCTGTAATCCCAGCCACTCAGGAGGCTGAGGCAGGAGAATTGCTTGAACCTGGGAGGCGGAGGTTGCAGTGACCCAAGATCGTGCCACTGCACTCCCGGCTGGGTGACAGAGCAAGACTCCGTCTCAAAAAAAAACAAACAAAAACAAATTTAAAAAAATAATTTACTAGAACCAAATAGCTAAGATTCTTCAGAAATTACTTGTTGCAATGTAATGTATTACAAACACTCATCTTCTATAGTAGCGGCTGTCAAATTCTGGCATGCATTTGCAGCACCTAGAGGTTTTATTAAAATACAGATTGCTGGGCTCTATCCCAGAGTCCCTGATTCAGTAGGTATAGGGTAGAGCCTGAGAATTTTTTTTTTTTTTTTTTTTTTGAGATGGAGTTTCACCCTGTTGCCCAGGCTGGAGTGCAGTGGGTGCAATCTCAGCTCATTGCAACCTCCACCTCCAGGTTTCAAGTGATTCTCCTGCCTCAGCCTCCCAAGTAGCTGGGATTACAGGCGCCTGCACCATGACCAGCTAATTTTTGTATTTTTAGTAGAGACGGGGTTACACCATGTTGGCCAGGCTGGTCTTGAACTCCTGACCTCAGGTGATCCACCCGCCTCAGCCTCCCAAAGTGCTGGGATTACAAGCGTGAGCCACCTCGCCCAGCCTGAGCCTCAGAATTTGCATTTCTAACAAGTTCCCAGATGCTGCTGCCACTGCTGGTCCCAGGACACATTTGACAACCACTGCTCCAAAGTTCTGTGGTTGCCATGGTGCGCCACTGCTACCAGCAGGTATGTTAGAGTAGAAAAAGAGGTTGAAAACCAAATTCTAGACTAATTCATAACAATTTAAATAACATGTTGATGTCTTAAAGGTTATAGATTTGGATAAAACAAAAATCGCAAAATAAGATGAAACAAAAAAAAATCACAAAACGTGATTAATGTTATTAAAACTTCTATACGAATAAAATTGCTAACACATTTTATACCTAAACTTGCATTAGTCTTCTAAGACATCCTCTTTGGAGAGGGCAATACAGAAAACATTCATAGGTATGCGTACATTCTGCATAATAGTTTTAAAAACCGATTACCTCTAGGGACTGGTCTAATAACACTATTAACAAGTCGTCTCTTTCCAACTGAAACGTTGCACACTGGTAAACAGAAAGGAGGCCACGTGGGGTGGCTCACGCCTGTAATCCCAGTGCTTTGGGAGGGCGAGGCAGGTAGATTGCTCGAGTCCAGGTGTTCAAGACCAGCCTGGGCAACATGGCGAAACCCTGTCTCTACAAAAAACACAAAAAATTAGCTGGGCTTGGTGGCACAGGCCTGTAGTCCCAGTTCTTCGGGAGGGTGAGGCAGGAAGATCACTTGAGCCCAGGAGGCAGAGGTTGTAGTGAGCCGAAATCACACCACTGCACTCCAGCCTGGGCAACAGAATGAGACTCTGTCTCAAAAAATAATAATAATAATAATAAGTAAAATAAAAAACTTTAAAAAAGAAGAAAGGAGTCATGGCTTCAAGGTGGGAAACATCATAGGTAAATTTGAGAACAAATAATAGGATACACACTCAATCTTTCAGAAGGGTAGAATCTATTAAAAGAAAATATTCAACTATAACAAAATATAACAAGTTTCTCTTACTATTCTTATCCGGTGTAAACTGCATATCCTACAGAGCACTTAGGAAACCGTCTTGCTGTCAGTAGACACGCACACACTTCTTAAATTTTATACTGGACATGTCATTAAATGCTTAAATTTAGCAGGTGACTATAAATTAGAATAATTTAACAAATAACTTCTAGAACAGGTCTAGAAGCAGTAGATTATATATCTTAAAATTATTTTATCAAATTGGGACATCTTACATTTATCAGTACTTTTTCTAGATGGGGAAATGCTTGTAATTTAGTATTTTAAAAAAACCCAATAGAACACAAAAGTGTAATTACACAGCATGTTCCCAATTTTGTGGGGAAAACTACATACACGTGTGCATTTTTTTTTTTTAATGGAACAAATATTCATTGGGTCTTTACTAGGTAGTAGGATCACCAATGACTTTCACTTTTTCAGTCTCTTCTACAACTAAACACTATGAGGATAGTCGTCTGTTCCACGCTGTATCTTGTGCATTTTGTCTAGTCCCTGGTATATAACAGGGGATCTGTACCTATTGATCAATATTTACGTGAATGGTCCCAACCCTCATAGTGAAATTCAACTTCTCTACAACCCAAATGCTATTATTCCTTCAACTCCTGACCCAAATGCCATCCTTTCAGCAGTTCTTTTCAGGTCAATGTGGCAATTTAATCCTTTTCCTTCTTCTAACATTTTGTACTGTTCTCCTGACTTTCTTCTTACCCTACCCTGCTTTGCAGCTGTTAAGTGTTCATATTATTGTTTAACTGATAGAGTTCATGAGACCATTGGAGATACTTTGTTCAGTTAATTCTTCACTTGTGATTGTCAAATACATTTATTTCACTCCATCGTACATTTGGTACCCAATCTGGATAACAGTGTTTAACAGTGCACCACTCACCAGTGCTTTGCTTTGCAGAAAGGACAACGCTATGATTTTTAAAACAGCAGATACCATTGTCATATATCACTAATTATAGCCAGGCACTATTCTAAGCAGTTTACATATATCAACTCTTAATCCTCACAACAGCCCTAAGAGGTAGGCACTATTAATATCTCCATTTTACAGATGAGGAATCTGAGGTATAGAGAAAGCCAATAACCAGCCCAAGGTCACACAGCTAACAAGTAGCAGAGCTGGGATTAAACTCAGAGTCCAGCTCCAGAGTACACGCTACAATGATGGAAGGTAACATGGAGGAAATTTTGAAGGGTGTGTAGTGTACAATGCTATATACTACCTTTCTACTAAATAAAAACCCAATTATGGCTTAAAAAGTATAGGCTTAACCAATGAATCATCTGGCAAAGGTTTTATATATTTTATAGAAAAAGATACCCATAACTTAGGGGACATAAGGACAAACAGGAATCTTTTTGTTAGCGGACCTAAAGATGGTCTGAGGGTTATTAGTGTCATTTTAAATTGCTGCCTAATTATAATTAAATCATTTATCTGTGTATGAATTAGCCCCCTACAGAGCCGAAGTTCCCATCCCTTTCAGTGGTTTGACACACACACCCCTGGGGCTCCACCCCCAGGTCATTTTTCACTTCCAATGAAATGTCACCCAGCAAACTTTTCAAACCTCTCCCAGCACCTACTATAAGTGTGGACAGAGGCAAACAATTCAATTTTATGAACGGCCTGCATATAGAAAGGCAAACAAGAAGGATGGATAAATTATCCATGACAGAGCATCCATCTATAACAGATGAGCTAAAACAGAGCTGTCCCAATTTGTGTATTGCTACCATTGAGGTCACTTACATGACAGGGCTGGACGAGTCTGCTAATTTATCAAAATCCTGCTCAACGCAATGATCACAAACACAAACCAAACGCAAAAGGCCTTGCTACTTATGGCCTGCCCCACCTCCCAATTAATATCTCTATACTGTGTTTAATATTTCCAAAACTAGGATCCAACACCAGGAACTTTAATTCCTCACATGTGATAACAAAGTATATAAACCGCTGAAGCATAGTCTTCCACCCTACAACGTGCCCTTCAAGATTTCCTCCAGCTCACCTTCCATCCCAGCTGCCTTCGTTATAATGATTTCCCTATGGAGCCCAAATGAAAAGCCAGGCTCTCAGGGGTCACATCCTTCTGCTGCCAAAGCTCGTGCTATATCGCACAATTACACCATATGCTTTCTCCAGATAAGGACGGGGAAGAACTGAATTTAAGATGCAGAAGTAAGGAGATGCATAAAATGGCCACTTTTCCAGAACCCGAGACAGACAGGGCATACTTAAACATCAAAAGCAAGGGACTCAAAGAATAATTAATAAAGGCAGTTGGATGAAGGAGATAAAACAATAGATTATAAAGTTTTCCAGAGTGAGATACTATCAAGAATAATTAAACCTGACTCAAAGAATCCTCAGTTTCAACGTTAAAAAACAAAATCTCGGCAAAGCCAAAGTATTATGTTTGGTATTACATTATTCAGCGAAAACAGCAGTCTTTGTTTCATCTGCAGTCTGCATCTACCCCGCCTGCTTTCCCCTACCCCACCCCAGCCCACCCCACCCCCTTCCATCCACCGCAGTGATCTTGAAGGGAGCTGCAGAGGCCCTAAAGAAACAGAGATAACGGCTGTAGGCAGAGGCCACGTTATCCAAACCTCACCAGCCCGGGTCTGACCCGCCGAGTCGCCAACCTCCTTCCTAAGGCCCTAGTTCCAAACAGGCCTGGCTGGGGGCCTCCCGCTTCCCAGGGCCGCATCCGCCCACCAAAGGCCCACAAAGCCCCCGCAAATGCCAGGACTCCGCGGCTTCAACTTCCCTCCGACCCAATTCCAGTCCGATTTTATGGGATCAGGGTGTGACCCCCAACTGCAGAAGGCAATGAAGAGACTGCGGCGAGCCATTCCCAGCTCGCTTACACAATAAAGGGATCCCGAGGCGAGTGCTGACCCTCCCCCCCGGCCGTCCTGCTGCAGCGCGCCCCGCCACATTTCCCGCCTCGCCCCCCCAAACCGCCTGGGCCTCGCCGGGCGTCCACCCCCGGCCTAGGCGCTCCACGGAGGGCGAGGCAGGACGCCCCCCTCCCGCGCTCCTTCCCCAGCGCCGGAGGAGACCGACCCTCCCCACGCCCGCGGCCGGCTCCCGAGCCCCTCACCCGCCGCGCGCTTCCCCGGCCGCGCAGAGCCAATGCCCTCCTGTCCCTCCACCCACGGGTCGGGCGCGCGCCGCCCGCCTTCCAAGCTCTTGGTGAACCCCTCTAGCGCTGCGGGGGACCCGGTCCGGCCAGGCCTAACCCACCCAGCAACCCACGCAGGGGCCCTTCCTGTCCAGCGCCCCCCCGCCCCACCGCCGGGACTGCGCTTTCCAGCCCCGCTAGAATCTCCTCCCTTCCTGGGAGGCAGACACTGGCTCGCGGGGCACGCCGAGACCTCCGCCGGGGCACTGGCCCCTCGACCTCGCGCCCCCAGGGATCCCACCCACCGAGAACCTGGTCCTCACGTCCCCACCCCCAGATCTCCATCCCCCCAGCCCCCCAGGGGTCGCCCTCCTGCACACCCAGGCCCTGACCCCCGCAGGGGTTTCACAAGGACCTCATTCCCCGCTCCTCCGGGAGTCTCTCCATCTCCACCCACTGGGGTCCCAGTGCCCCCAGCCCAGCACTCTGCTCAAACTAACCTAAGGTCCCCGCAGCACAAACCCTACAGCTCAGAAGCCCCTCTGTCTTCCCCAGCTCCCGCTTCGGTCCCCCGTTCCTGCCCTCCAGAGCCGCCCGGGACCCCTCAGCCCAGGATCCATTCCTCCCTCCACAAACTGTCCCCCAGCCCTGGGCCGCGCACTCGGACCCGGGTAGCCGCACCTCTCACCTTCAGCCGAAGATGGTGGCGCGGGCGCACGTCCCCAGCCGCGACCACAGATCGAGCGCCTCAGTCCCAAACCCACCGCTGCCTCCGCCGGGCTCCTTTAGCACTGCTGCTCGGGGCTGCCCCACCCACTTCCACCCTCATTGGGCCAGCTCCACGCCCATCACCGCCGCCCCCAGACCCACTGGTTGGTTTGCGCGCCCATCTCCAAGGGAAGACGTTAGCAACCCGAACGAAGCTACCTTCCCGAGTCCGGCTCCCTCCACCCACCTGGAATGACGCTCATTGGCTCCCGCTCCCAGCCCAGGCCACCGAGGCCCCAATATCATAGGCTGACTCTTACGCCCGTCATAGGCTCCGGGAGGTGCGGCCGGGACAGTGGCGCGCGATTGGTTGGCTAGTGCGTAGATGGACAGCTGAGGCTGGCTGGGAGCCCGGCGTTCCCGCGAGGCGGCGGGTGCGGGCCCCGTGGCGGCCGGCGTGCTGCGCTGACTCCGGCTGTGCGGGCCGCGGGGCAGGTGGGCTGCGGCAGGAGGCTGGAGCTCTGACTGCAGACTCCTCGTCCTGGCGTCGTGCAGCCGCCGCCGCCGCAGCACATTCGAGTGCCTCGTCGCCCCTTCTGCTTGCGGCAGCCGGCATCTACCGCAGAGGGACGGGGTTCTACAGCGGAGTCGCGGGCCCTCAGCGCTGCCTGCAGGGGCGGGGCGGAGCGCGGTCCAGAGGCCTGACGTCACCCCCGGGGCTGCACGGGGTGGGGGCCGCGGCGCTGCAACTCACCTGCAGTGGGGGAAGGAACGCGGGGGAGGGCGCTGCTCCGCCCATGCGCACAGGGTTTGCCCGGGCCCCGGCTGCGCTCCACGCTGCGGCCACTGTCCCGACCCCAGCCCCAGGCGGACTCTGCCGGGATCGGCCGGGCGCAGGACACGGTCCTCCAAGGTCGCAGTTTTGGTGTTAGGGGGGCGAGAGGCTCTCCTGCCCAGTCTCCAGGCAAGGCTGAGATTCCAGAAGAATGAGAAAGAACCGACCTTGGGGAGAAAACTTGGACGAAACTTTATTCACCTCATTCATTCACTCGTTCAATCGCTCCTTCATTCATTCATCAGAGCTCCCTACATGAGAGGGGCTATGAGAGGTTCTTAGGACTATAAGGCTGGATTCCTGTAGCGCTGTCATATCCCCTAGGGCCTATGAAAACGTTGGAGACTGAAAAATAGTGGCCCCAAAATAAGGAAACTGGAAAAATCAAAGTAAATAAAATTTAATGAAATATCTGCAGAATCTAGGCAACTGCAACAAAACTCTTGCATAATTATACATAAATATAATAAAGTCCAAATCACATGAACAAAATGATTTATACAAAACCTGAAAGTCAAGATCATAAAAATTTACAGCAAGATGCAGTTATTAATCAGTTATTAATGTAGGCTATGGGAGCATTTTAATATATGTGATGTGTTTGCCTAAGCCTAGGAAACGTCTAGTCTGGCAAAAAGTGAATTAAGCAAAAAAACAAAACAAGGCAGGAAGTGCTAAGGAAGGGTTAGTGGAATTCAGAAGAGGCTCGAGGGCAGCTGAGTGCAGAGTCCTTCCTGGGGAAGTCCGAACCAGGCTCTGTTTTGTCCTTTGTCCTGCTGCATCTGGTCCCCCACCCCCACCTGCCTGCTGGGGTACTACCCCGTGTCCAGGTGTCTTGTGACTTGGCTCTGTGAAGAGGTCTGTCCTAATGCAGTCTGCACATGGAGTACAAATTAACTTTCCAAAATATATGAATGATATTCCTCTAATGAATTTTAAAATGTGTTTACAGAAGACCAAAGACTCCCTCTCTGAGGCCTGAGTCTCCACTGTCTGTCACCGAAGTCATTTCTCAGTGCAATGTCTATGCTTAGTGCATCCACTCGCGAATAACCCTGTAAGCCAGAGTCAGTTTTTCATAATTTAAAAACTTTTGCGTATATATGTGTGTGTGTGTGTGTGTGTGTGTGTGTGTGTGTGTGTGTGTGTATATATATATATATATATATTTTTTTTTTTTTTTTTGAGATGGAGTCTCGCTCTGTTACCAGGCTGGAGTGAAGTGGCACGTTCTCGGCTCACTGCAACCTTCGTCTCCCGGGTTCAAGTGATTCTCCTGCCTCAGCCTCCCTAGTAACTGGGACTACAGGCGCGCGCCACGACGGCCAGCTAATTTTTGTATTTTTAGTAGAGACAGGGTTTCACCATGTTGGCCAGGATGTTGGCTTCGATCTCTTGACTTCGTGATCCGCCCGACTTGGCCCCTGAAAATGCTGGGATTACAGGCATGAGCCACCGCGCCCGGCCAACTTTCGCATGATTTTAACACAAACTCAATGGACCATCAGAAGAGGAGGGCAGGAAGTTCACCAGAAGGAAACACCATAAAGACATTAGTCTTGATGAGAAATTAATAATAAAGAGAATATTCCCAAATGTATCTCTCTCCTGGTGGCTCTTTGGCACTTGGGCCCTACATTTCCAACTGTCTGGATGAGAGGGGGACTGCAAAAGCAGAAGGTACCAAACCTATTTTCTTCTATCACCCTTTCCCACCACTCAAACTCTCTCTTCCCAACTTCTCTTTGTGAATGGAACGACTCTTGAAATCTCTTTGATTCTTTCCTTTCTTTTTCTCCCAACACCTAGCCCCACCATATATCTGTCATCCATCCCAGGCAGGCTTCTCTGACTCCAGTTTCACCCGTGTAGTTTCATCCCAGAATTTGCTGCCATCTTGATGAAGAAAGCACAGGATTTAGACGCAGATAGACCTGGCTTTGAATCCAACTTTGCCTTTCACAAATTGCTTAACCTCATCTCTAAAAAGGTGATATAAATGTATACCTAAAAGACTCATTCATGAAGATGTAACATAATTTCCTGTAAACAAAATGTGGCATTATAGATTGAAAATTGTCCCTTTTTCTAGTGTACATGTTTATTACAGAAGACTGAGGAATCTTTCTCCTCTCGCTCTCTAGTAATTTTTGCTGTCGGTCTAGGCTGCTTTTATCTCCAAAAGAAAAAGTTCACAGACCATTGTTTTGCAGGGTCTAGGTCAGAAGTCCACATTTGCTCCCTCAGGGCAGTTCCAGCCCCTGAACTTGTTTTGTTCCGTCTGTACAGGACTGATATACAGCATTTTTAAAAAAAATTGAATGAATTCCAACATTTAAAAACCAAGCACTATCCCACATCATTAGCCATTAGGGAAATGCAAATCAAAACTACAATGAAGGGCCAGGCGTGGTGGCTCATGCCTGTAATCCCAGCACTTTGGGAGGCTGAGGTGGGTGGATCACTTGAGGTCAGGAGTTCGAGACCAGCCTGGCCAACATGGTGAAACCCCATCTCTACTGAAAATACAAAAAATAGCCGGATGTCATGGTGGGCACCTGCAAGTCCAGCTACTCAGGAGGCTGCGGCAGGAGAATCACTTGAACCCAGGAGATGGAGGTTGCAGTGAACCAAGATTGTGCGACTGCACTCCAGCCTGGGCGACAGAGCGAGACTCCATCTCAAAAAGAAAAAAAAAATTATTTTATTTCTCAAAAACAAACAACAACAAAACAACAACAAAAAAACACTATGAGATCCCACTTCACATTTACTGGAATAACTATAATAAAAAAGATGGACAATAACAAATGTTGTTGAGGATGCAGAGAAACAGCAACCTTAGGCCACTGCTAGCAGGAATGGAAAATGGTTCAGCCACTTTGTAAAATAGTTTGGTGGTTTCTTAAAAAGTTAAATGTATTCTGTGTTTTTGACCACAGTTTTTTTAAAAAGTTAAACATAAGGCCAGGGGCAGTGGATTACGCCTGTAATCCCAGCACTTTGGGAGGTCGATGCGGGTGGATCACCTGAGGTCAGGAGTTTGAGACCAGCCTAGACAACATGCTGAAAACCCGTCTCAAAAAAAAAAAAAAAAAAAAAAAACTGTAGAGACAGAAAATAGAATATTTGCCTGTGGTGAGGACTGGGGCTGGGGAGGAGGGTCAGCACGGTGAATGTACATGAGAGATCTGATTGAGTTGATGAACTGATTTATGGTGATGGTTGCAGAACTTGGTAAATTTATTTAAAAAATTATTATACACTGCGAATTATATGAATATGCAAAATATACCTTAATAAGGTAATATTTGAAACATAAAGAAAAAAAGAGCTATCGAGGCGAGTGGATCACCTGAGGTCAGGAGTTTGAGACCAGCCTGGACAACATGGTGAAACCCCGTCTCTACTAAAAATACAAAAATTAGCTGGGCGTGGTGGCAGGCGCCTGTAATCCCAGCTACTCCGGAGGCTGAGGCAGGAGAATCGCTTGAATCCGGGAGGCGGAGGTTGCAGTGGGCCGAGCTCGTGCCACAGCACTCCAGCCTGGGTAACAGAGCAAGATTCTGTCTCAAAAAAAAAAAAAAAAAAAAAAAAAAAAAAATTAAACATAAATTCACCATATAATCCCACATTTCTACCCTTAGGTGTCTACCAGAAAAGAAGGAAGACATATATGGACACAAAGACTTGCACACAAATGTTTATAGCAGCATTATTCATAATAACCAAAAGATGAAAACAACAGAATGGCCCATCAGCATGGTGAATAGTCAAAAGTGATCTATCCATACAATGGAATATCATTCAACAATAAAAAGGAACAAACTATGAGTACATGCAAAAACATAGGTAAACCTTGAAAATATCATGTGCAGTGAAGGAAGCCGGACACAAGAGACCACATATTGTATCATCCACTTTATATGAAATGCCCATAAAAAGCAAAGCTGCAGGCCGGGCGCGGTGGCTCATGCCTGTAATCCCAACACTTTGGGAGGCTGAGGTGGGTGGATCATGAGGTCAGGAGTTCGAGACCAGCCTGGACAACATGGTGAATCCCCGTCTCTACTAAAAATACAAAAATTAGCCAGGCGTGCTGGCGTATGCCTGTAATCCCAGCTACTCAGGAGGCTGAGACAGGAGAATCGCTTGAACCTGGGAGGTGGAGGTTGCAGTGAGCTGAGATCGTGCCATTGCACTCCAGCCTGGGCGACAGAGCAAACCTCCGTCTCAAAAAAAAAGGAGGAAAAAAAAAAAAGCTGTAGAGAAAATAGAATATTTGCCTGTGGTGAGGACTGGGGCTGGCGAGGAGGGTCAGCAGGGTGAATGTACGTGAGAGATCTGATTGAGTTGATGAACTGATTTATGGTGATGGTTGCAGAACGTGGTAAATTTATTTGAAAAATTATTATACACTGCAAATTATATGAATATGCAAAATATACCTTAATAAGGTAATATTTGAAAAATAAAGAAAAAAAGAGCTATCACATGAACATCCAGATTTCTAGCTTCCTTTGAAAAACTGGAAGGTATGGAAATTCAAGCAACAATTTGTTGATGCCTTGGCTGCTGCTCATTTTTAGACAAAGTATGTGCTTCCCAGGGTGCCTCGGTCACTGCCGCTCCCTGCTGTCTGTTTTTTTTGGTGTTGTTTGTTTGTTTTTGAGATGGAGTCTCGCTCTGTCGCCCAGGCTGGAGTGCAGTGACGCTATCTTGGCTCACTGCAACCTCTACCTCCTGGGTTCAAGCGATTCTCATGCCTCACCCTCCCAAGTAGCTGGGATTACAGGCATGTGCCACCACACCTGGCTAAGTTTTGTATTTTTAGTGGAGACAGGGTTTCACCAGGTTGGCCAGGCTGGTCTTGAACTCCTGAGCTCAGATGATCCACCTGCCTCAGCCTCCCAAAGTTCTATGATTATAGGCGCGAGCCACCGTGCCCAGCCCCTGTTATCTCTTAAAGCTGACCCACTATGCTCATTAACATTATTTGCCCCATCTTTTTAGGTATTTATCTGAGTTTTCAGTCTCTGCCATACCCGTTGGAGGGCTTCATGTGAGATCATCCCAGAGAGATAAGAAGGGTAGTGTTTTTGAGTTGAAGAATTGTTCCTTTGATGGTGGTAAGGCCGTGGGAGGTTTGGGGTGTCTAGAAGTGTAGACAGGGATACCCTTTGAACATGATTCCCGGAAGCAGCAGAACCTCAGGGCGTGGACTACCATGATGGTCATCTCACAGCCCACCCAGGACAGTAACACTAGACCAGTGAGAAAGATCAGTGCTCAACTGTGATTATCTTGAGCAGAAGGAGTGATGGTAAAAACACAGGCTTCAATGAGTTGAGAAAAAAAAGAAACTTCCAGAATGTTCTTGAGGCACTTAAGCTCTGGAGATCTGAAAAAACCCAGGAGAAGAGGTTCCTGAAAATTGCTAATTTAACATTTCTCGCCAATCGTGTAGGATTTGGCTAAGTCAGATTTAATTTGGTTTAGAAAAATGAAGGCATGCATTATGCTAAATGAAGTAACTCAGGAATGGAAAACCAAATACTGCATTTTCTCACTTATAAGTGGGAGCTAAGCTATGAGGATGCATAGACATATAGAGTGATATAGTGGACTTCCGGGATGATGGGGGCAGGATGGGAGGAGGGTGAGGGAGAAAAGACTACATATTGAGTATAGTGTACACTGCTCGGGTGACGAGTGCACTAAAATCTCAGAATTCACCACTAAAGAACTTGTTATGTAAGCAAAAACCACCTGTACCTCAAAACCCACTGAAATAAAAAAATAATAAGCCAGGCGCAGCGGCTCACACCTGTAATCCCAGCACTTTAGGAGGCCGAGGCAGGTGGCTCACCTGAGGTCAGGAGTTCTAGACCAGCCTGGCCAACATGGCGAATGCCTATCTCTATTAAAAATACAAAAAAATTAGCCGAGTGTGGTGGCACGTGCCTGTAATCCCAGATACTCGCGGGGCTGAGACAGAAGAATCGCTTGAACCCAGACAGGGAGGTCGCAGTGAGCCACGATCATGCCACTGCACTCCAGCCTGGGTGACAGAGCGAGACTCTGTCTCAAAAATAATAAATTAGTTAATAATAATAATAAGGAAAAGGAAAATGAAGGCATGATAATCCTATCCCCCTAGCATCTTCGTCAAGCCATACCTGGGACAAATAGTTATTGAGTATCTTTTGTGTCTATGGGCTGGGCCAGGTACTGAGGAAATACCTGTAATAACGTAGACATGGTCCTTCCCTCGAAGAGCATAACATCTAGCAGGAAAAGTAAACAAATAGGCAGATAGTTGCAGTCGAGCAAAAGTTCTAAATCTGGAGTGCCCAGAAACCCAGAGGGTTTTCGGAGTTCTATGAAACCTCTGAAATTGTGTGCAAAATTTATCATGTGCTCTTTTTTCTGGAGAGAAGATCTAGCTTTTAGCAGGTTCTCATAGATGCCTCTCATCCAAAAAGGTTGGGAGAATACAATATAGTATCGCATCCAAAAAGGCTGCGAGAATACAATATAGTATCACCAGTGCTACATTATGGAAAACGTTGCAAGATCCACAGTCGAGTCAAGAGGGCCACTTAACTCAGAATGGTGGGGGTTCCAAAAATTCTTATTAGAGAAAATAATATTAAAAATATTATCTGGGCCGGATGCAGTGGCTCATGCCTGTAACCCCGGCACTTTGGGAGGCTGAGGTGGGCAGATCACGAGGTCAAGAGATCGAGACCATCCTGGCCAACATGGTGAAACCCATCTCTACTAAAAATACAAAAATTAGCTGGGAGTTGTGGCGTGTGCCTGTAGTCCCAGCTACTCGGGAGGCTGAGGCAGGAGAATCGCTTGAACCTGGGAGGTGAAGGTTGCAGTGAGCCAAGATGACGTCACTACACTCCAGCCTGGCGACAAAGCGAGACTCCGTCTCAAAAATAAAAAAAAAAAATATGTATAATCATATATATATAATCTGAAGAATAAAATGTTAACCAGACAAAGAGGAAAATTCTGTCAGAGAGAACAACACAGAGAGAAAAGAATGTGGGGCTTTCCAAGCCCAGGAAGAAGTTGAGAGTAGCTAGAACAAAGAGAAGAAGCATGGAGGTAGGGGGAGATATGGAACAGAGAGGGTAGGCAGGCCGGCTGTATATGTAAACCATGATGTGGAACTTAGATTTTATCCAGAGCTCAATGGGAGATTTTATCCAGAGCTCAATGGGGGATCTGTGGGAGAGTTTCAACTGGGGGAGTAACATGACCAGGTTTGTGTTTTAGAAGGCTCATTCTGGCCCTAAGGTGGATGAATGGATTGAAGTGAGTCGGAGGAGGCCAGTTAACAGGTTGCAGCAGCAGATAGCCCAGCTCAGAGAGGATGGTGACTTGGACTAAGGAGGGGCCAACGGGCGGAAAGACGTGGTCAGATTGCGGTGATTGCCATTGTCAGGATTAAGCGAGATATTTAAAGGGCCAAGCCAATGTGTGAAGATATTAAAGTGCCTACCATAGTGCATAAGGATATTTTTAGTGCCTGGCACAATGCTTGACACATTGTAACTTGATTCCCTTCTTCTTTCTTCTCATGGCCTCCTGGACTAAAAACAGTCCCTCCCCATATCCTGTTGAATGGATTAAAACACCTATTAAAAATCCTTACCCTTTTTACCCTCTATCCCTGTATCCTCATTAAAAACCAGCACTGTCCAATAGAGAGAGAATGTGAGCCACCAACACGCTACAGACATAATTTAAAATTTTCCAGTAGAGACATTTAAAAAGTAAAAAGACACCATTCACATTAATTGTAATCATATATAACCAAATACATATAGAATGTTACATTTCAACATGTAGTCAATGAAAACAATGATTATTAGGCTAGTTCACTTTCTTTTTTTCATGCTAAGTATTCAAAATCTGATGTATGTTTTAGGTTTACAGCACATGTCAATTCATACTAACCACATTGTAAGTGCTCAACAGCTACCTGTGGCTGGTGGCTACCACATAGGACAACACAGTGCTAGACTGTAAACTCCTGGCAGGAAGGGCCAGCTTGTATCCCCAGGAACTAACTTAGTGCTTACACATAGTAGATGCTCAATAAATGTTTATTGGATAAAAAGATGACAGGATGGATGGATGAATGTATGGATAGGTGGATGGGAGAAATGGATGGGTGGATGGGAGAAATGGATGGATGGATGGATGGATGAATGGAGGAATGGATGGATGGCAGGATGAATGGATGAAGGAAAGAAGAATGGATGGATAGATGGATGGATGGCAGGATTGATGGCAATATGGATGGATGAAGGAAAGAAGAATAAATGGATGGATGGAGGGATGGATAGAAAGAAGGATGGACGGACGGCAGGATTGATGGCAGTATGGATGGATGAAAGGAAAGAAGAATGGATAGATGATGGATGGATGGAAAGAAGAAGAGCTGGATGGTAGGTTGACAGGATAGGTGGATGGGTGGATGGATGGATGAGGAGATCCCTTTCAGCTTTGGGGAAGAGATAGTGTTGTAGCTGAGTCTGAAAGATGAGCAGGATGACAACAGTTAAGGATGATGGGCTGCAAAAGGCAAGCATGGAAGGAACCAAAGCATGGCAAAGGCAAGGAAAAGTGATATCAGGAAATGGTGGGAAGTAATAGAGTTTGGTTAAGGTATGTAATACCTGCTGCACAAAAGAAAGTGGGAAGTGATCCTGGAGATTCCTAAATCTGACACCAAACCCTGTGTACACCAGGGAACTCCCAAGCTTCTAGCATTGTTTGCTTCAGTCAATATTTGAGGGACAGAAGAAAAGAGAAATGAGAGGAAGAAGTAACGTAAAGGAGGAAATATTAACAAAAAGAAAGAAAAATGTTGACAAAGTGGTAGAAATTACTGGTTTTAGTGTTAGCAAATAACAAAAAATAGGAAAGCTTATCAGAGGACCCTTGTCATTATCCTTTCCATCCTGATGGAAAGAGGAACAGGTCACAGGAGGCGAATAGCTTGAGAAGCCTGAAGTCTGGTTAGTAGATCAGTGGTTAGAAAATAATATAGTGTTGTTGGTCTCTGTTCCCTGATGGATCAGACCTGGAGGGAATGTGGTGCATTTGTTGGTACAGAGGGCCCAAGGTTGACATCAAGCCTGATTGTTGTCACATGATAAAACATTGCTGCCACCTCGTTTTTAAGGAGCCAGGGCTGGTTTGCTTCCTTTCTGGTCAGTCCTACACATCGAACATTAGAGGAAATCAAGTTATTGCCCTGGATTTGTTGAAAATAGATATTATTCTTCAGGCAAAAAAGTATGTGGGCATCTCACTGGAAGTTGTTTGCAAAATCCGAATCAGTTGTATTCTTGAAAGATATTTTTATCAAAAGCTTTAAAACATCCTTTGTGATACTGGGAAAGTTCCTTAACCTGTCTGAGCTTCCATTTACTTGTCTGAAAAACAGGGATAACAATACTTACTTCAGGCTGGGCACGGTGGCTCACACCTGTTATCCCAGGACTTTGGGAGGCCAAAGTGGGAAGATCACTTGAGCCCAGAAGCCAAAGTGGGAGGATCACTTGAGCCCAGCCTGAGCAAAATAGAGACACCCCATCTCTACAAAGAATTTAAAAATTAGCCAGGTTTGGTGTTGGGTGCCTGTAGCCCCAGCTATTTGGGGGGCTGAGGTGGGAGGATCGCTGGAGCCCAGGAGGTTGAGGCTGCAGTGAGCTATGATCCAGCCACTGTGCTCTAACCTGGGCAACAAAGCAAAACTCTGTGTCAAAAGAAGGAAAGAAAGAAAGAAAGAAAGAAAGAAAGAAAGAAAGAAAGAAAGAAAGAAAGAAGGAAAGAAAGAAGGAAAGAAAGAAAGAAAGAAAGGAAGAAAGGAAAGAAAGGAAGGAAGGAAGGGAGAGAGAGAGAAAGAAAGAAAGGGAAAGAAGGAAGGAAGGAAAAGACTTACTTTATAAGGTTGCTGTAGGGTAAAATACAATAAACTAACACTTGTAAAGGTTTTAGCACAGAGGCATTTGTAAATATCTTGTCACAAACTAGCAGTCAATAGTGTCACTCTTTATTATTGCTATTATATTCCTCATCATTATCATTACTATTTGGAAAGGACTTGTACACAGCTTTTGCCTTTCAAAGTAAGTGTGTAGTGCTCTTTTGTTATTTTCTATAGATATATATTAACGAGTGTTGTTCCTTGCTTGGAGTTTTAAAATGATACAGGAACAATACATAACTGCAGAGGAAATAATCTAAGCCTATCGAAGTTCTTATAAAAAGTAAAGAAAAAATGTAATATAGAAAGGCTGCTAATTAGAAGTTGTACACCCAAATAGACCATACCAACAGCCCTTACGTAGAAAGATCCACTCTGATAGACATGCAGATACCTGTACATGCTTAGCAGCATTTACTCTGCATATCTAAACAAGGTAAATTGGAAGGGATAAGGGATAATCATGATATTCATGATGTGCCTTGACTGCAGGCAGGTGGTAATCTGCTGCTGCAGGTAGGATGGATGGCATGGGGGGTGATAGGATTTGGCTGTGTCCCCACTAAAATCTCACCTTGAATTGTAGTAATCCTCATGCATCAAGGGTGGGGCCAGGTGGAGATAATTGAATCATGGAGGCAGTTTCCCCCATACTGTTCTTGTGGTAGTGAATAACTCTCACGAGATCTGATGGTTTTATAAATGGGAGTTTCCCTGCATAACCTCTCTTGCCTGCCACCATGTAAGACGTGCCTTTGCTCCTCCTTTGCCTTCTGCCATGATTGTGAGGCCTCCCCAGCCATGTGGAACTGAGTCCATTAAACCTCTTTCCTTTATAAAGTACCCAGTCTTGGGTATGTCTTTATTAGCACATGAGAACAGTCTAATACAGGAGGTAAACATCTGGACTCAGCAATCAATTAAATTGGCTCCACCATTTACAACTGTGTCCTTAGACAAGCCATATGACATCTCAAGACCTTAGTTTCCTCATCTGTAAAATGGCAATGATGATAGCACAGACAGAATGAGATTGTTTTAAGGATTAAATAAGACAATGCACGCAAAGACTTGGCCTACCATTGGGCTCTCAGAAGGCTGTTCTTTTCTTTTCTTTCTTTTTTTTTTTAAACAATCTTACTCTGTCACCCAGGCTGGAGTACAATGACGCAATCTCGGCTCACTGCAGCCTCAGTCTCCTGGGCTCAGGTGATCTTCCCACCTCAGCCTCCTGGGTAGCTGGGACTAAAGGCATGCACCACACCTGGCCAATTTTTTGTATTTTTTTGTAGAAATGAGGTTGTGTCATGTTGCCCAGGCTGGTCTCGAGTTCCTGGGCTCAAGCCATCCACTCACTTAAGCCTCCCAAAGTGCTGGGATTACAGACATGAGCTATCACACCTGGCCATATCTAGCTATTCTTAAGTGCTCAAACTTGAATCTTATTAAGCCTCTGAATCTACTAATTTACAGAAAATACAGAGGACAGAAGAACATGTTAAACCATACCAGAGGAATGCAATTGGCGAAATCCAGGATGTAGAAAGCATCACAGGACAAACAGCCTGGCTTCTTCAACCAATAAATTGTAAGTAAAGGAAACAACGAAGAGATGGGCCAATGCTATAGATTAAAAGATACTTAAAAGATACATCAACCAATTGCAATGTGTGAAGCTTTTTTGGAGCCTGATTCAAACAAACATTTATGAAACAATGGAAAACAAGTAATTTATGAAACAATCAGAAATTTGAATGCAGACTGGATATTAGATGATATTAATAAAGTACTGTTAATTTTTAAATGTATGGTAATGCTATCATCGTTATGTAAAAATAAACGATCCTTTTCCTTTAGAGATGGGCACTATAAAATTACAGACGAAATAATATGGTGTCTGGGATTTGCTTCGAAATACTATGGGATAGGGTATAGAAAGAAGTTTGTTCATGAATTGTTGAAGTTGAGTAATGAGTACACTGCTCTCTCTTTATTTTTGGATATATTGGAAATTCTCTATAAAAGAAACCTCAAAAATCACTTTGGTTGATACGATTTTTACTGGGAGTGCCGAATCCTAGTGGGGAAAAATGAGATCCTGGAGAAAATAAGAAATTTTTCAGCTTGAATGTTACAATCCTCCATAATCTAGTGTCAACCCACCTTCTCAATTCATGTCTCATCCTTCAACACAGATGTTTCTCCCAGTTATCACCTCCAATTGGTGTTGTCATCTTCTTTGCTCCTTTCTGGCCATCCTCCCTGCTTTGTTTGTACTATTTCCTGCTGGAAGGCCCTTTCTCCGCAAATTCACCAGGCCTGGTCCTCCCCATCCATCAAGACTGAACCCCAGCTGGGCATGGTGACTCACGTCTGTAATCCCAGCACTTGAGCCCAGGGGTTCTGGACCAGCCTGGACAACATGGTGAAACCCTGTCTCTACAGAAAAACAAAAAACAAAAATTGATTGCACGTGGTGGCAGGTGCCTGCAGTCTCAGCTACTCAGGAGGCAGAGGTGGGAGGATCATTTGAGCCCAGGAGGCAGAGGATGCAGTGAGCCAAGATCACGCTGCTGCATTCCAGCCTGGGAGACAGGGTGAGATTCATCACCATAACAACAACAACAGCAACAACAAAACTGAGCTCAAAGTTCACCTCCGCCCTGAAGCTTCTCTGAATACTTTAGCCAAAATTTTTTTTGAATTCAATAGTAAATATCGGCTCAATTCGTGATCCCAAATCTGCCTCAAGTACATTTGCAGCCTCATCTCTCCCCTCTCATGGATAATCCTGAAAACTGGATTAAACCCAGTTCCTTGAACATAACCCACGCTTTCTCGTTACTTAGATTTTGATCACAACACTTTCTCTGCCAGGGCCTCTCTGATGTCTCCATCTATTGAAATTCTATCCATTCTTGGAGGCTTATCCACCAAAAAGTCCTCCTCCACCAGGAAGTCTTTCTCTACCTCTACTCCCAACACACCTGCAGCCCAACCAGATGTGATCCTGTTCTTTTAATTTCTAAAACAGTATGTTTTAGTGTTGGTGGAAAACAATCACTGAGCCCTTTTGTTTTGTTTTTAATTGACCCATAATAATGATATATATTTATGGGATATAGTTTGATGATTCCATGCATGTATACATTGCGTAATGATCAAATCATGGTATTTAGCATATTCATCATCTCAAACATGTATCATTTCTCTGTGATGAGAACATTCAGAATCCTCTCTACTTATTTTGAAATATATACTATTTAATATGATATCATTTACCATAGTCATCCTACTGTGCTACAGAACTTACTCCTCCTATAGAATTGCAATTTTGTACTTGTTGACCAATCTTTCTCCATCATCCCCTCTCCTCTAACTTCCCTAGTCTCCGGTAACCACTATTCCACTCTGTACTTCGATAAGATCAGCTTTTTTCAGATTCCACAAATAAATGAGATTTACAGTATTGTCTTACTGTGCTTGCCTTATTTCATTTAATACTCAGTGACCACTTTGAGAATCGCATGGGAACGATGGACCCTCACTCTCCTTCCCATTTGCACATGTGTTTGCACGTGCAATGTTATAGTTGATTTTGGAGGGAAGGCTCATGAACCCAGGTTAAATTCCTGACTCGTTCCCTTTCATATAACACTTACAATCTTTCTGGCGTTCACGTTATTTGTAAATAAGATGCTTTCTTCTAGATGATGAAGATGATGATGATGATGATGATGATGATGCTTATTATTTTTTGAGACAGAGTCCCACTCTGTTGCCCAGGCTGGAGTGCAGTGGTGCGATCTCGGCTCACTGTAACCTCCACCTCCCAGGTTCAAGCAATTCTCCTGCCTCAGCCTCCCGAGTAGCTGGGATTACAGGCATGTGCCACCATGCCCAGCTAATTTTTGCATTTTCAGTAGAGACAGGGTTTCACCATGTTGGTCAGGCTGATCTCGAACTCCTGACCTCAGGTAATCCGCCCACCTCAGCCTCCCAAAGTGCTGGGATTACAGGCGGGAGCCACCGCGCCTGGCCTTCTTCTGGATTATCTTAAAGTGAAAAGCATACTTTGCTAAAGTTTGTATCCCCCATAGCACCTCACATAATGTTGCATCCATTTTAAGTTCTCAAAAAATGTTTGTTGCACAGTCAAATTCGACTGATTGGGTGATTGATTCATGTTAATAATTGTGTAATCAACCACCTGCTTTTTAAAACCTGCTCCTGGCTCATATTAGCTTTTCCAGTTTGTTTCTTTATATCTTTTCTTTTCTTTTCTCTTGAGATGGAGTCTCAATTAAAAACAAAACAAAAGTGCTCAGTGATTGTTTTCCACCAACACTAAAACATACTGTTTTTGAGATTAAAAGAACAGGATCACTTTTGGTTGGGCTGCAGGTGTGATGGGAGTCGAGGTAAACAAAGACTTCCTGGTGGAGGAGGACTTTTTGGTGGATAAAGCATCCAAGAATGGACAGAATTTCAACAGGTGGAGACATCAGAGAGGCCCTGGGCAGAGAAAGTATCATGATCAAAATCTAAGTAACGGGAAAGCATGGGGTATGTTCAAGGAATTCGGCTTGATCCAGTTTTCAGGATTATCCATTGGAGGGATGAGATGAGGCTGCAAATGTACTTGAGGCAGATTTGGGATCACGAACTGAGCCGATATTAACTATTGAATTCAAAAAGATTTTGGCTAAAGTGTTCAGAGAAGCTTCAGGGAGGAGGTGAACTTTGAGCTCAGTTTTGTTGTTGCTGTTGTTGTTTTGGTGATGGGTCTCTGTCACCCAGGCTGCAGTGCAGTGGCACATTCTCAGCTCACTGCAACCTCCACCTCCTGGGTTCAAGTGATTCTTCTGCCTCGGGCTCCCAGGTAGCTGAGACTACAGGAGCATGCCATGGCACATGGCTAATTTTTTGGTATTTTTAGTAGAGATGGGGTTTCACCATGTTGGCCAGACTGGTCTCAAACTCCTGACCTCAGGTGACCCACTTGCCTCTGCCTCCCAAAGTGCTGGGATTACAGATGTGAGCCACTGTGCCTGGCCATACATCTTTTCTTCTAGGGAGCAGAATTAAGGGGCCGTTTTCAGATTTGTGCAGCTGCTGAAAATCTTAGGGTAATTGTGAGGCATCGGTGGCAGAGGCTGGAACACCACACTGGACTTTGCATTAGGTTAGTCTAAGTCCTTGATATCCTCAGCACCCCAAGTTTCTTGACCCAATTGTGCAGCAAACATTAGACCTGCCAGGGCAAATGGCATCTTATAGGCACCTTGGGATGACTGTGGGCTCTCTCGACAATTTTCTACATGAGGGCAGATCTGGTGTCTTGGCAGAGCATGTGGTCGCTTCCATCACTGGTCTCGGGGGTGTTGCAAGGCCCTATCAGCCCAGAAACCCTTCCCCATGGGTTTACTGTGGCACTGCCCATCTATCTGCCGCAAACCTCCCATCATCCAAGTGACTCTTTTGGCTTGAATCATAACAATGAGAGTTACCATGTGGTATCTGTCACTTGGGAGTGTGTGATGGTTAATACTGGGTGTCAACTTGATTGGATTGAAGGATGCAATATTGATCCTGGGTGTGTCTGTGGGGGTGTTGCCAAAGGAGATTAACATTTGAGTCAGTGGGCTGGGGAAGGCAGACCCCCCCTTACTCGGGTGGGCACCATCTAATCAGTCACCGGTAAATATAAAGCAGGGAGAAAAACGTGAGACAGCGAGACGGGCCTAGCCTCCCAGCCTACATCTTTCTCCCATGCTGGATGCTTCCTGCCCTCGAACATGGGACTACAAGTTCTTCAGTTTTGGGACTCAGGCTGACTCGCCTTGCTCCTTAGCTTGCAGATGACCTATTGTGGGACCTTGTGATCGTGTAAGTGAATACTTAATAAACTAACAGAATGTATGTTAGTTCTGTCCCTCTAAGAGACCCCTGTTCTGTTCCGATAGTTCTGTCCCTCTAAATAAACTAACAGGATGTATGTTAGTTCTGTCCAAGAGAGCCCTGTTCTGTTCCGATAGTTCTGTCCCTCTAGAACTGTTAGTTCTGTCCTCCTAAGAGAACCCTGACTAACACAGAGTGAGGGGATAGATTTGCTAGTCAAGTTAGCTAATTTCCTTGTTGGAAGGAGCCTGGCCACAGGTGTTTGGGAAGCCATCCTTAGGGGCTGTTGGGTGCACTGTGCTGGGAAGCCTTCCCTTTGGTTCTGGCCCAGCCTCACCTTTTGGGTGTGAGAAACACCACTGGGGAGCTCAAGAAAAGGCCCTCATTTCCGTACATTTTATGCCCCCCATTTTTTTTTCTTTTTTTTGAGACGGAGTCTCGCTCTGTCACCCAGGCTGGAGTGCAGTGGCACGATCTCGGCTCACTGCAAGCTCCGCCTTCCAGGTTCACATCATTCTCCCGCCTCAGCCTCCCAAGTAGCTGGGACTACAGGCGTCCGCCAGCATGCGTGGCTATTTTTTTTTTTTTTTTTTTTGTATTTTTAGTGGAGACGGGGTTTCACCGTGTTAGCCAGGATGGTCTCTATCTCCTGACCTCGTGATCCGCCCGCCTCAGCCTCCCAAAGTGCTGGGATTACAGGCGTGAGCCACTGTGCCCAGCCGCCCCAAATTTTATAGTTAGTTGTGCAGAGTTTTTGGCACATCAGGACATAGTGGTTCCTGCTCTATCCTTAAATGTGCTCATGAAATGAGATTTTCCAATTTCCTTCCATTTAACACATTGACAGTTGTGAGACCACTAATAACAGCACTATTTTCCATCCCTGGTATATGAAAGTTGGCTGCAGGCTGGAGACACAGAGGCTCTGCCTAGGAACCCAGCCTTCTCAAAAGGACAGCAGAGCTGGAGTATGCCCTTCAGATGAGCCTGTGGAATCACAGAATCCAGACCTCTACAGATGGAAGAGGCCAAAGATGCCACCTAGACATCATTTCATGGGTGAGGTACTGAGCTGGAGACTTGCACCAGATGACACAGCAAGTCAAGGCAGAGTTCGGACTCAGCCCTAAGCCACGTGCCTGCTCCCCATCCACAGCTCTCTCTGTGTCCTCATTGCCAGTCGTGGCAATTTTGTGGTGCACCTACCATGCGGGAAGCACTGTTTCACACGCTGGAAAAATAATACAGAGCATTCCAGTAAAGATCGCTAGAATTCAGAAGATGCTGGTGTGTTTCAGTGGGGGCTTGGGGAGTGATGGGAAAGAACCTGGGGGCATGGGGCTTATGTTCAGTTCAGACAGAGTGTGGAGAGGAGGACATTGAGTGTCAGGATGATGGGGGAGCCAGACGCAGAAGACTTTGTGAGATTAAACAGAAGGCTGCCCACTCTTGCCCCGAAGTGTCTATTTACAAATCACAGAGACCTACTGTTAGCTTCTCTTCCCCACAATGCCTGACAGCCTATAAAAATGCCAAAAACTTGGCTGGGCGCGGTGGCTCACGCCTGTAATTCCAGCACTTTAGGAGGCTGAGGCAGGCAGATCACCTGCAGTCCGGAGTTCTAGACCAGCCTGACCAACATGGAGAAACCCTGTCTCTACTAAAAACACAAAATTAGCCGGGCCTGGTGGTGTGGCTGTAATCCCAGCTACTCGGGAGGCTGAGGCAGAAGAACCCCTTGAATCTGGGAGGCAGAGGTTGTGGTGAGCCAAGATTGTGCCATTACACTCCAGCCTGGGCAACAAGAGCAAAACTCTATCTCAAAAAAAAAAAAAAAAAAGGCTGAAAACTTTTTCCATGTTTCCAACCAGAAGGCCAGAGGCTCTTGGCTGATGTCATAAAGCAAGGTAGTATCCAGATAGTGTCTACCGAAGTGGTTAAACAAAGACACTTTGGAGACAGGCAGCCCGAATTCACATTTCAGCTCGTGACATTGAGCAAGCTACTTAAACTCTCTGGGTCTCTAGCGTCACGATGTACGTGAAGGAATCTCTGTACGTACAGTGGTTAGCACGGTGCCTGGCCACAGGTAATGCTTACAGTAAGTGGTAGTTGTTAACATTTTTGGTGCTTGCCTCTTCTGTCTCCCTAGACCTGGCTCTGGGGTCAACAGGAAGTTAGAGACAGATGAGTTCTCCCAGAACATACCTGGATCAAGACCTATTAAAAGTTTCTTTATCTCTCTTCATTGTCACATCTTTCATTTCAGGGAAAATTTGGAGGAGCTAAATTGGGAATGGAAAAGTTGCATCTGACAAAAGGTATGTGCAAACACATGTTTGCAAATGAGGTCAAGATTTCAAAATACCCCGTCTCTGACAGATGAGTCAAGCCCCACGCAGTGGTCTTACTATTTCCCACGTATGACGGCACATTCTCTCAGCGACCGATAGCATCGTCTGCCAGGAGTTATATTGGAGGGAGTTACTCATTGGAAAATGTGGCTGCATTGCCCAGATTGAGATCGCAAGTTGGACTTCCAGGGATTTCACCCAAAATAAGCTGAATTCCTCAGTTATAATTGTCCAAGAGACACAGCCAAAGAATCTGTGTGCCAGACCAGCACTGGCTCCTGCTAGGGCAAGTGAGGGTGCAGGCAGGGGAGGGTTGTGGCTCTCAGCAGGGGCGTGAGGGACACTAGGCTTGTCTGACCCTCAAGCTTTTTCTACCAAGGACTGTCGCCAACTGGTCAGTCTTTCATGCTTTGACTTAGTTATTTGCTCACTCCCTCAGCAACTATTTTTCGATCACCTAATAATAATAGCTTACACTTGTGTAGCATTATTATGTGCCAGGCAGGTGCTAAGCACCTTATATGTGTTAGCCCATGTCATCCTTCCAACAGCCCTATGAGATAGGTATTTGTCTTAGTCAGTTAGGGCTACTACAATAGAATTCCGGATATTTATTTCTCACAGTTTCTAAGTCTGGAACTCCAGGATGAGGGTGACAGCTTGGTCAGGTTCTGGTGAAGGACTTCTTCCAGGTTGCAGACTGACAACTTCTCTGCGTATCCTCACATGGCAGAAAGAGGGCAGGAGAGCTCTCTGGGGTCCCTTTTATAAAGGGACCAATCATTTACCGTCACATTGGAGGATCAGGGTTTCAACATGTCAACTTGGGGTTGGGGGACACATTCTGCCCCTTACAGTCTTATACGGCAGGGTCAAAAATGTTAGCTCAAACTATAACTGAGATGGGTAGGCCAACATGAACGTTTTACTTTGTCTATAACTCATCTGGCTTCTTCCTCAGCCCCCATCCCCTTCACTCACATGTGATCAGGGTGGAATGAGCTAAGTGGCTAATATATTAGAATCTCTGTCCAGGCCAGGTGCGGTGGCTCACGCCTGTAATCCCAGGACTTTGAGAGGCTGAGGCAGGCAGATTACTTGAGGTCAGGAGTTCAAGACCAGCCTGGCCAACATGGTGAAACCATGTCTCTACAAAAAATATAAAAAATTACCTGGGTGTGGTGGCACACACCTGTAATCCCAACTACTCAGGAGGCTGAGGCAGGAGAATCACTTGAACCCAGGAGGCGGAGGTTGCAGTGAGCCGAAGTCACGCCATTGCACTCCAGAGCCTGGGCAACAAGAGTGAAACTCCATGAAAAAACAAACAAACAAACAAACAAAAAAACAAAACAAAAACACTCCATCTCAAAAAAAAAAAAAAAAAGAATCTGTCTGATCTGATCATTTCTTAGCCCATTTAGGTAGCGCTCATTCTCCTTAAGATAAATACTCAAGAGAGTCCCTCTTTTTGCATCCCTTCTGTTTCCCACCCTCAGATAGTGTTGGGGTGCGTGGGGAGGGTGTAGGGCTCACTCCACCTGCTGGCAGAGGGAAGCTTTGGAGTCGTTGGTGTAATGTCCTCTGGCCCCAGCTTGATATCTTAGCACGCGCCATTCTCCTCCTCCTATGCCTACCCAATAAGACCATCCCCCTCCACCCAGCTTCATGACTGTCCCCGCCAGGGGTGGCATCCTCACCTTCCAACCTTCCCTCCTATGTTTCCAATTTGTTCCTCAAAATCCAGCTTAGATCCACTTCCACCTTCATAAGATCTTCCAGGCACCGTAGCCTGAAAACTCCCTTTTTCTGAACTTCTGGGTTAAAACAACTAATTTTGTTCACAAATTATGTTCTCATCTGAGACCTCTCCTTTCTTATTGTTTCATGAAGTTATGTATCTCTCTTGTTGTTGTGTAACATTTAAAGTTTGTTTGAGAGCATGGGTGATGCCTTATATTTTGTTGAATTCCCTAAATCGAATCTGGAGTCTAGCACAGAGAAAGAACCAGGTGTTCACAGACAAAGGGTTCATATTCTTGTTTATGAGAAGCTCCTAAAAATAGAGGAGACGAAAACAACCCAGTAATACCCCAGGAAAATGGGCTAGAGGTATGAATAGATAATTCACAGAAAAAGAAATGAAAATGGTCCTAATCATACACACACACACACAAGCTCAACCTCACTCATAATTAGAATAATGAAACATTAAAATGACACATATACTATTTCTAACCTATCAGATTGGTGAAACCTCACAAGTTTTACAACATATTCTTGGCAAGGCGAGAGAACAGCAGACACATTCGACATTCCTGGGGAGCTATATGTTGTTATGTAATAATCAACTGCATTTGCATTAGGGGAAAGGATTAGATAACGTCATTTATCTTTTTTTTTTTTTTTTTTGGAGATGGAGTCTTGCTCTGTCACCCAGGCTGGAGTGCAGTGGTGCGATCTCAGCTCATTGCAACCTCCGCCTCCCAAGTTCAAGTGATTCTCCTGCCTCAGCCTCCCAAGTAGCTGAGACTACAGGCGTGCACCACCACAGCCAGCTAATTTTTGTATTTTTAGTAAAGATGGGGTTTCCCTGGGGCCTGAATGGTGTTCGTTATGAAAGAGGATGTTTGGGGCCTGCATCTCACTGAGCCAGTGCTGAATGCTGGTAACCTAGAGTCCAAGGCACCTGTGAGCTTTCTAATAAGAGTCTCGTTTGTGTTTGTGATATGTGGGGCCCTCTAAGCAGGGACTTAGGGTAGAAGCCCCGTTTGTCAGGTTCCAGGGGAAGTTCTGTTCTGGAGTCATCTCCAACGAAAAGAGCAAGATGGGAAAAAGTGTGTATAGAATTTAAGAAAGGAAATGTGTGTATATACAGTCATGCGCCATGTAATGATGACTCAGTAAACAATGGACCACATATACGATGGTGGTCCCATAAGATTGCATACTGTATTTTTACTGTAGCTTTTCTGTGTTTAGATACACAAATACTAACCATTGTGTTACCGTGGGCTCCAGTATTCAGTACTGTAACATGCTGTAGGGGTTTTTATTCTAGGAGCAGTAGGCTATACCACCTAGCTTAGGTGTATAGTAGGCTCTGCCATCTAGGTTTGTGTCAACACAATGACAAAATTGCTTAGAACATATCCTGTGATTAAGTGACATATGACTATATATATTTATATATGTATATGTTACAAAAGATAAGCCATAATTTTTAAAAAGTTATCTATAGGGAAAGAGAGGGAATAGGATAGAGAGACAAGGATAAAAGCTGAGCTTCTCTCAATATACCTTGTTTTGTAGATAGGACTTTAGAACCACGTAAATATTTTATATAAGAAATGTAAAGTTTTAAAAGAGAGTAATTAAAAATCTAAAGCAAATGAAAAAAATGAACATAACTCTTTATCTAATGTGAAGCATAACCATACAGAGAAAAATGATTCCAAGTGACTTGAAAGCATAGAAACTTGAGTGTACATTCCTAGTGGGCTATCTCCTAAGGACAAAAAGAACTGTCCAAAAAAAGAAAGAAAGAAAAAAATGATGACCTATTTTCAGTAATCATATTGTTGGTGGTAATGTTACTCTGAGACCACTGTGTGCATACGGTGAGATAAAAGAGATAAGTAATTCTGTTATATTGTCAAGAACCAGGATTTTTCAGTGTCAGAGAAAGCAGGCATATATGCAAGATAGATGAAGTCAAAATTTGATGGTACTGAATTGAACTGGAAATTTCAGTATGAATTGGTGATAATATTTTGTCATTAAAAAGACAGTATTTCCGGCTGGACGCAGTGGCTCATGTCTGTAATCCCAGCACTCGAGGCGGGCAGATCACAAGGTCAGGAGTTCAAGACCAGCCTGACCAACATGGTGAAACCCCGTCTCTACTAAAAATACAAAAATTAGCTGGGTGTGGTGGTGTGTGCCTGTAATCCCAGCTACTCAAGAGGCTGAGGCAGGAGAATCGCTTGAACCTGGGAGATGGAGGTTGCAGTGAGCTGAGATCGCACCACTGCACTCCAGCCTGGGTGACAGAGCGAGACTCTGTCTCAAAAAAAAAAAAAAAAAAAAAATTAGTATTTCCTAGCCCTGCCCACTGAAAAGGCCTAGAAACAATGAGCAACCTCGTGGCTACTAATTGTGGTCTAGACATATTAATTCCCACCAATGAAACCAAGACTCCTTGGAGAAATGCCTAAGTCCAGTCTGAGGTGGGAAATATACAAAATGAGCTTGGAACATCTTGTCATGACAGAAAGCAAGGAAATAAAATATTGAAAACTACTATGTTGTGATAAAAGAACTCAGGCACTAACTTGAAGAGGCTCCCACCGGCCACCAAAGTTGGGAAGCACAACGTGAGTATCAATGATAACAAGGATAACGAGCTGAAACATATTAAATATGTTTAAATACATGGGTTTTTAATGACAAAAAGAAACAATCTAACTCATTGGTTAACTTTGAAAAGGGCAAGGGAACGATGTTATCATTTTGAAAACAGGTAAATAGAGGCAAAGAAAAAATTCAGCATTTATCTTGCCTTTCTTGTATGACTGTTATCTCAGATGGCCAAATAGTCGAGGAGAGAGAAGTTTCTCTTTATATAAGTATTGCAGCTGAAAAATGACAAAGGCATTATAGAATTGGAACATCATTGTTCTACAACCCCTGAAAATACTGCATTTTAACAAAAATTGTCAATGGACGTTAACGTCACAAGAAGGAAACCTACCTGCCATGTGACTCCTGGTGGAAATACGCAATCCCACCTCTGAGCTATTCTTGCTAAGAAACCTAAGTCGGATTCAGCCTCTGGATCTCACTACCAATTTACCAGCAATGCAGAGGACAGAGAAACATGTTAAACATCACCACAGGATAGCAATCTCGAAAAATTCAGGCTGTGGAAAATTTTATAGGACAACCTGATTTCTTCAACAATAAACTACAAGGGGGCTGGGTGCGGTGTCTCACGCCTGTAATCCCAGCCCTTTGGGAGGCCGAGGCAGCTGGATCATTTGAGGTCAGGAGTTCAAGACCAGCCTGGTCAACATAGTGAAACCCTGTCTCTACTAAAAATACAAAAAAATTAGCTGGGCGTGGTGGTGCATTTCTGTAATCCCAGCTACTAGGGAGGCTCAGGCAGGAGAATCGCTTGAACCTGGGAGACGGAGGTTACAGTGCACCGAGATTGCGCCACTGCACTCCAGGATGGGTGACAGAGTGAGACTCTGTCTCAAAAAAACTACAAGGAAATTACAATAGTACCTTCTTATCCCCAGTTTTGGTTTCTGAGGTTTCAGTTACCCATGGTCAACCATGGTCCCAAAAAAGGCATATATAGTACAATAAGATATTTGTAAAGAGAGAGACAGAGACCATATTCACATAACTCTCATTACAGTCTATTGTTCTAATTATTTTATTTTATCATTTCTTATTGTTGTTAATCTCTTACTGTGCCTAATTTATAAGTTAAACTATTTTAGAGGTATGTATGTATAGGAAAAAAACATGGCAGATATAGGGGTTAATATTATCTGTGTTATCAGGCATCCACTGGAGGTCTTGAAACTTATCCCCAGCAGATAAGAGGGGGGCCACTGTAAAAGGAAAGGAGAAGGAGAAATGGAAGAGAGACCTATAGATCAAGATCAAGCACAAGGGATGAAATACTTATCAGCAAACATAATGTATGAACCTTTTTTGGCACTTGATTCAAACAAACCATATATTGGGAAAATTTGAATATTGGTTTAATATATGATATTAAGAAATTGATTAAAGTTAACTTTTCAGGTGTGATAATGATATGGTGGTTAGTTATTTATTATTATTTTTTAAGACAAGGTCTCACTCTGTTACCCAGGCTGGAGTGCAGTGGCATGATCTTGGCTGTGACTTACGCCTCCTAGGCTCAAGTGATCCTCCCACCTCAGCCTCCCAAGCAGTGGGGACTACAGTCACGTGCCACCATGCCCGGCCAATTTTTGTATTTTTTGCAGAAATGGGGTTTCGCCATGTTGCCCAGGTTAGTCTCGAACTCCTGGGCTCAAGTGATCCATGCCTGACCTTGTGGTTATTTTTTTAAGTCCTTTTCTAGAGATACATACAGAAATATTTAAGATAATATGATGTCTGGGATTTATTCAAAATTATCTGGAAGGGGTAGAATTATTGTTGAAACAAGATTGCTCATGAATTAAAAATTGGTGAAACTGTGGATTTACATGATTCCACATGCTTTTCCAGCCCAAGGAAGGCCGGAAATCTATGAGGTTTTTAAAGTGTCTGTCTTTCTCTTTGTAATCTCATAGGCGCTGCCTGTGGTTGGAAGCAAAATCCTGGATTTCCTCAATGGCTTGGAGTTGGAGGGCTGTTACTGTGGTTGTGATTTCAACCCAAGTGCTAGTAGAATTGAGCACTTAGTTTCCTGGTTATGTTATCAAACCTAAATTCGGATTGGCCTCCCTAGGTCCCTATATTTGACAATGGCCACACTGTGCTCCCAGGAATAGACACTGGAAATGTCAGTTGCCTCCTTTCACTCTCCAATCTACTAGCATACGAACTCCACGGGGCCAGGGGTTTTTATCTGTTTTGTTCACTGCTGTGTCTTCAGTGTCTATAACACTGCCTGACATCGTAAATGCTCAATAAATCTTTCATGACTGAATGACTCCAAGCAGTTGCCAAGTCCTGTGACTTTTCCCTTATAATTCACCTTCTACCTGTTATCCTCTGTCCATTCCCATTATTACCTGTGGTGAAAGAAAGACAGTCACAAATTTTTGACAATGCTCCCATTGAAAAGTGACTGTGTGTCCCAATCCCCTTGAATCTGGGTTGGCTCTGTAACTAGTTGAACCAATACATATGATAGAAATGATGCTGTGTCACTCTACAGGCCCAGGACTTAAGAGATCAGCAATTTCCACTTCCTCTCTCAAACCCTCACTCTTAGAGCTCTAGACAGCTAGAAAGACCCTGGAACTACATGGAGAAAGAGAAGAAATCAACTGAGGTCAGCCTTCCAGCCATTTCTTTCAAGAAGCCAGGCATGTGAGGGAAGCTATCTTGGGCCTTCCAGCCTACCAGCTGAATACCACTGAGTGACTCCAGATAATGCTATATGGAACAGAAGAATCACCCAGCTGAGCCCTACCCAAATTCCTGATCCACACAGTTGTGAGATATAATAAAACTGTTGTTGGCGGGGCACAGTGGCTCAAGCCTCTAACCCCAGCACTTAGGCAGGCTGAGGCGGACTGATTGCTTGAGGCCAGGAGTTTGAGACCAGCCTGTACAAAATAGAGAGACCCCATCTCTACAAGAAGTAAAATGTTAGCTGGCTGTGGTGGTGCACACCTGTAATCTAGCTACTTGAGAGGCTGAGGTGGGGGATTGCTTGAGTTCAGGAGTTCAAGGTTACAGTGAGCTATGATCAGGCAATGCACTCCAGCCTGCATGAAAGAGCAAGATCCTGTCTCTAAAATAAAAAAAACAAGTTTCCATTTTGAGTCCTTAAGTTTTGGGGGTGATATGTTAATACAGCAATAAATAACCAGAACATTACCCTACCCTGGACCTTATAACTTCTTGCCTGGAAAACTGATCCCTACATTCAGTCTCCTATCCTTCTAACTACCCTCTGCACGGCATAGGTTAGTTTCCATGAAGGAGTTACTGCTTAAAAAAAAAAAAAAAGTTATCATCAACAGAATACAGCCCAATCTCTTTAGCTCGGCCTTATGGATCTCTGAACGCAACTTTGCAAGCTCTCCTATCCTTCTCTCACATGACTTGTGCTTGAGCTAAGTCCAGATTTTGGCTTATCCATTTGACCTCCCATGGTTTTGTTTTTGTTCATGCTTTCCCTCTTCCTGGAATCCACTTCACTCATTCATGTACATCCAAATTCTACTTGCTTTCCAAAGATGTCCACGAATGTCAATCCCCACAGGTAGAAATAATCTCTTTCTCCTGAATTTCCACAGCATTTTACCAAGGCCTTTCATAAAACATACCCTTTCCTTCGTTTTTAACATTATAATTTGGAAACATGTCTTTATCATTCCTCAGAGACCGTGAAATCCTTGAAGGTAAGATTGACATCTTATTTACTTATTTTAAACTCATTATTGAAACTAGTGGCCAGGCACGGTGTCTCACACCTGTAATCCCAGCACTTTGGGAGGCCAAGGTAGGTGGACCACAAGGTCAGGAGATCGAGACCATCCTGGCCAACATGGTGAAACTCCGTCTCTACTAAAAATACAAAAAAATTAGCCAGGTGTGGTGGCAGGCGCCTGTAGTCCCAGCTACTCAGGTGGCTGAGGCAGGAGAACGTGAACCCAGGAGGCAGAGCTTGCAGTGAGCCAAGATCGCGCCACTGCACTCCAGCCTGCGTGACAGAGCCAGACTTCATCTCAAAAAAAAAAAAAAAAAGGAAACTAGCAAAGAGTTTGGCTCTTGTAGACCCTTAATAAATATTTTTTGGATGAATAGGTGGATAGATGAACAAATGGGGCCCAGTCTCACTTTGTGGTTCTAACTCAGCAGCAATCACACTGAAGTCATGCACCGTTAAACTGTCAGTTCAGTTTCCTCATCTGTATGTTGGTGGAAATAACAATAATGATAATATCGGTCTTGCCTCTCTTACATGGTTGTTGTAAAGATCAAATGAGATGTGAAAGCAAGAAGTGCTAAATGCAAGGTATCCAACTGGAATTAAAGAAAGACTATTTTTAGCAAAGGTGGCTGATGTGACTGCTTATGACTCAGTATTAGCCACAGCAGGCCAAGAAATTCAGACAAAGAGTGGTCCCCACTCGTAGAACCTGGGGGAAGACCAGAGCAACTCAAGGGACCACTGACCCAGCCTCTGCTTTCTTCTTAACAAAACACTTGAGGGAAAGGGGAGAAAGTGGAACTCCTTACAACCTCCTGCCCCAACTCCTTGGATGTGCCAGACACCGGGGCTACATTTAACCCTCTGGGGTCCATCCCAACCAAAGGCTGAGGTGCCTTTGAGAAGCAGGCCTGTGGAATCTGGACTCTTGCTGTAGCTAAAGCAGACAAGGGAATCCAGTGGCTCATGTGAATTCTGCAAGGTGCCTGGGAAGACATTGTTTCAGGCCTGGCCACATGCATTTGCTCAAACCATGTCCCTGAGCCTCAGGTTCTCTCTCTGCGTTTCTCGGCTCTGCTCTTTTCTGTCTTGATTTCCTTTACAGGCAGTCTCTCCCATGTGGTGGCACAGATGGTTCCGAGCGGCCTCACACTTACATCCTACCAGTTTAACAACCTCCTCGCAGAAAAGAGCACTTCTCTTCCCCAGTAGTTCCAGAAAAAGTCTAGGGATTAGCACTCGCTAGACACACAGGAGCCCTTTCCCTGAGCCAGTCACTGTGGTCAAGGGGATGGAGTCTCCTGATGGCCCAGTCCTGTGCTATCTGGAGATCCCAGGAGCCGGAGCTGGAGGTGGAGGCAGTGGTGGTGGAGGGGATTACCCTAAAGGAAAAGGATGGTGCTATCACCAAAGAAGTGGGGAGTGGAAGTCACTTCGGGAAAACAGCAGATCCCAGCCCACCAATCCTGGCAGGAGGTACCAAACTCTACACAAAAACAGTGCTTTTCTCAAGCCTGGCATTGGGCACCTATTCTTTATCAAACCCTTTACAGTGAATTGTCCCACTCAACCAGGTAACAAGTTGTCCAGGGCACCTGGACATAATAGCTCTATTCCACTGGCACCACCCCATCCCCTGTCTGTCTTATCTAGACTGTTTTTAATCTGTCTCTGATTTGCTCTTGATCACCAAGCATGCCTTGTTCTCATCTTTCCTGATTCATTATCCCTCTTGGCCTCCACAAGCATGAAATACAAGAGCTGTTTACTGACACTCCTGTCCAAGCCCAAGTGTATCATCACCATATACATATATCATTGGGCTGCTAGTGGCCATAAAGGCAGAGAGCCTATCTGAACATTAAAGAGACAGAGCCTTGATGATATTGCTTGAGTCTCTGAAACCAACCATACCTGAAACCAGCTATCCCTCTGTTGTGGGTTGAATTGTATTCCCAAAAAATATGTTGAAGTCCTGACCTCAGGTACCTGTGAATGTGCCTTGATTTGGACGTAGGGTGTCTGCAGATGTAATCAACTTAAGATGATGTCATACTTCATTAGGGTGGGCTCTAATCCATGATGACAGCTGTCCTTATAAGAAGAGAAGAAACGCAGAGACAGGCACACAGGGAGAGCCTCAGTTGACGATGAAGGCAGAGATTGCAGTGATGCATTTACAAGTCAAGGAAGGCCCAGGATTGCTGGCAACACCCAAAGCTAAGAGAAGGGCATGGAACAGAACCTCCCCAAGTGCCTTCAGAAGGAGCCAACCTTGCTGTCATCTTGGTTTCAGACCTCTAGCCTCCAGAACTGTAAGAGAGTAAGTTTCTGTTGTTTTAAACCACACGTGTTTGTGAAATGATCACAAAGATGATAGATGATAAAGAATCATTTCACAAACACCAGCAATGCAGCTCTAGGAAACAAATACACCCTTTCCTTTTTCCCCCTCGTTTTGTGAACCAATGAATTTCCTCCTTGCTTAAGCAAAATTATGTTTCTCTTACTTACAGCGGAAGTCCTGAATAATACATGTCACCTACACTATGCTATGTGCTGAGGATTCAAAGGCAAATGAGACCTTGTCCCTACCTTTAAGTCATCCATCCTGTGGCTCTAAGCCCAGCATCATCTAACCTTACTGGGGCCTAAACCAGTGAGAAGGACAAAAAGAAACTCAAAGTCATGCTGGGATGGCAATGTCTTACCCCGAATAATGAAAAGTATGTATCTCAAGCACTGTTCAGACCTCTGATGACAGCAAGGCATGATTGGCAAGGAAGAGCAAATCAGAGACAGAATAAAGGGCTCCTGTCTGTCTACTGAGACATGCAAAAACATGACTGGATAAAGGCCAGTCTCTCCAGCCTGGCACTGATGGTTTCAGCCTGCCTGCCTGCTTGCCTGCCTGCCTGCCCGCCCGCCCCCCCGCCCTCCCTCCCTCCCTTCCTTCCTTCTTTCCTTCCTCCCTCCCTTCTTCTCTTTCCTTCCTTCCTTCCTTCCTTCCTTCCTTCCTCCCTCCCTCCTTTCTCTCTCTCTTTTTCTCTCCTTTTCTTTTTCTTTCTCTTTTTCTTTCCTTCCTTTCCTCTCTCCTTCCTTCCTTCCTCTCCTTCCTTCCTTCCTTCCTTCCTCTCTCTCTCCCTCCCTCTCTCTCTCTTTCTTTTCTGAGACAGGGTCTCCCTCTGTTGCCCAGGTTGGAGTGCAGTGGCACAATTTTGGCTCACTGAAACCTCTGCCTCCAGACTCAAGCCATCCTCTCACCTCAACCTCCCGAGCAGCTAGGACTACAGGTGTGCGCCACGACGCCTGGATAATTTTTGTATTTTTAGTAGAGACAGGGTTTTGCCATGTTATCCAGGCTGGTCTCAAACTCCTGGGCTCAAGCAGTTCTCTAGCCTTGGCCTCTCAATATGTTGAGATTACAGGTGTGAACCACTGTGTCCAGCCGTCTAGCCTATATTTCTATCATCATCTTCCACTATATTTGGCTCTTTCTGAATTCTTTCCACCTCCTTTGCTCCAGTCACATCAAATTACTATTTATTCCCCAAAGACGCTGTATGCTTTCAAGAGTTGTTAGATTTGCTCACCATAGCTGTCTACAGAGTCCTTCCCTCTACCTCTAAGTCCTAGCCATCTATATTAGCTCCTTAGGGCTGCCATTAAAAAATGGCCACAAACTGGGTGGCTTGTACCAACCAAAATGTATTCTTTCACAATTCTGGAAGCTGTAAGTCTGAAATCAGGGTGTCAGCAGGGCCATGCTCTCTCTGAAGGCTCTAGGGAAGGACTCATCATCGCCTCTCTCTAGTTTCTGGTAGCTGCCGGAAATCCTTGGCACTCCTTGGCTGGTAGACACATCACTCCAATCTCTGCCTTTGTTGTTATGTGGCATTTCCCCGTGTCTGGGTCCAAATTTCCCTCTTATAAGGACACCAGTCACTGGTTTAGGACATACCTTAATCCAGTATGACTTCCATCTTAACATGGTTATATCTACAAAGATCCTATTTCCAAGTAAGATCACATTCACAGGTACCAGGGGTTAGGACCCCAAATCTATTTGAGGTACACAATTCAACCCACAACATCATCCTTTGAAACCCAGCTCAATTTGCCACATTCTCCAGGAAGTCTCCATCACCTACCTATGGCATGAATGTCTGATGCTCCCAATCTCTGCTGTAGCTGCATCACCTTTGTCCCTGCGGTAGAGATACTTGTGAACTTACTAATTTAGAGCTTGTGAGGGACAGGACTTGAACTCAAACCTTGTTTGTATGGTCCGAAGCCCTTGGTCAGTACCTGTGTTACTCATCAGAAAATAATCTATAAGCTGGGCATGGTGGCTCACCCCTGTAATTCCAGCACTTTGGGAGGCTGAGGTGGGAAGATCATTTGAGGCCAGGAATTCAAGACCAGCCTGATCAACATAGCAAAACACTGTCTCTACACAATTTTTTTTATAAAAAATTAGCTGAGTGTGGGGGTAGCCCTATAGTCTCAGCTACTGGGGAGGCTGAGGTTGGGAGATTACTTGAGCCAAGGAGTTTAAGGCTGCAGTGAGCTATGATCATGCCACTGCCCTCCAGCCTGGGTGACCGAATGAGACTGTCTCAAAAAAAAGAAAGAATGAACGAAAGAAAGAAAGAAAGAAGAAAAAGAAAGAAAGAAAGGAAAAAGGAAGAAAGGAAGAAAAAGAAAGAAAAAGAAAGAAAGAGAAAGAAAAAAACAATAATCTATAAATGTTTCCTTTTTTAAATTGAACTGATAAGGAGAAACAACATAAGGTGAGGGAGAGATTAGCTGTATGGTACATTCTGAAATGATTTGCAAGCCATTAGAATAAAATGAAAGCTGCCTTAGTAAGAACTAAAATACAGCTCACCTGCTTTAGTTCCCCACTTACAATAGCTGGCGTTTTGGTCTCTTGCATCCTTTAGATGGGACAGCTTTGAAATGCTCTAAAGGGCTAAGAAGAGTCTTGGAGACCCAAGAGTGGCCCTGTTCATTGGCCGCTTTGGCCTCAAGGGTCAGGGATGGTGGAACAATCCCCATTCCCTCTGCTCTGGTGACAACCCCAGTCCCACTCTCTGACTGCCCTGTTGGAAACTCAAAACTAAAAATACAAATGGAAGACATTCTGTGTTAGGCCCGCCATGGGGTAGTCTGGGTCCCCATAGAGCTTCATGGAAAAGTTGTTGGCCAGGAAACAGGGTCGCTGGCCCAGAGCCTGGGCTTGCTCCATCCGTGATCTAAGCATTTAACAGAAGGAGCTACTGCTGTCTGCCTGGAGACAAGCGAGTTAAGAATAACTTTGCAGAGGCTGAGCTTTACAGGCCTAGCCATCCTGAAATAGCTGAGACATGATCATCCATTACCTTGATGCCTGTCTTTCAGGGAGACAGTTCCAGAGACCGGCCCAGGAAAACAAATTATATATTCCTCCTCATTAAAATGTCTCAGCAAGACCCTTAAATCAGGTTTTGAGGTCCAGGTTCCAACTACTTCTTAGTTAGAATTTCTCCTGGGTGTTTTGGTGGTTCTTGCCAAATTGGGTAGTTCCCAAAGTGGGGACTGTTTCTAAATCAGGGTCTGAGTGCAACCAGCCTCCTTAGGAAAACGACGAAAGAAATTCAAATGGAAAAGAAGTATTAATTAGCTCTTATATAGCACTTGCATGGCTCACTCAGGTGCAATTTTTAAGTGCTTTACATAGATAGGTACTGAGATAGACTATATGATTGTCCCATATGTTCTCTGTACTGCTTTGTGGGAGGATTACACCTCCCTACCATGTTGACATCAAGCTTAGCCATGTAACTGTTTTGCCAAGGAAATGTAGACAGAAGACACATACATCATTTTCAAGAAGAAGCCTAAAGAGCCGTTTCATGGATCCACCATCAACCACTCTTCCTGCTGCCCTAACACCAGCAATGATGTAGATAAGGGCTCCTCCTTCAGTCTGGTTCCAGAGGGGAAGGCTAAAGCCAGCCTGCAGTGGATATGTGATATAAGCAAGAAATACATCTTTGTTCCTGTAAGCCACCGAGTGTTTGCAGTTGTTTGTTATCACAGAACAACTTAGCATGAGCTATTATCATTATCACCATTTAACAAATGAAGGAACCAAGGCAGAGATTGTGCAATTTAAAGAATCTCATCCAACCAGGAAGTGGGAGAACTAGGATTCACATCTGGGCAGCCTGGCTTCAGAGTCCGTACTCCCAACCACTTGACTAATTGCCTCCGAAAGTGTCTGTTGTTTTCCTTCAAAACTTCTTTAGCTGACAGTCTCTCCCTGCGTGCCGTTTTTCTTCATTTCCCATGGAGGTAATTAAGAATAACTGGCAGAGCATTTGCTTCTCGGTAGGCAGAGGAGACCAGGTAGATGACTCTGTGTAAGAAAACAACAGGTGGCAGGGCGTGGTGGCTCATGCCTGTAACACCAGCACTTTGGGAGGCCGAGGTGGGTGGATCACGAGGTCAGGAGATCGAGACCAGCCTGGCCAACATGGTGAAACCCTGTCTCTACTAAAAATACAAAAATCAGCTGGGTGTGGCGGCACATGACTGTAATCCCAGCTACTCAGGAAGCTGAGGCAAGAGAGTCTTTTGAACCTGGGAGACGGAGGTTGCAGTGAGCCGAGATCGTACCACTGCATTCCAGCCAGAGCTAGACTCCGACTCAAAAAAAAAAAAAAAACCAACATAATAGGTTACTGAAGGAGCCAGATTCATTGGTATGCAAAACCAGAAACAACTTTATTTTTTCCACATCACAGTCTTGCAGGAATTAACAAACTATTCATCATTAGAGATTTAAAAACTGAGACCAAGCCTAATATCAAAACACTAATTTCCCAACTATTTGAAAGCTGCTCTCCTGCCTCAGGTTTGGAATTTGCAGTCGGAAGGGAGTCACGGCTGGCTTCCTCCTTATTTCCCTTCCACGCCTCCTCCACTCACCTGGCTACCTCAAGCTCTTGCAAAATGGGGCTGGGAGTGGGGTGGGGGTAAGAGGCAGGAAAATTCTCGCTTGGCTTTAGTGCCCTCTGGGTTTGGCAGGAGGTCCCATGTTGCCTCTTTGCGACAAGGGCCTCTATGATGGATCCCCGAGAAAGTCTCCTGCTGGGACACTGCATGGCACCCCTTTCTGGCCCGGGGAACATACTCTCTGGCTAACCCCCTTTTTTTTTTTTTTTTTTGAGACGGAGTCTTGCTCTGTCGCCAGGGTGGAGTGCAGTGGTGCGATCTTGGCTCACTGCAACCTCTGCTTCCTGGGTTCAAGCAATTCTCTTGCCTCAGTCTCCCAAGTAGCTGGGACTACAGGCGCATGCCACCATGCCCAGCTAATTTTTGTATTTTTAGTAGAGACGGGGTTTTACCATGTTGGCCAGGATGGTCTCAATCTCTTGCGCTTGTGATCCACCCACCTTGGCCTCCCAAAGTGCTGGGATTACAGGCTTGAGCCACCACGCCTGGCGTGGCTAACCACTTCTGATCTTCCTTTCCTCCACTCCATCTTCCACATCCAACCTCTTTCTCCTGGCACAAAAACCTTTCAAAGGCAGTCCTTTTTTTGTGAAACAGCTCTATTGAGATACAGTTGGCATACAATAAACTGCACATAATTCAGGTGCACTGCCTGGTAATTTTTGACTTTTGAAGAGACCCGTGAACCATAATCGAGATAGAGAATACTTTTGTCACTCTCAAAAGTTTCTTCACGGCCCTTAGTATTTCCTCCCTCCTGCCCTTCCCCCGTCTTCAGGCATCACTAATTTGCTTTCTGGCATCATTGATTTGTCTGGTTTCTTACATTCACCATAATTCCTTTCAGATTCATCATAGGGTGTGTGTGCGGCGCGGGGGGGCTCTTTTTTCAAGATAACTTAAGCACAGCCACCTTCTACAGGTGCACAGGGCCCATGGGAAAGGCCCTCATCTGTGACCTGCCACTCAATGCAAGTGCAGCACGTTCTGGGCAGCTGCTCTGAGCTGCTTCACCTTTATTTTCTAGGCCTAGCAGGCTCCAGGGTGAGGCCTCCCAGGGCACACAGGCCAGGCTCTCTAAGCACTTGAAGGTATGCTTCTTTGGCTTGAGGACAGAAAGAGCACCCCCTACTGCCCTGTGTGCCCCATCCCAGTACTTGGGCGAATCGTTCCCTTTCTGATCTGAGTGAAGTTCTTAGCAGCGCCTATACAGCCTCCAGAGGCTGATACTCAAAGAGTCCCCACGCTGGCCTTTTTGATCATTCTTAAGCGAACTCTGTATAGATAGTTTAGAGCTGTTCTTTAGACCATGTGGGCATCTAACATTTTATGTTCTCAGCTTGGGACCTCATCTGAAATGGAGACAACAGGAAAATTTGGATGTTAACATCCTGTGATGATAACTTGGAGGTTAAAGGAGGCCATTACTGGCTGGGCGTGGTGGCTCACACCTGTAATCCCAGCACTTTGGGAGGCCAAGGCAGGCAGATCACAAGGTCAGGAGTTCGAGACCAGCCTGACCAACATGGTGAAACCCCGTCTCTACTAAAAATGCAAAAATTAGCCGGGCGTGGTGGCATGCACCTGTAATCCCAGCTACTCAGGAGGCTGAGGCAGGAGAATTGCTTGAACCTGGGAGGCGGGGGTTGCAGTGAGATTGCGCCACTGCACTCCAGACTGGGTGACACAGCAAGACTACATCGATCGCAAAAAAAAAAAAAAAAAAAAAAGGAGGCTGTTGCTTAGAAATGTCCCTAACCCAAGTGCCCAGACTTCATCAGCTATGAGGTCACACTGCCATTTGCTATCAAAGTCACAGTAGCCAAGGGCCCCAGTCCCCTTGAACACACAATTTTACCAGGTTCTCCTCCACGAGTCTTCTAGTACACTAGCAGAAATGCTCATCAGAGCTACAAATCCACCCAGATCCCCACTCCACCCTCATCACCTCTGTGATTCTGCGTCACTTCCCCACCCTCTTCTCACCAAGGACCCCTCCTCAGTGTGAAGTCTGACTCCTCTGGCAGTAGCTGCCCTCTCTCCAGTATGGCTTCACCCCAAGCATGGGGCACAGACACCCTCCCTCGAGTGTTCCCAGCAAGGCTAGGGCTGCCTTTGCCACATAAGGGGACTAAAGAAAAGCCAAGGTGACAGAAAGGACAGAATGGAGGGTCTTTACAGAGGTCCTTTCCTTAGGGTTGCCAGATTTAGCAAATAAAAATACAGGACTCCCACTTAAAGTTGAATTTCAGATGAGCAATGAGTAATTTATTTTATTTAATTAATTTTTTTTTTTTGAAATGGAGTCTCGCCCTGTCGCCCAGGCTGGAGTGCAATGGTGCAATCTCAGCTCACTGCAACCTCTGCCTCCCAGGTTCTAATGATTCTCCTGCCTCAGCCTCCCAATTAGCTGGGATTACAGGCGCCTGCCACCACGCCCAGCTAATTTTTGTATTTTTAGTAGACACGGGGTTTCACCATGTTGACCAGGCTGGTCTCGAACTCCTGACCTTGTGATCTGCCTGTCTCGGCCTCCCAAAGTACTGGGATTACAGGCGTGAGCCACCACGCTCGGCCATGAATAATTTTTTTTACTGTAAGTATGTCCCAGGCAATATTTGGAACATAGTTACACTATAATATTATTCGTTGTTGATCTGAAATGCAAATGTAACTGGGCACCCAGCATTTTATCTGGCAACCCTGCCTCTTCTGGGTGTCTCTCTGTAGTCTCTGACATGTCCTCTGTTGCAGAATCCAACTTACTTCCCATAACAAGGGAGTCCTAGAGAAACCCTCCTTCCTGTCTTTTCAACCCTCAAAACTCCAAGAACGGGGAGCAGGTTTCCCCTCCAAGAGTCCAAGGCTCCTTCCAAGTCCCTAATTCTGGCCCCAGGATGACTGATCATGAAATAGCCATTCCTTTCAGGGGAACCCCCAGCCCAAGAATGTGGTCTTGTCCTTTCCCTCCTAATGGCATGAGAACAATACTCTGGGATCAGCACATTTCCCGAAGTCTATCTTGCATTGTTGTTCTTTTTTATTTTATTGTAAATTGACAATTTATAATTGTATATATTTATGGAGCACAAGGTGATGCTATGATTTATGAATATAACGCAGATGAATTAAATCAAGCTAATTAACATATTCATCACTTCAAATGCTTTTCATTTTTGTGATGAGAATATTTGAAATGTACTCTTAGCAATTTTGAAATATACAATACACTATTATTATCTATATTCACCATGCTGTGCAATAGATCTCAAAAAAAAAGTATTCCTTCTAAGATTTTTGTACCCTTTCACCATCTTCTCTCCATTTCTCCCATCCCCAGCCTCTGTAACCACCATTCTACTCTCTGCTCCTACAAGTTCCATTGTCTTAGAGTCTACACGTAAGTGAGAACATGTGGTATTTGTCTTTCAGTGCCTGGCTTATTTCACTTACTAGGATGTTCTTTACTTTGATCCCTGTTGTCACAAATGACAGAATTTCCTTCTTTTTAAAGACTGAATAACATTCCATTGTGTCTATATACCACATTTTCTTTATTCATTCATCTGTTGATGGACACTTATGTTGATTCTGTAATTTGGCTGCTGTGAATCCCTAGGGCTACAGTGATAACAAGGGAGTGCAGACATCTCTTTGAAAAATCTTTTGGGTAAATAATCAGAAGTTGGATTGCTGTATCATATGGTTATTCTACATCATATGCTTATTCTATTTTTAGTTTTCCTTTTTCTTTTTTTTTTTTTTTTGAGACAGTTTCACTCTTGTTACCCAGGCTGGAGTGCAATGGTGCGATCTTGGCTCACCACAACCTCTGCCTCTGGGTTCAAGTGATTCTCCTGCCTCAGGCTCCCGAGTAGCTGGGATTACAGGCACACACCACCACGCCTGGCTAATTTTGTATTTTTAGTAGAGATGGGGTTTCATCATGTTGGTCAGGCTGGTCTCGAACCCCTGGCCTCAGGTGATCCACCCGCCTCGGCCTCCCAAAGTGCTGGGATTGCAGGCGTGAGCCACCGTGCCTGGACTATTTTTAGTTTTTCGAGAAACTGCCATACAGTTTTCCATAATAGCGGTGCTGCTTTACATCTCCGCATCCCCCTTCCCCATTTGCACAGTTGTTCTTGAATAACCGGGTCTGGGTAAACGTCAGCAGGTGAGTCAGGTTGCTTCAGGCTGTCATCAACCTGCTGCCTTAGGGGACCTCTGTCAGTCTGGGGGCAGAGATTTGGCCCTAGCAGTTTTTTCTGCATCTTCTGCTCACTGCTCCCAGTCTTGGACAAGACTGCATTACACATTTCCCCAGAAGAAACAATAGTTTTAGAAATAGGGCCGTCCTACAGCTCCGCCCTCAGGGAAGATAATCATTTCTGTTACTAGGCAGAACAGAGCAGTCCCCATTCCACAACTGGATGTTGACTTTATCTTTATAGAATCAAAGGCCCATTAAAGTATTTTCCCTAAATCAACACTGCAAGTTGCCCACAGGCTAAAATCCCCGCCTATGCCTAAACATAAGGACTGCTGTGCATTTAATATATCAGTTTTTCCTACACAAAATCATCAAACTTTCATAAAATCCAGGGCTTCAGTCTTAGCCAAGATCTCACCAGCTGCCCCACCGCCATACATACCACTGGGGATTCATCCAATGAATAGATTGGAAATCTTTGTATGAATGCCTTGCTAGATTTTTTGGTTCAAAACACAGTGATGCTTCCCTTGGACAGCTCTGGTGGCGCTGAATTCTTCAAAAAACAGTGAGCTTTCTGGATAACTGAAGCTTATCTCTATAAAACCCAACACTTTCTTTATTTTATCCATTTTGATTGGAATCTGTCAAAACTGTCACGGCACAGATCTATGCCTGTTTTTTGTTTGTTTGTTTGTTTGTTTTTTTAAGCTTTTCTGTCTCCTTTGTCTTCAGGCTACCATATGGGTTGACACTGTGCTAACTGTGTCACTTCTAGCAGCCCCTCCCTATTTTTTATTCGCTGTAGAGAAGGATGTGTTAAAAAAAAAAAAGAGTAAACAGAATCACAGGGCCTAAAGACTTTTTCTTGCAAGTAAAGCTGTTTTTTTTTTTTTTTTTTTTTTGAGACAGTCTTTCTCTGTCCCCAGGCTGGAGTGCACTAGTGCAATCTCAGCTCACTGCAACCTCTGCCGCCCGGGTTCAAGCAATTATTCTGCCTCAGCCTCCCGAGTAGCTGGGATTACAGGCGTGCACCACCACGCCTGGCTAATTTTTGTAGTTTTTTAGTACAGACGGGGTTTCACCATCTTGGCCAGGCTGGTCTTGAACTCCTGACATCATGATCCGCCCGCCTCAGCCTCTCTCAAAGTGCTGGGATTACAGGCATGAGCCACCGCACCTGGCTGCTCTTGTCTTTAGAGCAGGACATTGTGAAGGTTATTCGAGAGGCTTAAAGGGTTTTGTTTTGGTTCATGGCCTAATTTTAGCTTTCCATCTTTCTGAAAGGTTAAGATTTCTTCCCTTCTGAATAAGTGGGATGTTATTATAATGAAATGCACAAGTTCCTTTAGAACACATTATGGCAAACTATCCAAGTTAGAGCTGTTGCTGAGGGAACCAGGCAAAGCTTGCTTAATGTATAAACCTGGTTATTATATTTAAAATTCAAGCAGCAGCCAGAGATTCCTATTGGGAGAGGGAAGACTTTACTTTTGAAGAGGAAAAGTACTTAACTCCTAGAGGAAAGCGTCATTCCTGAGGTTCACCTTCATGGTCTGGAGACAAACACATGGGACTCTTCTTTTTTGTGTGTGTTTCTAACAGTGGAAGAAAAGGGAAGCCAGGCTAAGCCGAGAAAAGTAGAAGAGAAGACACAGCAGCTCGTTCTTTCCCAGTAGCTGTTAGACTGATTGCGGAGGGGAAGGTCAAAAGAGGAGAAGTTCACAACTATGATACCCGCTCTAGAGGCGAAAGAACAACTGAGAGAGAACTGTCCAAGAAGCACAAAGGTGAGGAAAGAGCAAAATATGGCTTTCCCTCATAAAAAAAATACAACTGACCTCCGAACAACAAAGGCTGTGGGGCGGGTTAGAGGCGCCGACTCCCACGCAGCTGAAAATCCATGTACAATTTATTTTTACTTCCTCAAACTTTACTAATAGCCTTCTGTTGACTGGAAGCCATGCTGATCACATAAACAATTAACACATATTTTGTGTGTTATATGTATTATATGTTGTATTCTTACAATGAAGTAAGCTGAATGGGCGCGGTGGCTCATGCCTGTAATCCCAGCACTTTGGGAGGCCGAGGCAGGTGGATCACGAGGTCAGGAGTTTGAGACCAGCCTGGCCAACATGGTGAAACCCTGTCTCTACTAAAAATAAAAAATATTAGCCAGGCTTGGTGGCATGCACCTGTAGTACCAGGTACTCAGGAGGCTGAGGCAGAAGAATTGCTTTAACCTTGGAGGCAGAGGTTGCAGTGAGCCAAGATCACACCACTGCATTCCAGCCTGGGTGACAGAGTGAGACCCCATCTCCGGGAAAAATTAAAAAAAAAAAAAAAAATATATATATATATATATATATACACACATATATATATTAAAGTAAGCCAAGGGCTGGGTGTGGTGGCTCATGCCTGTAATCCCAGCACTTTGGGAGGCCGAGGTGGGCGGATCACTTGAGGTCAGGAGTTCAAGACCAGCCTGGCCAACATGGTGAAAACCCATCTAAAAATACAAAAATTAGCCAGGTGTGGTGGTGTGCGCCTGTAATCTCAGCTACCTGGGGGGCTGAGGCAGGAAAATCGCTTGAACCCAGGAGAAGGAGGTTGCAGTGAGCTAAGATTGTGCCACTGCACTCCAGCCTAGGGGACAGACCCTGTCTCAAAAAAACAAAAAACAAAAAAACCCCGAAAACCCAATAAAGTAAGCCACAGAAAATAAAATGTTATTAAGAAAATCATAAGGGGCCAGGCACAGTGGCATATGCCTGTAGTCCCAGCTACTCCGGAGGCTAAGGCAAAAGAGTCGCTTTAATCCAGGAGGCGGAGGTTGTGGTGAACCAAGATCACGCCACGGCACTCCAGCCTGGGCAACAGAGCTATACTCTATTTCAAAAAAGAAAAAGAAAAAAAGAAAAAAAAAGAAAGAAAAAAAATCATAAGGAAGATAAAATATATTTGCTACTCCTCAAGTGGAAGTAGATCATCATAAGGCTCTTCATCCTCATCACCTTTACGTTGAGGAGGCTGAGGAGGAAGAGGAAGAGGAGGGGTTGGTCTTGCCGTCTCAGAGGTGGAAGAAAATCCACGTATATAGTGGACCTGCACAGTTCAAATCCTTGTTGTTCAAGAGTCAACTGTAGGTTAAACAATTAAAACGTCGAGGTCGAAGGATGAAGACATTAAGTTATCTCTCGTCTCAAGCTAATGTCTCCTTCCCAGACTTCTCCCTCCCACCGCCCTCACCCTTACCCACCACCCTGATGCCTGTGGGAGGGGAACCACAATAGGTCAAAGAATCCTAGATTTCAAAAGATCATCCAGTTTGTCATAGTTATTTAACCATTGCAGAAACCAAGGCCCGCAGAGCTCAGGGAGGAATTTGAGTCCTCACTCCTAATCCAGCATGCTTTCCCACTGCATCATCCAGGGCAGGAACATCCCTGGAAAATTCAGTAATGTTCTCACTTAATAGTAGTCCTCCCCCAGACTTATAGAGAGCAATCTTTTTTTTTTTTTTTTTTTGAGAGAGTCTTGCTCTGTCGCCCAGGCTGGAGTGCAGTGGTGCAATCTTGGCTCACTGCAAGCTCTGCCTCCTGGGTTCATGCCATTCTTCTGCCTCAGCCTCCTGAGTAGCTGGGACTACAGGTGCCCGCCACCACGCCTGGCTAATTTTTTGTATTTTTAGTAGAGATGGGGTTTCACCGTGGTCTTGATCTCCTGACCTCGTGATCCACCCGCCTTGCCCTCCCAAAGTGCTTGAGCCACTGCGCCCAGCCAAGAGCAATCTTTCCAAAGTTTGCTCCACAAAACACTAGCCCAGGAGATGCTCCATCATCCAGCAATTTCACTTCTGAATCGAAGTGGGGACTCGAACAGATATGTATGGTCCCCTGTTCACAACATCATGATTCACAATGGCCAAAAGGAAGAAACAACCCTAATCTCCATCAATGGATAAGCGGATAGATAAAATGTAGCATATACATATGGCCCTACAATTATTCAGCCTTAATAGGAAGGATATTCTGACACTTGGTGCAACATAGATGAAGCTTGAGGACATTATGCTAAGTGAAATAAGTGCAACATAAAAGCACAAATATTACACAATTCTGCTTATATGAGGTAGCTAGAGTAGTCAAATGCATAGAGACAGAAAGTAGAATGGTGCTTGCTAGGAGCCAGGAGATCAGGGAATGGAGAGTTACTGTTTAATGGATACAGAGTTTCAGTTTGGAAAGATGAAAAAGCTGTGAAGATGGATGATAGTGGTGATTGCACACTGTTACAGTGTGAAGATACTTAATGCCCCCGGAATGGTAAAACTTTGTGTTATATATTATTTTACCAGAATTTTTAAAAGGAGGACAAAAAGAGAAGTGTTTCACTAATTAATGGTATCACCAAACAAGCAAGTCTGGGGAGGTCTGATTACATTTTCCTACACACACTCACACACACACACACACACACACTTGCCCTGGCAAGTCACAGTGCACATTCAATAAAAGACCCAGAGCAGTCCTAAATCAAAGACTATTTAATTCAATTTAATCAAGCATTTCCTCAACAGAACACAGAGCCCTTTTTATTTTTGTGGAACATGATTAACAGCCCACATCCATGGTGCGTCCCTTGGGAAATGCTGATAAAGAGCTTCATACTGCTCAAGGCATTTCCTCTGCTAATACCTCACTGAATACTTCCCGCTGGCCAAAAAGACAGTCCCTAACAGTTAGACCTCCAGAATCTTTATTGACTATTGGACAGTCAATGAGTTAGGCATTAATTGTCTCCATTTTATTGATGAAGAAACTGTGGCCCAGGAAAGTCAAGCCCTAACCCAAAGTACTGTAAAGCTGCTCTGCCAAGATCAGTGGTACAGCCACACCAAAACCCCGGTTTTCTAAACCCTGTCCTGGGCTGTGCCTCCCCAAACCCAACGCTGATCCCCTGATGCTCCTTCTGGGTGTCCAGGTGTAAGCAAAGCAAGTTCATAGAAGAGCCTGAGCTCTGGGGTTGCTGGGAACAGCAAAGGGGACAGAAGGACTCAGGGATCATAGGCCCCCTTAAAGGTTAGTGCTCCAAGCTCCAGTCTCCCTTTTCTCCTCCTTTCTCCAAAACAGGGCTAGGGAAGCTCAGAGATATCCTGTCACCGACAAGCAATCCCTGACTTTTCCTGATGTAAGAATGTAATACACCCCTGACAACGTAAGACTCATCCGGGGTGCATATTAAGATATAGACTCCCAGGCCTGCCTCCTGGAGATTCTGAATGAATAAGTCTGGGGCAGAACTTGGGAATGTTTTAAACAAACATCCCAAGGAATCTTATCTTGGAGGAAGAGTGAGTACCCCTGACCTTCACACTAAAAAGGACCTCAACAGAATACCTTCTGGCTCAGCTCCTTGCCCCACGGATAAGACAGCTGAGTCTCAACAGAGCCTGCGTGACTGTCCAAGTTCACATGGCTACTTTTTTCCAAAGGCTTTAAAAACACAAACAAAAGCCCAATGTTCATTTCTTTGAAGAAAGAGGCAGGTCTAATTTTTAAAATAAGAACTGATTTCTATGCTCCTCTCTCTGTCCCAGCACATCCTACATCATTCCATCCTTCCCTGCCCAGCGGAGACCACTTCTCAGGGCTCTCCTGCCCCTGTCCTGTCCTGTTCATTGCAAGCAGGTCCAACCACTCTGGAAAATGTCCCGGCTGTCTCCCTCACTATAGACCTAACCGACTGCAGTGTTGATCCAACTTGCTTTCTGAGCGTTGATGGAGACCAAATGGTGTTTGGCTTTTGCCCCGCCCACCCCATTTCCGTCTGAGTAGCAGTCAGACCATCTCAGGCTCGAACTATGCTGCAGGAGGAAGCTGACAGCCAAGCTCTCCCTTCCCAAGGAGCTTACCCCCACCCTCCCGGCTGGAGAACCTGCCACCCCAGCCCAACGCATGAGACGGATGACCCAGACAAGGCCGGGCACACACACAGCATTCCGTCGTCACTTGGCAGGTCCTTGTGAAAGAGCAGATGGAAAAGTCTGAGGACACTCAATTCCCCAAATTCCTTTTCTGAGAGCTCTACCCTGTCTCAGCTCCAAAAAAATTAGTCTTTTCAGACTAGTTAAAACGCAGCCTCCCTACTTACATACACATCGATTTTCTTTGCTTCGGGTCCCAGGAAGGGGGCACTGAAGCGATCCTCTTATTGTGGCCCCAGAGTTGTCTGCCTGTCTCCCTGCCTGGTGAGGGTTGCTGCGCCTAATCAGAAGGTCTTACAAGCCACAGGTTCACCTCAAGGGGGCCTCAATGCTCCCCATGGTCCCCGGAGTCCTTGCCAGCAACAGGAGCACAGCTTGGAGTCGCAGATCTGACTTCAAACCTTGGCTTTCTGGCTGCGCGATGGTATTGTTGAATCCCTCTAGACCTGCTTGCGCATTTGTAAAGTGGACAGAATCTTCTTCCCACTATTCAAATGGGGAGAAGAGTATCTACTTTACTAGGTTGTCATGATAATTAAACAAGATGCTGTGTGCAAAGTGCTTGGCATACAACTAAACGAATGCTCAGGGAACGGAGGTGATCATGATTTCCTTGAGCTCTCTGGACTTCTCTCAACTTCACGTGGCTCCCCTTTGCCACAAAGAAAGCCAGGTAACCTGAGATGGGACCCAGATTATGGCCATCATACAGCCTACATCGGTGGTCTTAATTTGTGAGTTTTCATGTAAGATATACATGAGAGATATAAGAACACCTGAAATTTAATCTAAGAATGTGTAATTTGACCCTTTTTTTTTGGAGACAGGGTCTCACTTTGTCACCCAGGCTGGATGGAGTACAGTGGCAGGATCTCTGCCCACTGCAGTCTCAACCTCCCAGGTTCAAGCAATCCTCCTTCCTCAGTTCCCCCAAGTAGCTGGGACTACAGGCACGTGCCACCATGCCCTGCTAATTTTTGTATTTTTTGTACAGATGGGATCTCGCCATTTTGCCCAGGCTGGTGGCATGACCCACATGCCTGGCCTGTAATTTGATCTTTTCTTCTCTTTTCTTTTCTTTCCCTCCCTCCCTTCCTTCCTTTCTCTCTTTCTTCTTTTTTTTCAGAGATCTGTCTCTGTCACCCAGGCTGTAGTTCAATGGTGCAATCTCAGCTCACTGCAACCTCTACCTTCTAGGTTCAAGTAATTCTCCTGCCTCAGCCTTCCGAGTGGCGGGACTACAGGCACTTGCCACCACACCCGGCCTAAAGGCAACACCAGTTCAAAGAATTACCTCATTGTTGTTCTGATTGGTGAATTTGTGATTAGTGGTGAGGTTGAAGTTTTTTTCATATATATTGGACAATTGTATTTCTTTTTTTGTGATATTCTTTTTTTTTTTTTTTTTTTTTTTTTGAGACTGAGTTTCGCTCTTGTTGCCCAGGCTGGAGTGCAGTGGTGCAGTCTCGGCTCATTGAAACCTCCGCCTCCCAGATTCAAGTGATTCTCATGCCTCAGCCTCCCGCATAGCTGGGATTACAAGCATGCAGCACCATACCTGGCTAATTTGTATTTTTATTAGAGATGGGGTTTCACCATGCTGGTCAGGCTGGTCTCAGACTCCTGACCTCAGGTGATTCACCCACCTTGGCCTCCCAAAGTGCTAGGATTACAGGCATGAGCCACCACGCCCGGCCCTTTTGTGACATTTTTATTCCTGTCCTTTGTTTATTTTTCTAAGGCTTCTTTTTGTTAATTTACAATATTAATTTAAGATTGTGTTAACTTATAATTAATTTATTAATTTATAATTTTATATAAAATATAAATCATTTATATAAATACAAATTCTGTCCTACATGAGGTAAATTTTTTTTCTGACTGTTAACATTGACTTTCATGTCTTCTGAAATTTTACATTTTTAGTTGGTCAGAGCAATCTCTTCTTTTGTGATGTCTGCTTTTGATATTATACTAAAGACCTTCACCCCAAGATTATATAAATATTTACTTATATTTCATTCTAGTATTTTTTTTTCTTTCATAGATTAGTACTGTTAGTTCATCTAGAACCATGCTGTGCCCTAATGGCTATGGAAATTTAAATTTCAAGCAATTCAAATTAAAAAGTGTGGCTCCTCAGTGTACTAGCTCCATTTCAAATGCTCAGTAGCCATTTGTGGCTAGTGGCTGCCATGTTGAGAAGCACAGGTGTAGAATATCTCCACCTTCACAGAAAATTCTACTTCTACTGGACAGAGCTGATCTAGAATTTATTTCATGAACCATGCAGAAGGGCAGGGAATCTAACATTGTTCAAAAGAGTTCATGTAATTGTTTCAATATCATCTTTTGAATAATTCATCACTTTGATCCTGATTTGAGATGCTACGTTTACTATTCGTAAGTCTAGTAATATATACTTGGATCCATTTCTGTACTTCCTACTCTTTCTTTATCTATCTTCCTAATCCTCACCAGGACCACACAGTTTCAACTATGATAATTTTACAACATATTTTAATGTTTAGTAGAGCAAATTTTTTTTATTTCTTATTGATTTTTTTAAAAAATCATGGGCAATTCTCACACTTATGTTTCCAAACTTTAAAATAATTCCATAGTTAGGAGTTGGAATTGCATCCATACAATAAATCAACTCATGAAGGGCTGTTATTTGTCACCTGTTTCCCCAACTTCCTGCACTTTCCATCAAACTCTGCACTCTAACTAGACTTAGCCACTTGCTTTTCCACCAGCACACACCAGGGCATGCTCCTTACTGTGCCCTCACTCCCCAGGCTGGTCCACTAGGAAATTCCACTTGTCCTCTTAGCTCAAAGCTCCCTTTCTCTGTGAAGCCCTTTCTGATGCCTCTGGACAGATGTGGGTGCTTCTCCCACTTTCATTGTCCATTCCTATGTTGGAACAATTATCTTGTTATTTTACATTTGTTTATTTGTAACGGTGACTTCTCACTATGATAAACAATTTGAGGACAAGTACTGTGTCCTTTCCATTTTGAATTTCCAGAACCTACCAATAGCACTTTGGCTCAAGATAGTCACTCAACAAAAATGTATTGAATCAAAGAGCATAACTCAAGTCACACTAGAAAAGTTAGCTACAACCTTGAATGTAGGTACCTGCAGGCTTTGCCTAGGACAGAGCTGTACTGTGTTCATTTAATCTGGCAGTGATGTGTTAACTGAATTGGGGTGTGGAGGTGATAGGAAGCCAAGAGACTAGTTAAGAGGCCATCAGACAAGTTCAAGGCAGACACAGTAAAGGCCTGAATAAAGGATGGCTGCTAGGGCTTGGGAAGGAGGAGACATTGTTGAAGGATGACGCAGGGTTAGAACTGTTGGGAGACTGAAGGCAGACAGAGCCAAAAATGTGACCAGGGACCTAACAGCATCTTTCTGCAATTTATTCTCATGGACTTTTCAATACTTGTAAGTATTTTTGTGTCATTCACAAACATCACAATTTTACCATATTTACTATGAAATTTTACTATAAAATCAAAATGAATTATTGTAATGTCACCAACGATTGTTCTAGAACTGGCTTAGTCAAGTCACTTAAACTCTTTGTAACTGTTTCCTCATCTGTAAAATTGGTATCATAATATTACCTCCCTTAGAGGGCTGTGGTGAGCCTAAGATGAGCTAATACTTGTAATGTGCTTAGAGCAATGCCTTGCACATAATAAAAGCTCAATAATCATTGGCTATTTTATTTTGTTTTATTTTTTGAGACAGAGCCTCTGTCTGTCACCCAGGCTAGAGTGCAGTGGCGCCATCTCAGCTCACTGCAACCTCTGCCTCCTGGGTTCCAGCGAGTCTCCTGTCTCAGCCTCCCGAGTAGCTGGGATTACAGGCATGCCCCACCAATTTTTAGTAGAGATGGGATTTCACCGTCTCTTGGCCAGGCTGGTCTCGAACTCCTGGTCTCTCGGCCTCCCAAAGTGCTAGGATTATAGGCATAAGTACTGTGCCCGGCCCATTGGCTATTTGAAAGATTATTATTCATACGTTTCCATCCAGAGAAGCACCCATTTATCCTTGCCACTAAGGTAGCTTCCTACCTGTGACAAAAAGCCACCAACCATCCAATGATTCATGGAGCCTTACATGGCACCACTTGTCAAAGACTTTTTGAAGGCTGAAGTCTATTACATGTATATATGCATGCAATTGGGCAAAGAAACTGTCCTTCCCCTGTGAAGTTAGGTTTGTTCAAGGATCTTCTTACCTCGCTCTGTTCAGAGGTGTACCTGGTAAAAATTGGTCTCTGTCTCCTTTGAGAGGCAACGTGGTGCAGCCGAACAAGGATGGAGCTCTTGGAGTTCAGGGTGTAATTAGGGGATGGAGGGCCATCTAGATGGAAAAGCGAGAAGAGGCCACCCCGAAACAGATCCACTCCTGTCCCAGGAGAAGGCCAGAATGCTATTTTCCAACATGGCTCTGGGGTGGGTTAGTTTCACTGCTTCCATCATCTACGGGGAGAATGTGAGTGGGAGAGGGAGGAACTGGAGGTTGTAGCCATCTTCTTCTTGCCTCCAGAGAGGGATCCACAAAGAGCTATGATGCCCCTGCTAGCCAGAAACTGCTACTGTCAGCAGATTTTAAAATCCCGAGAATTCAGGTCAAAGGCATCTCATTCTACACATTGCTTTGTAGAATACTCAGAATCTATGGGCTGCAGTGCAGCTACAGGCTGTGTTGGCTTCATTTCACCCATTTTTATGATGAATCCTGCCATATTCCCCAGAAAGAAAGTGAGACATGCTGATGTGTTTATTACATAAGAGCCATGATTACAGCTCTTACCATCTTGTGAGAAGAAAGTGAGAGGTTCCAGGGTGTCTGTTACAGGTTGTACCACCTTGCTCATAATGAAAATGAGATAAACCTCTGTATTTATTATTGATTTTGTCCTCTTACTCAGAATGAGGGTGAGAGGTGTCACTGTCTGTAGCAAAGCTTCTACTGGTCCTCCTTGTGAATGGAGACTAAAGTGGCAACGTTCAATGCCAAGTCAGTTGAGCTGGAACGTTCTCTCTCATCCGTTCCGCCCTTACCTCTAGACTTGCCTGTCTCAGGCCTCCAGGACAAGATTCTGACTTTGAGGTCTTTGGTTAGCATTTCCACGTTCACAAGGGGTCACACTAACAGTTAATGCCTTTGTGCTGAAACAAGGTCTTCACTGTGCCTCTTTGGGTGAAAACAAAATCCCTAGACACAGAGTTGACTTCCAGAAAAGGCTCCCGTGCTAAGTCAGCCAACAGACTCCAGAGCTAATCGGAACCAGATGTGAGTTCTTTCACTTAAATATATTATGGGTCATAGATTTATTTTTTGAAAGCACCTATAACAACAATTAAAGTCATAAAATGTGTTTTCCCTGGATATTTTCTCATAGTCGACCAAGCGATATAGTCTGATAAGTTGGGGCTAACCTATGCCAAAATCAACATATTTGCTTTGTTCAAAATCTGCAGAATATGTCTGTCTGCGGAGGTGTGCTCTGGTCAGGCCAGGGACAGCTGCCAACATACAAACAGTTTCCTAAAATATCCCGTGCATGCAGGAATGATAAGCAGACCCCATAGATCTGCGGCTGAGAGGTGGAGAGAGAAAAGCCTGGGGGAGAGAAATAGAATGAGTGGCATTAAGCATAATTCGAGTAATTTGGCAGATACTTCCTGCATTTAAAAAATGGAGTCTATAAAGAGTTCAGCAATGGCCGACAACTTTCTCCATACCAGTATTGCTGCCAAAGTTCAGATGCTGGGCTGATGTCCACCTCTGGGAAGGACTGCTAGCATCTAAAGTCTCTTACCAAGAGAAATTGTTTTTGGGAGAATTAGTCCATGGAAACGGGTCTGGCTTCCAACGCTACATGCCAGCAAGCAGGGACCTCACTGTCCCCATGATTGCCCGCCAGTTTGGGGGCTCATTCCTTTACTTTTGGGCACCATTTCCATTCCAATAGATACCCCATTTTCTTTTCTCTTCTCGTCTTTTTCTTTTTTCTTTGAGACAGTCTCGCTCTGTCGCCCAGGCTGGAGTGCAGTGGGGCGATCTCGGCTTACTGCAAGCTCTGCCTCCCGGGTTCATGCCATTCTCCTGCCTCAGCCTCCCAAGTAGCTGGGACTACCGGCACCCACCACCACGTCCGGCTAATTTTTTGTGTTTTTAGTAGAGACGGGGTTTCACCGTGTTAGGATGGCCTCGATCTCCTGACCTCATGATCCACCCGCCTCGGCCTCCCAAAGCGCTGGGATACAGGCGTAAGCCACCACACCTGGCCCCAAAATTTCCCATTTTCCAACGCTAGACTCTGAATGCCATCTGGTCATAGCCTATTTTTTGTGTTTCCTTTTTCTTTTCTTCTTCTTTTTTAAAAATATAATTCAACCCAACTTTATTTAAAAATTTTTTTATTATACTTTAAGTTTTGGGTTACATGTACAGAACATGCAGTTTTGTTACATAGGTATACACGTGCTGTGGTGGTTTGCTGCACCCATCAACGTGTCACCTACATTAGGTATTTCTCCTAATGTTATCTCTCCCCTAGCCCCCCAACCCCCACAGTCCCCAGTGTGTGATGTTCCCTCCCTGTGTCCATGTGTTCTCATTGTTCAACTCCCACTTATGAGTGAGAACATGCGGTGTTTGGTTTTCTGATCTTGTGATAGTTTGCTGAGAATGATGATTGCCAGCTTCATCCATGTCCCTGCAAAGGACATGAACTCATCCTTTTTTATGGCTGCATAGTATTCCATGGTGCATATATGTCACATTTTCTTAATCCAGTCTATCACTGATGGACACTTGGGTTGGTTCCAAGTCTTTGTTATTGTGAATAGTGCTGCAATAAACATACATGTGCATGTCTCTTTATCGTAGAATGATTTATAATCCTTTGGGTATATGCCCAGTAATGGGATTGCTGGGTCAAATGGTATTTCTAGTTCTAGATCCTTGAGGAATCGCCACACTGTCTTCCACAATGGTTGAACTAGTTTACATTCCCACCAACAGTGTAAAAGCATTCCTATTTTTCCACAAGTGTGCACTTGTGGAACTCTTGGGAGTGATGCACTTTGGGAACTCTTCTTGGCATTAATTATCTTTTTAATTAATTAATTATTTTTTGAGAGAAGGTCTCGCTCTGTCACCCAGGCTGGAGTGCAGTGGCACAATCATGGTTCACTGCCACCTTGAACTCCAGGGCTCAAGAAATCCTCCCACTTCAGCCTCCTGAGTAGCTGGGACTACAGGTGCACCACTGTGACTGGCTAAATTTAAATTTTTTTGTTCTTGTTGTTAAAAATGGAGTCTTGCCTGCCTAGGCTGGACTGTAACTCCTGGGCTTAAAGGATTCTCCCGCCTCGGCCTCCCAAAGTGCTGGGATTACAGGTGTGAGCCACCCATGCCTGGCCGACACTGTTTGTCTTTGATGTCCAGGTTCCATTCTTCTGCTTTTGGTAATAGTCGCCCATTTCCATCCGGCAAAATACCCCTCCCCACTCCCAGTCCTGTGACCCACAGGGGTTGCTAACACTCCACTCTCTCCCACTTCCACCACCACACACACCCCGCGGGTACGTTGGGTCATACATGCCCTAAACCTTGCCAAAAGAAAAGGATGCATTCAGTGAACACGTATGATCAGTGGAGCTTTTAGACTTCAGGTCCTTTCTTCTTAGAAATTAATTTCTTAAAATAGTGAATACATTCACATGGTTCCAGAAAAAGCATGGGAAGTTGAATAGTAACAAAATAGAAAACTATAAATCAAAAAATGAATAAATTGAAAATTTGATAAAAGAATAAGACATTTGCACAGTCTTCAAGTGCTTCCCCACAAAATCTCATTTGTTAGAAAGGGAAAAAGAGGAATTTCGCCAAGGAGAACCCTGGCAGACACAACATTAATAAAACGATTAATGTTAATGTCATCAGTAATGGGACAAATTGGAATTATGTGCCGCGCGATAGATGCAATAAGGTCATATGTCACTCCTGTGATATTCCCGCCAAAGATTTGTAAGCTGAATCTAATCCTGAGGAAATATCATAGCATGCCTATGCCTGGGCATGGTGGCTAACCCCTGTAATCCCAGCACTTTGGGAGGCCGAGGCAGGTGGATCACCTGAGCTCAGGAGTTCGAGACCAGCCTGGCCAACATGGTGAAACCCCGTCTCTACTGAAAATACAAAAATTAGCTGGGCGTGGTGGTGCCTGCTTGTAGTCTCAGCTACTTGGGAGGCTGAGGCATGAGAATTGCTTGAACCTGGGAGGCAGAGGCTGCAGTGAGCCAACATTGTGCCACCGCACTCCAGCCTGGGCAACAGAGCAAGACTTCGTCTGATCATTGGCCTGTAATCTTTCTGGTCTTGAAGGCTACGAAAAGACTGAGAAACGATCCAGATTGAAAGAGAATAAAGGCAACATATGATTATGAAGTGGATCCTTTTGCTATAAAGGTCATTATCGGGACACTTGAAAGGTAAAATGTATCAGTGTTAATTTCCTGATCTTGTTGATTGTATTGTGCATATGTGGGGGTTTCCTTGTAGGAATTTAAATACTAAAGTATTCACAGGTGATGGGGCATCATATCAACACTTACTTTCAAATGGTTCAGGAGAAAAAGATATTTTTCTACACATTCCGTGTAGAAAATAAAAAATTATGGGGTTAGGGCAAGGTTAAAGATAGAAGACCATTTAGAAGTCTCCTGCTTTGTCCCTGGGATTTTCATCTCTGGAAATCAAATCTTGCTTTAAAAATAAACACAAAACCATGTTTCTGTAGTAAAAGGCAGAGGAATGGCACATTCTTAGACACACTTTGACTCAGCAGACACAGAGACTGACCCGAAGAAACCACAATAACTAACAAATGCATTTGGGTTGTGGTGGTGTCTCAATTTCTTTAAGAACAATAGGGCTGGGCGCAGTGGCTCATGCTTGTAATCCCAGCACTTTGGGAGGCCAAGGCGGGTGGATCACAAGGTCAGGAGATCGAGACCATCCTGGCTAACACAGTGAAACCCCGTCTCTACTAAAATATACAGAAAATTAGCTGGGCGTGGTGGCAGGCTAGTCCCAGGTACTTGGGAGGCTGAGGCAGGAGAATGGCATGAACCCGGGAGGCAGAGCTTGCAGTGAGCCGAGATCATGCCAGTGCACTCCAGCCTGGGCAACAGAGCAACACTCTGTCTCAAAAAAAATTAAGAACAATAGATGGGTACCTGCTTCATTGCTGAACAAGAAAGATTCAATTCTAGTGAATTTTGTCAAAACAAACAATGATAGAAATGGTCGGCCTTAAGTATAAATTGACATTTCTATTTCTAGAGATAAAAAATTGCTTCCAACTCTTAGCTGACAGTCCCCACTCTTGCTGCCTCAAAGTTTCACAATTTATAGGGTCCCCTCTTCACCCCTCCTTACACTGGCATTTCTCACCCCACTTGGCCAAGGGAAGGCATTGGCAAGCACACCTCCAGTAGCTAGTGATGGCGTTTTAGAATGTCCCCATTTTTATCCTCCCTCCTACACTGTCTCCTTCCTCTCAATTCATCTCCCCAGTGTCTTTTCTATTTGGGTTACCTTCATGCTTTTTTCTCCTGGGTTCCATTATTTTTCTAAATTTTAGTTAATTTTTTATTTTATTTTTTAGATGGAGTCTCTCTCTGTCACCCAGGCTGGAGTGCAGTGGTGTGATCTTGGCTCACTGCAACCTCGGCCTCCCGGGTTCAAGCCATTCTCCTTCCTCAGCCTCCTGAGTAGCTGGGACTACAGGCGTGTGCCACCACACCCAGCTAATTTTTGTATTTTTAGTAGAGATGGGGTCAGGCTGACCATATTGGTCAGGCTGGTCTCGAACTCCTGACCTCAGGTGATCCACTCACAGCCTACCAAAGTTCTGGGATTACAGGTATGAGCCACCACCTGGCCATCTCCTGGGTTCTATTATTGTTTGGCTGCCCTTAATGACTGTGGGCTCCAGGCCAACAGTACAAACGGAGGCCTGTCCTGCTATCTTTCTAAATATTTAGAAATTGTAAACCAAGGCATCAAACTGTTAAATAAAATAGGTTCTTGTTTCTTACCATGGTATTCACCTTCATAACAACCTGAGAGGCCAGGTTTGAATTCAGAATTCTCATACTTCTTGAAAAATCATGCTAGAATATGGAAGCGCAGAGAGCCTGCCATCGCTGACCTCTGGCTGCAGCCCTCCACCCTTCTCTTCCTACCCTTTGCAACATCCGGTACCACAAGGGGCCTCCTGTGCACAGCTACGGACACCCAGCCCACAAGTCTAGCCTCCATATTCCTGCACCTCCATCCCTACTACCAGCTTCACCTTGGCCACCCCTCAGGCCTAGGGGTGGGTAGTACTCTGCTGTAAGAGTCACCCTTGAGGGATGGAATAAGGCAACAGTCCCCTGTAAGCCCTGGAAATGGGCCTGAGGCCTTTTGGACAGATAATTCTGGGGTCCTGGTACCAGAAGTGTGGTCTAAAAGGGAAGAGAAACACAGAACAAGTTCCTCCCCTCCCTTCTTCCCTCTCTCTCCCCTTCCCTCCCCTTTCCTCCTCTGCCCTCCCTTCCCCTCCCCTCCTCTGCCCTTCCCTCTCCTCCCCCTCCCTTCCTCTCCCCTCCTCTGCCCTCTCCTCTCCCCTCCCCTGTCCTCCCGTCCTCTCCCTTCCCATTTCCTCCCCTTTCCTCTCTTTACCCCTCCCCTCTCCTTCCTCCCCTTCCCCTCCCCTCCCCTCTTCTCCACTCCTTCCCCTTCCCTCCTCTCCCCACTCTCCCCTCTCCTTTCCTCTCCTCCCCTCCCACCCCCTCTCCCTCGCCATCTCCTCCCCTCCCCTCTCCTCTCCCCTCTCCCCCCACCCCCTCCCCACCTCTCCTCCCCTCCTTTGGTCCTGAAGAATCCTTTACCCTTTGGATGCAGGAGGAGAGCCAGAGTGGTGGGCCCTGCTGCCCAGATCCAAGGGCAGTACTGATGGTCTCGATAAATTGTATTACTAGATTTCCTGATATTCATCCATCCTTGTGATTCTGGAATAAACCCTGCTTAGTCATGGTTTTTTTTAAATATACTGCTGGATTCCATTTGCTAATGTTCTGCATAGGAATTCTCCATTCATATTCATGAGTGAAATTGATCTCTAGTCTTCTTCATTTGTGCTAACATTGTCAGGTTTCAATATCAGGGTTATGCTAGTTTTGTAAATTGAATTGGGAAGCTTTCCATGCTCTTCTATGTTCTTTAACAGTTATTTTGTTCTTTTTAATTTGCGAGGCATTTATAAAAATATTCTTATTGTAAAAAACATTCAAAGCATGCAGAAAAAGAAAAATTCCCCTTGACTTCCCTTTACATTCTAATCCCTGTCTAGAAATCATCACTGTTAGCCATGTGCTGTGTATTCTTCTAGAGCTTTTCACTTCTGTACATACATGTAGCTGTCTATGATTTGGTACTTTTTCTTTACCTAAAGGGGATTAAATTCTACATACTAAATTACAAGTTTTTATGTTTTGCCCGCCCTCCCTCCCTCCCTTCCTTCCTTTTTTGAGACAGAGTCTTGCTCTGTTGTCCAGGCGAGAGTGCAGTGGTATGATCTCGGCTCAATGCAACCTCTGCCTCCCAGATTCAAGTGAGTCTCCTGCCTCAGCCTCCCAAGTAGCTGGGATTACAGGTGTGCACCACCATGCCTGGCTAATTTTTGTATTTTTAGTAGAGACGAGGTTTCACTATGTTGGTCAGGCTGGTCTCGAACTCCTGACCTCAGAGGATCTGCCCAGCTCAGCCTCCCAACGTGCCAGGATTACAGGCATGAGCCACTGAGCCCAGCCTTTTTCTTTTTTGAGACAGAATCTCATTCTGTCACCCCAGGCTGGTGGAGTGGTGCCATCACTGCCCACTGCAGCCTCAACCTTCAAGGCTCAAGCGATTCTCCCACCTCAGTCTCCTGAGGTGGTGTGCACCTGTAGCCTCAGCTAGTTTTTTAATTTTTTAATTTTAATTTTAATTTCGTAGAGATGAGGGTCCCCCCATGTTGCCCAGGCTGGTCTCAAACTCTTGGGCTCAAGCAATTCTCCCACTTCGGTGTCCCAAAGTGCTGGGATTATAGGCATGAACCACTGTGCCCAGCTGGTTTTGTGCATTTTTTTTTTTTTTTTTTTGAGACGGAGTCTCGCTCTGTTGTGCATTTTTTAAACCTAAATTTATGTGTTGGAGAGCTCACCATGTCAATACATGTAGACTTATCTCTTCCTTTTAAAATATAACATAATATTCCATAATATAGACATTTTAATTTAAAACTATTTCCCATTTGAGGGACATTTAAGTGGGTTCCAATTTTTCTTCATTATTATTCTGTATTAACTTTTATCATAACACTTATTACTGCCTAACTTTATCTGATTTCATCTTTTGTTTGTTGGATTGTTCGTTTACTGTTCTGTTTCCTTCCATCAGAACTTCAACTTCTTCCAAGCAAAACCTTTTTCTGTCCTGTTCCTGCTGTGCCTAAAATTGTGTCTGGCACATAGTAGGCACTCAATAAATGTTCACTGACTAAATTAATAAATGAAAGACCTTTGTAAAAGGCTCTTTGGCCATACATGCTACTGTTTCTTCAGATTAGGTACTAGAAGTGGAAGGGCTGAATCAAAGGTTGTAGGCATTTAAAATTTTGAAAGATTCTGTCAAATTGACCTGCAGTCTGACCAGTTTATACTTCCACAAGTAGCATACAAGACAATCCACCTCCTCATACTCTTGCCAACATGTTATTAACTAGTTTAACTTTTAATCCGATTTATGAATTTAAAACATTGTATCTTGGTGGGCACAGTGGCTAGCACCTGTAATCCCAGCTCCTCAGGATGCTGAGGCGGGAGAATTGCTTGAGCCCAGAAGTTCAAGGCTGCAGGAGTTATGATGGTGCCACTGCATTCCACCGCGGGTGACATAGTGAGGTCCCATCTCTTAAAAAAAAAAAAAAAAGTATCTGGCCAGGCGTGGTGGCTCACGCCTGTAATCCGAACACTTTGGGAAGCTGAGGGGGGTGGATCACTAGAGGCCAGGAGTTTGAGACCAGCCTGGTCAACATGGTGAGACCCCCGTCTCTGCTAAAAATGCAAAAATTAGCTGGGCGCGGTGGCGTGCACCTGCAGTCCCAGCTATTTGGGAGGCTGAAGCAGGAGAATCACTTGAACCCTGGAGGCGGAGGTTGCAGAGAGCTGAGACTGCCACTTGCACTCTAGCCTAGCGACAGAGCAAGACTCCGTCCCCATCCCCCCCTAAAAAAATCTTATTGTTGTTTTAATTTGTACTTCTTTGATTACTACTGCAATTGATCCTGTTTTGTTTCTTTTCGAGGTGGAAATCCTTTTCTGTTAATTATTTGTTGGTGCATTTTGTCCTTTTTTCCCCCTACTCAGTTACTTGTATTTTCCTTACTAATTTATGGGAGATTTTAATTTTTTTTGGAAAAAACATTTGTCAAATATCTGGCCAATATTTCCTCCTAACCTGTTGCTTTTGACTTAATTTTGTTTATGGTATCTTTTCAATCTGTATTATCTAAATTATATTTTAATGAGTCAAATTTATTGGGTTTCCAATTTAAATCTTGTTTAATATTTATTAAATATTAAACATCTGGTGAATAGTGAGAAATGTAGCAGCCAGAAAGGATATCTTTTCAAATTGATATTCTTTTTTTGTTTGTTTTTTTTCAGATGGAGTCTCGCTCTGTCACCCAGGCTGGAGTACAGTGGCTAATCTCGGCTCACTGCAAGCTCTGCCTCCCGGGTTCAAGCCATTCTCCTGCCTCAGCCTCCCGAGTAGCTGGGACTACAGGCACCCGCCACCATGCCCAGCTAATTTTTTGTATTTTTAATAGAGATGGGGTTTCACCATGTTAGCCAGGATGGTCTTGATCTCCTGACCTCGTGATCCGCCCGTCTCGGCCTCCCGAAGTGCTGGGATTACAGGCGTGAGCCACCGTACCCGGCCTCAAATTGATATTCTTTAAATACCTGTTATACATTTATGATGACAGAAATATACTATTTTTCTTTTAATTCTAGTAGAATATGGCTTTCTTCATATGCTAAATAAGGGATTTTTCCTATGTGCAAAATGTAACAAAGTTTTTAAACTTATTTGGCATTATTTTTCATTTCTGTCTTTCTGTTGTTCACAGGTAGACTTACAAAGGATGAAGTTGATCTCTACTACTAAGTGGATCCATCTTCAAGGGAGGGCATTGAGAACACCAGGAAAGATAGGAAAGATGAGGGGACCAAAGGGCCTTTGGGAGGGCAGACTCCCATTCTGGGTGGAGGGTCTGATTCCCACCAATGATCTGGAATCTCTCAATTATATTTGCTTGGGAGAATAAGGAGTTAAAACAGCTTAGGTCTTGGACTAGAAGTCTATAGCATTTTTATATGCAGGGTTTTTGTTTCTTAGTCTAAATTTATTTATTGACAGGGTCTCACTCCTGTTGTCTAGGCTGGAGTGCAGTGGCGCAACCACCGCTCACTGCAGCCCCAACTTCCCGGGCGCGGGTGATTCTCCCACCTCAGCCTCCCGAGTAGCTGGGACTGCACCAGGCCCTGCTAATTTTTTGTAGAAACAGTGTTTTACCATGTTACTCAGGCTTGTCTCGAACTCCTGCCTTGGCCTCTCAAAGTGCTGGGATTACAGGCGTCAGCCACTGTGCCTGGCTTTGTCTAAATTTATAAACCCATAAATTGAATCCCTTATTTTTCTCACAGTAACACCATCCCAATCTAAGTCCTCCTAATCTAAATTAGTGCTTGGTACTAAGTATTTGTCTACAATCCCTCTTTTTCCCATTCCTCCACTTCCTTCTCCTCGTTTATATTATTATTATTGTTTCTGGATAACCAGTAGCCCTTTTGAGAAAAGCCTGATGCTCAAGGTCCGTAGTTCTCAGTTGGGGTATGCACATCAGAATCGCTTGGGCAGCTTAAAAAAAATACACTCCTGGGCTCTACCCTAGATTTGAGGAATCAGAATCATGGGGGGAAGGGTCAGGAATTCTGAAATGTTTAAGATCTTCCCAGGTGATCCTGATGTGCAGAGTTGAGAATATCCCAGGTATTTTAACACACGGCCTTATCTTTGAAGAACAGAAGAGACCCCATGGGGATACAGTCAGCCAATGTGACTAATTCTACAGGACAAATGACCCAGTTTCCTCGACAAATGAATGCCATGAAATATATGGAGCAGGGAGGTGGAAACTGTCATAAATCAAAAGACTTGAGATGTGTCAACCAAATGCAGAGTGTAAACCTTATTTGGGTCCCAATCTGAACAGACCAAAAATGGGCATTTTTGAGACACTTAGGGAAAATGGAACACAGATTATTTGATATGAAGGAATTATTTTTGTTGGATATGATATTGGCACAGTGATTGAAAAACAAATTCCTTATCTGTTAGAGCGAAATACTGATGAATTTATGGGTGAAATAATACATCTGAAATTTGCTGGGCTTAGTGGCTCACGCCTGTAATCCCAGCACTTTGGGAGGCTGAGGCGGGTGGATCACCTGAGGTCAGGAGTTCAAGGCCAGCCTGGCCAACATGGTGAAACCCCGTCTCTACTAAAAATACAAAAATTAGCCGGGCGTGGTGGCGGGAGCCTGTAGTCCCAGCTACTTGGGAGGCTGAGGCAGGAGAATCCTTGAACCTGGGAGGCGGAGGTTTCAGTGAGCCGAGATCGTGCACTGCCCTCCAGCCTGGCAACAGAGTGAGACTCCGTCTCAAAAAAAAAAAAAAAAAATTAGTCGGGTGTGGCGACACTCACCTGTAGTCCCAGCTACTTGGGAGGCTGAGGCAGGAGAATCACTTGAACCCGGGTTAAAGACTTTGTAGTGAGCCGAGATCGCACCACTGCACTACAGCTTGGGTGACAGAGCGATACTCCATCTCAAAACAAAACAAATATATAGAGAGAGAGAATAAAAAAAAATTTATAAAAAAAAGAAGCATGTGAGAGGAAATGATGAAGCAAGAACACAGTGTTGATAATTGTGAAAACTGGGATGACAGGTATGAGGAGGTTCTTAGTACTATTTACTTTTGTGTATGTTTGAACATTTCAATAATAAAAACATTGTAAAACAATGACATCATCCATAGGGATTTGAAGACCTGAACTCCTCCCAAGTCTAGTTTTCCTGATCCAGACTCCCCCAGGCCTTGTCAGCCCTTCCTTTTGGTGAGTTCTTAGTTCCTTCGGGGCGTACCTGATTGGATCAAGAAACTTTATACAAACTTTTCCTCCTTGCCTGCTTCTTGCCCCTGGGAGTGCAGTGGAAAACTAGAGCCAGAGAGGCAGTTTGCTGCGGATGCTTCACATCCTCTGTAATATAGTGACACAGGGTGTTGGTACCAGAGTGGGGCGACTTACCCACCTGCAAACCTAGCTCAGACCTCCCCTCCATCCGCTCCGTGGGTGGTGCAGCACGGGAGCGCTCAGTTGGAACATCAGGAGTGTGAATTCCAAGAGCAGCTGTGGAGCTGAGCCTTGTACAAATTCCTTGTAGGGGAGAGGGGAGTGTGGCGTCATCAAAGCAAGCAGGTGAAACAAAAAGACAAGGTGTCTCTTACTGAAATACATCAGGGAGGCGGGGTGTGGTGGCTCACGCCTGTAATCCCAGCACCTTGGGAGGCCAAGGCGAGCAGATCACTTGAGTCCAGGAGTTTGGGACTAACCTGGACCACATGGCAAAACCCTGTCTCTACAAAATAATACAAAAATGAGCCTGGTACCGTTGCTCGTGCCTGTAGTCCCAGCTACTCAAGAGTTTGGGGTGGGAGGATCGCTTGAGTCCAGGAGGTTGAGGCTGCAGTAAACTGTGATAGACCCACTGCCCTCCAGCCTGGATGACTGAGTGAGCGAGACCTTGTTTCAGGGAAAAAAAAAAAAAAAAAAAAAAAGAAGAAAAGAACAGAAAAGAAATCATCAGCGAGAACAGCAAGAATCATTCTAATCTGCCCTGAGTGAAAAAGGAGCCCCAAGGTAGCTAGGAACTGGTTTCTATTTTGTCTTAAAAAGTTATTGCTTTCCAAACTTGGTTTTCTTGACTTTTAAATTAAGGGTTGACTATATGTGTGTATGTTTAATAAACAGGATGAGAGGAAAGGGATAATACATAATTGTATGCTATATAACTATAATTTTATATTTTCTAAGTTATTTTATATTCTATATTTATACTTTATATTCTATCTTATAGAAATATAATTTTATAGTAACACATGCAGCGTGTTATAGTAACACTGCAGTTGGACTGTCCCAGCGCTGTGACAAAAGTCCCACTGGTGGCAGCTTTCCCTACATCCAGGCCAGATGCCTCAGCAGACATCAGCAGCCTCTTGAACTCCAATCTCTCAAGCCCAATTCCATTAAGTGCTGTCGACAGAGAACGCACAGGGGCAAAATCCTCTCTCTGGACTCTCTCACCTGGCCTCTTGGCTTTTCCTGGATTTGCCAACCCCTGTTCCCACACCCCAGCTTTCTGATTCATGCTCCTTCTACCTTCACTCCTCTAAAGACACTCGCCTCATTGTCATCCCTCTTCTTTTTTTTTTTTTTTTTGAGACAGAGTTTCACTCGTCGCCCAGGCTGGAGTGCGGTGGTGCGATGTCAGCTCACTGCAACCTCCGCCTCCCAGGTTCAAGCAATTCTCCTGTCTGAGCCTCCTGAGTAGCTGGGATTACAGGCGCCTGCCACCATGCCCAGCTAATTTTTGTATTTTTTGGTAGAGATGGGGTTTCACCATGTTGGCCAGGCTGGTCTCGAACTCCTGACCTCAAGTGATCCACCCGCCTCGGCCTCCCAAAGTGTTGGGATTACAGGCGTGAGCCACTACACCCGGCCTCACCCCTCTTCTAAGCTCAAATTCCTCTTCCTTCTGATTCTGCTCAAAAGAATGTAGAAAGTGGAGTGGTGAGATGGGCAGAGGCTTGAACCCACATGCTGCTTGCTTTCTGGGTTGGAGACACTCCACTGTTCACTCAGCCATCCTCCTTTTCTATTTTTCCTTCCTGCTGAACAGAGAGTAGTTGCTGGCCTCTTTCCCTGTGCGTTCCCCACCTAATCTTTGGACCAACGGCACTTTTGTGCTCTTATTAAACGAAGGAGCATGCATGGAAACCCACTTCTGGGTGGCCCACAATGGGGACAAGAGGAACACCACGTTGCTTGTGCCAAATCAAGGATTGCGCTGAGGGCGTTTCTCTGCACCACCTGAAGTGCCCTCTTGGAGTTGTCTTGCCAGGTTTAGCCTTGACCTCCCAGAAAAAGACAAATGGCAGTGAGTCTCTTCATAGTTGAGTGGTATGGAAGGCAATGGTGTTGCTTATGCAGGCAAGTTCTGGGATTGCATTCCAGCTTCCTCACATAGTGCTTGTGGGACCTTGGCCAAGGGATTTAGCCTCTCTGAGCCTCAGTTCTTTTATCTTTAAAGTGGGCAGAGTAACAGAACCAAAGGAAATAACACGTCTTCCTTGCCAAGCATGGTTCAGTGCACAGCAGTTGTTCAGCAGTATAACTATTATATAAACAATTATATTTGATCTTTATTAAACTTCTCTACCTCCTGATTTTGTGGTTGAAGAGAAACTGGGTTTTAAGAAATTATAGGCCGGGCGCAGTGGCTCATGCCTGTAATCCCAGCACTTTGGGAGGCTGAGGTGGGTGGATCACCTGAGGTCAGGAGTTCGAGACCAGCCTGGCCAACATGGTGAAACCTTGTCTCTACTGAAAATACAAAAATTAGCCAGGCATGGTGGTGGTCACCTGTAATCTCAGCTACTCAGGATGCTGAGGTAGGAGAATCATTTGAGCCCAGAAGGCGGACGTTGCACTGAGCCGAGATTGTGCCACTGCACTCCAGCCTGGGCAATAGTGTGAGACTCCGTCTCAAAAGAAGAAAAAGAAATCAGAAGCATGAATAGCAGGGCCCCTGGTCATTCAGGACAGAGCCAGGCAGGAGTTAGGGTTCCAATTCCCAGGCCAAGGCTCATCTTAATCCTCCAACAAGAGACCCTTTTAGCACTCTGGCCAGTGGGTTTACTTAGGAGACCGGAGGATGCCCCAGGTTGGGGAATCAGGAGCTGGTGGTCTCAGGTCAGACAATCCAGAGTCAGTCTGGTCTGCACGCACCAGAATCACCTGGGATACGTGTTACATCCTTGCCTGAGATCAAGACATAAGAATTTCTGGACTGGGCTCAGACACCAGTCTTACTGAAAAGCTCCCTTGCGTTTCTCCTGTGTAGTGGGGGTTGAGTCCCCCTGTGCAGGAGGGACAGGGAGTGCAATGCTGGAAGAACCATTCCTCTTATGTGGAGTTAATTAGAAGACAGCGGTCACTAAAGCCATATGTTGCCCAGAGTGTGGTTTCTCTGAGGATGGTTTCAGGACATCGTGGGAGAGGCTGGTGGCCTACCTTGCCTGGGACGTCAGAGGTGCAGCTGCTCCTGCGAGCATCCCCAAGCTTGCCCCTACCACTCAAGAACTACTCTAAACCCTGTCCAATTGGTTTATATTTGAGGCTTGCACCGCCGCCCTGGTGGGTCAACAGTGTCACCTCTGATGAGTAAGTTTGGCGCTCAGGGGAGGGTCTGGGCTGGAGGTGTAAGCCTGGGAAATCCTGACTGCCTCAGGCTAGAAATAGAAAGTAAAGTCCTGACAGTGGGTGGGAGATGGCCCAGGGATTCAGAGGAGAGTTTCTGGTGGGGTTTCTGGGGATCACCACTATTTATCTGAGTCTCTTAACATCTCAAGAGCTGGCTTCCTGTGTCGCCATTTTTGCTACCTTCAGGCCAGGTGTGACTGCACCCTGGGATGGCTGGAGAGAGCATCTCTTGCTTGGTCGGGGCAGCTGGGAAGGGTGAGCCTCTAACCATTGGCAAGGAAAGGTTCTGGGAGCTGGGGGATGTTGTCTGCGGTGACTCCACGCTTCTTGGAGTCTTGCTCAGCCTCAGGGGCTGGTCTGCACCTAGGCAGCTCACCTGGGCTGGAGGGGTGCAGGAAAGAGCAGGGGCGTTGGCCAGGGGAGAAAGGAGGAGAGTCAGCAGCGGAGGCCCCTCTGGGGGTGGTGAGGAGGGGAAAGACTTCAGGGATCTGCCAGGGAAGAAGGCGAAGGTGGGGGAGGGGCGGAAGGGCTGCGGATCAAGGCAGGGACAGGAGGGCCTGCGTGTCTCTACCCCCACATTCCTTCTGGGATTTTTTTCATTCCCTTGGTTATAGAATAGCAATTAGCAAGTTCAGTAAAAAGGGCCAGAAATGGAAATTGTTTGTGAATTGGGGGCCAAGATGCATGAGTGAAGGAATGTGACCAGAACTATATATAACCCCTCCCTTGGCCCACCCACCTGTCCAGCGGAGTGAGCGATGGTCTGTTTGTTCTGGGCTGGTATGTAGCTCATTTCACTCTAGGAGCCCACCATCTGGACCTGGGCCTCGCTGCCAGTAGCTCTCGGTGACCATATATGGCAAAATGATATATGTGATAAAAAGAAGTCAAATTCCCCAATTGCGTCAGCCCCTGGGGCATGCAGCCTGCCTGGCTCGAGCCCCTTCCAGCCTCTCTCCCAGCCTCCTGCCCTGCACCTTTGCTCCGGAAACCAAAGGGGCTCCGAGATTGACCGGGGGAGCGGGGAGCCGGGGGCAGGGCTGCCATCCCTTCACCCGTTCACCCGAATGTTTGTTTGGGGTGGGGAGGATAATTAGCGAGGGCCTGAGCTGCCAATGTGTTTGCCTCTGGCCTTAAACCAGGAAGATTAGAAACTGAGCCATAACTCACATTCTTTCCAGAAAGCAGCCTAGTGTGGCGCCAGTATGTATGTGGGTAGGAGGTGGGGGGCACAGTTCCACTGGGGTTCTGTCCACCCCCAATCCCAAAGATCAAATGGCCCCCAACATCCCTTAAATTCCCTTGAACCTTAACCTGCCAGGAAAAAAGTTCAGTCCACATAGCTTATCTGGGGGAACAAAATAGAATACAGTTTACACACACACACACACACATTTTTCTCTCCCCAAACTTTCTTCCTTCCTTCCTTCCGCTCTGCCTTGTCCCCAGCATCCACACCTGATGCATGGCTGCGTGCACCACCCTGCAGGGAGCCCACTCTGAGCCAGACATTGTGCAGGAGGCCAGAGGAAGGTGACCAGGATAGAGCAGATCCTGGCTCTCACGCAGCGTGTCCTGGATGAGGCAGTGGACCGCTGCCATACGGGGCATCCAGCCAGACACAAGGGCTCAAAGAAGCTTCTGGGAGGAGGCGACACTTGAGATGAATCTTAAAGAACAAGCAGTAGTTAGCCTAATGATGGATGGGGATTAGAACCGGAAACCCCGGTCTGAGGAGAGAAAGCGGGGGAGAGAGACCAGATGGGGCTGAGTGCCTCCGGGTGTGGAGAGACGTGAGGCTGGAGGTAAACAGGGGCCAGAGCATGGAGCCTTTTTCCAGGAGATGTTAAAGGGACTGGGTCTCTGTCACCACCCCCCACTCCCAGCCTCCTATCTCACAGCTCAGCCCACCACCGCGGAGCATGGGTCAGGACAGGCACGCACACATATACACACACACGAATGTGCCTGGAGATGTATACTCAACGCCACATCACGTAAGCAAGGACATTTAGCAAAAGGGAAGAAAAGAAGAAAAATGATGTTCAAATGAGAACCAGGGAGAGACGGCAGGCCTGGGGGAGGGCACTCAGCCAGGAAGCTGTTGATGGACAGGGAGCTGGAGAATGCTCTGGGCTTTCCCCAAGGGGAGGGCACAGACAGGAGTGGAGACAACTGGTCAGCAGAGGTGGGCGGGGTGGGAAGCGAAGCATGGAGTCTAGAGCCTAGCCTCCCCCATCCAAGGTTCAGCCCGGATGTGTGTCCCCTCACGCCTCGCCCGCAGGAACTGTGGCTCCTCCTTTAGCTGGCCAGTGTGGACACTGGCTGCAGGAGGTCCCTGAGAAAGCCCTCCATTGTGGTCCAGGAGGGAGATAGGGCCTGGGGATCTGTCTGATGCTCCGCTTTAGTGTGGATACATTGATCAGATGTGTTCCCTGACATCCTGGAGGGCTCAAAAGCCTGTTCTGAAGGGTGAGTGTCATTCATGGAACATGCCTCAGAGACCTGTGTTCCCTGTGCATTCAGAGGGGAGGATCACATTTTAGGACTCAGCCGAGGCTTTGCTTCCACCTCCTTGGTTCCTCAGGGCTAGGCCAGGGACGTGCCTGTGTATTCGTTTGGAAATCCCAGTGCAATGCAGTGGGACATGCTCAGGGCATGTGAAGCGCAGATGTAGTCTTTTATGACCCACCCTTGGCCTTGGAAGCAGCACATAGTCACTTCCGTTGTATTCTGTTCAGAGCTGCTGTGATGCCATCGGGGAGACTATGCAAGGACACCAGTTCCAGGAGGTGAGGGTCTTCATGGCCATCTTGGAGGTTGGCCGCTGCAGTCACTAAATTTTGGGGTAATTTGTCATGCAGCCATAGATGACTAATACAGACGGAGATGTCTTTGATGGGGTGCTTGGCCCAGGGTGGTAGGCAGGTAAGGTGGGGCAGGACTTGACTCTGGGTTTCTATCTTAGACAAGATTCTTTTCACTACAAGAGATTTAAACTTCTATCTATTTATTTATTGAGAAGGAGTTTTGCTCTTGTTGCCTAGGCTGGAGTGCAGTGGCGTGATCTCGGCTCACTGCAACCTCTGCCTTCTGGGTTCAAGTGATTCTCCTGCTTCAGCCTCCCGAGTAGCTGGGATTACAGGTGTCCGCCCTCACACCCAGCTAATTTTTGTGTTTTTGGTAGAGACAGGGTTTCACCATGTTGGCCAGGCTGGTCTCAAACTCCTGACCTCTGGTGATCCACCTGCCTTGGTCTCCCAAAGTGCTGAGATTACAGGCATGAGCCACCATGCCTGGCCAAAAAAAAAAAAAAAAAAATTCCTTTTAAACTGAAGTATAGAAAGAAATATATTGGCCCACATAACAGAAAAGCCCAGAAACAGTGCTGGTTTTGAGTAGTTGAAACTAAGATGTCAGGAGAAAGTAGGTGACTCAGTCAAATGGGACACATGGAGCAGACAGGAGTGTTTGGAGGAGAGGTCGGCAGCAGCGAGAGCGATGGGCAGTGGAGATTCACCTTTGTGTATGTGCTCAATTTCTACATCAAAAAAGTAAAGAACAGCAACAGCAAACAAACAATGGAGGTGTGTGTGTGTCAGTTTGTTGGTTTCTTTCTTTGTACACACACAGGATTAACCACAGGCACGTGCCCATCTCAGCACCTTCACAGCAGAGAGCGATTCTCTGCATCCAGTTGCCCCAGAGACACATCTGGTCACCTCCTCTCCACAAAGCCCCCAAGACCTTCTAGAAGAGGAGCTGTGTCCAAGAGCCCCCTTCCTGTTATGGGAAGTGCACTATCTTCTGACCCTCATATCTGTTGCCTCTATTTGTTACTCTCTCATAAACCAATCCAAATGGAGGGCACCTGTATTGCCAAAGGGATTGGTCACTCAGCTTCGTCGGATGCAAGAAGAGATTCTGAGGGTAGGGACGGGCATCGGTCTTGCTGACTGCCCTCTCTGCAGCTGTCAGGACTGGGCTCGGCATGGGGTAGGTGGTCCATAAATATTTGTTGAATGAATACATATCGTCAGGAAAAAGGAGGTTGTTGTAAGGACACGCAGAAGAGCCAGAACTGGAACTGGAAGTCAGAGTGGAAGTGGCCCCAGGGACAAGTGAGTCTCTGCCTGTCTCTCAGGGGCTGTGTCTTTTCTCACTACGCACCTGCTGAGATGTGGCACCTGCCATGGCCTCCCCATTCCACCTTGTGGCATTCTTCACTGTCAACTTTCAGCCCCCACCTTCCAGGAGCCTTATACTATGGGTGACTCGTTTCTCTTCTATATTCAACTGCTTCCTCCAAACCAGACCCTTCCCATCAACACTTAAACATTTCAGGTCTCTCCTATTGAAAGAACCAACCAACCAACCCTCTCCAGCACAAGACCTTCTCCAGTTACTGCCTTCCTTCCCTTCACGACCAACTTCTGGAAAGGTTTTTCCACATTCCCTGTTTTTGTCTCTTCCCCTCACACTCAGTTCTTGCTCATTCCATTCTGGGTTCCCCTCCATCACTCCACTGATGTAAGTCTTGCTGCGGTGCCAGTGACATCCTAGTTGTTCCAGTCCTCACCTTGCATGACCCGCAATCACACTAGACACAGATGGCCAAGTTTCTCATTGAACTCACCAGATGTTTCACCTTTGTCTCTGTTGCCCCGTTTCAGCCTCCTTCACCAGCTCAGGTCCACTGCCAGGCTGGTGGGGTTCCTCAAGGGCTGGCCCAGGACCCCCTTGCTGTCCACTCTGTACTTTCTCAGTGGGCAGTTGTCTGTGTTCCTTTTTTTCTTTCTGAGACAGGGTCTCACTCTGTCGCTCAGGCTGGAGTGCAGTGGTGCAATCTCAGCTCACTGCAGCCTCCGCCTCCCGGGCTCAAGCGATCCTCCCACCTCAGTCTCCTGAGTAGCTGGGACAACAGGTGCATGCCACCACACCTGGCTACTTTTTGTATTTTTTTGTAGAGACAGGGTTTCACCATGTGCCTGGGCTGTGTTAGTTATTTAGGCTCTTCTGTTACTATATATACATTTGTGACCCTTGTGATAACAGCTCTTCCTTCTCCTCTCCTTCCAAGAACATATTAGGACTTCACCTCCTTGGGACATGGTTATGAAGATGAGAGTAAATGACACAGTATCACTTCAGGACAGAAGTTTTCGGAGTCAATGTGCAATTCATGATGTCCCTGTCTCTGCCTTAATCATAGTGGAAGCACCTGCTGGGATGGAAGTTTCCTCAGCCTGGTCCCTGGGGGTCTATGATGAGCAAAGTCTTCCTTAGGATACGCTTTGGAGAAATAGATCTTAACTGAATTAAGATACTGAGGTTTGGCATTATTTATGTATCTATTTATTTACTTGTAACATCTTTGTTAGATTTTGGTATCTGGTTATTGCTATCCTCATCAAACAAATTGGGAAGTGTTCCTTCCTGCTCTGTTTTCTGAAAGGATTTGCTTAAGATTGGTGTAACTTCTTTCTCAAATGTTTGATAGAATTCACCAGGGAAACGATCTGGGCTAGGAGCTTCCTTCCTCTTTCTTTCTCTTTTCTTTTTAAAAGCTCTACTGATATAGCATTGACATTTAAAAATTGTACATATTTAAGCTGTACAACTTGATTTTTTAACTCTAAACAATAGTTTTACTTAAATATTTTTTATTATACTTTAAGTTCTGGGACACATGTGCAGAACGTGCAGGTTTGTTACATATGTGCCATGGTGGTTTGCTGCACCCATCGACCTGTCATCTACATTAGGTATTTCTCCTCATGCTATCGCTCCCCTAGCCCCCCATCCCCCAACTTGATGTTTTGATATAGATTGTGAAATGATCACAATACAGCCAATTAAATATCTACCTCTTTTACATAGTTACCCTTTGTGTGTGTGTTGAAAAGATTTAAGATCTATCATCTTCTGAAGTTTTCTTTGTGGGAAAGGTTCTGATAATGAATTTGATTTCTTTAAGAGATGAAACTAGATTTTGGATTTCATTTTGTAATTTTAATTTATCAAGCCATTTTGCCCATTTCATTCTCAGTTGCCAAATTTATTGGCATAAAGTTGTTCATAATATTTTCTTATTACCTTTTAATGCCTGCAGGCTCTGTGATATTGAGGCAGGATTTTTTTCGGCCCCTTTGCTGAACTTGTGGCAGGGGCGCCCCATCTATTTGGCTCACTGCGCTCAGCCCCTTGAGGGAGGGAGCATGTGAGTGAGTGAGTGCAGGATCCGGCTCGCCACAGGAGCAAGCTCTGTTGGGGGTGCCTGTGGCCAGACCAGGTGTGTCACCTTGAGGGGAACACAGTGGCGCCCAGGTGAGGTTGCCCGTGACCCCAAAGCCCCAAAGGGGATGTGTTATAGTAGTCTTTTAGTTCCACTGTCCATGGTCTGATGGACAGTGGTGTGTTAGCAGCTTAGTTGGCCCCTTGCCTCGTCATGTGGGGTAGCTGCCCTCTGCTGCTGAGGGCAAAGGGCCATCGTGACAGCCTTTTCTGGGTACCTGCACTTGGTGGGTCCTGAGGTCTTGTCCAGCATCCAAGAAGAAAATCTTCAATCACCTGCATGACCTCATTCTTCCTGGATGCTGGACAAGAGCTTGGGACCCAATGAATGGGTGAAGACAGAGCATTTTATTGAGCGACAGAAATAGCTCTCAGTGGAGAGGGGAGCTGGAGAGGGGATAGGAAAGGGAGGTTGTCTTCCCCAACGTCAGGTTGTCTCTTCCTCGAAGTCAGGCCATCTCCCCTTCTACTGACTGAGTCTTTATAGGCACAGGATGGGGAGTGTGTGCTGATTGGTTTGTGAGTGTGCAAAGAAGGTTAAAATGAAGAGCACTCAAAGGTGGGCATGACTGTAGAAAACCAATTAAGAAAGGTAGGTATATGTAAAATATGTGAAAGGTGGGGATCAATCAGAGGAAAGCACACCAAACAGGAGGACAAATTCTCAATCCAGTCCAAGGATTTAACTTGTAGTTTGGCTTTCAGGCTTTAAACTGTCTTCAGCTTGGAGGTGGGGCTTCACCAGGGACCTGCTCCTGTCTGCCTAGGCATTTGGCTGCCTCCTGTCACTATCAATATCTCTTCTTTCATTCCTTAAATTTATAATTTGCATGCTTTCTCTCTCTTTAATCAACCTAGCTAGCTAGGAGTTTATCAATTTCGTTGATATTTTCAATGAGCCAACTTTTGGCTTTGTTAATTTTCTCTGCTTATATGTTTTCTGCTTCACAAATATTGGCTGTTTTTATTACTTTTTCCTTTCTTCTGAAGTTTACTTTGCTCTTTTTTATCCTAGCTTTTTGAAGTGGAACCTTAGATCATTATTTTTACATCTTTCTTCTTCCCTAATAAAGCTAAATATTTTCCTTTAAGCACTCCTTTAGTTGTAAATCACAAATTTTGATAGATTATACTTTTATTTATTGTTCAGTACAAAATAATTTTTAATTACTAATTTTCCTTGTGATTCATTCTTCTACCCACGGGTTATTTGGAAGTGTGTATTTAATTTCCAAATATTTGGGTTGTGCCAGATCTTACTGTAATTGACTTCTAATTTCAATAAATTAAGATTTATCGAAGGTTTCAATAGTTTGAAATGTATTGAGACTTGTTTTATGGCCCAACATATGGTCTATCTTGGAGAGCGTACAATGTGTACTTGGAGTGTTCTACAAATGTCAGTTAGGTCAAGTGGTTGACAGCATTGTTCAGATCTTCTGTCTTTTTTTTCTTGTGATTTTTCTTTCTTAACCATTGTATACATTAGCCAACCCTAATACAGTCCTGAAATCTGTATATCTGGCCTTGAGTCTCTGAGCTCTAGGCCCATATCTGACTGTATACAATACATCTTTACTTGCATATTTCAAAGACACTTCAAATTAACTACTGAAGAGAATGGACTCATGATCTTTCCCCAGAAAACTGGTGCTTTTCCAAGGTTCTTCATCTCAGTGGATGGCACCTCTGCTATCCATCCAGTATCCCCAACCAGGAACCTAAAGTCATCCCTCAGACCTTTTTCTTTTTTTCTTTTTATTTTTTGAGACAGAGTCTCGCTCTGTCACCCAGGCTGGAGTGCAGTGGGATGATCTTGGCTCACTGCAACCTCCACCTCCCGGGTTCAAGTGATTCTCCTGCCTCAGCCTCCCGAGTAGCTGAGATTACAGGCATGTGCCACTACGCCCGGCTAATTTTTGTATTTTTAGTAGAGATGGGGTTTCACCATGTTGGCCAGGCTGGTCTCGAAGACCTCAAGTGATCCACCCACCTCAGCTTCCCAAAGTGTTGGGATTACAGGCGTGAGCCACTGTGCCCAGCCCCTCAGGCCTTTTTCTGTCTTGCTGTCTCCACATCCAATCTAGCTCCAATCCCAGCTTTTCCTCAATATAGTTCACATCCATCCACTTACTTCCATGTGTGCTGCCACCACCCTTGTGCAAGCCACCATCATCCCTCCCTTAGACAGCCGCAGTACCTCCTTGCTCTTCTCTCCACTTCATTCTCCACACAACAGCCAGGGTAAAGCTGCAAAAACCCCAGTCTTATCATTCACCCCTTATACACTTGACCACTTAAAATCATTCACTAGCATCTCATTGCTCTGCAGATAATGACCCAAATCTTTCCCCATGGCCCATGAGACCCTGTGTGCTCTGGCCCTGCCCGCCCCCCCCCCCACCCCCGTCTCCACAGTCTCCCCTCACTCACTGCGTTTCTGCCACATTCACCCCCTTTTACCACAGGGTCTCTGCACATGCTGTTGGTCCCAAATGAAATGTTCCTCCCCCACGTGCACCCAGTTTTGTCCAACTCTCTGCCTTGGTTCAGGTCCACTTTTTTTTTTTTTGAGATGGAGTTTTGCTCGTCGCCTGGGCTGGAGTTCAGTGGCGTGACCTCGGCTCACTGCCACCTCCACTTCCCAGGTTCAAGCGATTCTCCTGCCTCAGCCTCCCAAGTAGCTGGGATTACAGGCATCCGCCACCATGCCTGGCTAATTTTTGTATTTTTAGTAGAGATGGGGTTGTTCACCATGTTAGCCAGGCTGGTCTCGAACTCCTGACTCAGGTGATCCATCTGCCTCGGCCTCCCAACGTGCTGGGATTACAGGCGTGAGCCACGGCGCCTGGCCCACTTGTCTTTCTGATCCCAGCTGTTTCACTTCCCAGGGAGCACCTCCCCTAACCTCTGTGTCAGTTTGGGTCCTTTGAGAAGCAGGTATCAAAGTGGGATTAGATATGCAGGAGACTTACCTGGGGTTAATGATGTAAAGGATGAAGAGCTGACCTGCTGGTAATATCCCTTCTGTGTTTGGTCATTGGCTCAGAGCTACCTGGGGAAGGAGAAGTCTTGGTGTCACGCTGGGGGAGATGTGAAGGTGTAGTAGTTGGAAGCTGTCAGCCAACCACATGCCTCACAAAAGCGTCTCTTCAAGGGATACATGCATAGCACACCTCCACGGCCACACAACAGCTCCCTAAACCAGAACGTGTTCCTTCGATACATACAGTCATAGGACAACGTTCCCTCTTTTCAGAGAACTGACCTGGGTTGTAATTATACCCCTCATGAGCGTTATTTTTATTTAAGGTCTGTCTCTTCTTGAGAACAGGGACAATGGACTCACTGGCCATTGTGTCTCTTGCCCATGACACAGTGTGTTCAACAAATGCTTGCAAGAAAAAAATGAAAGAATGAATCAGTGATTCATGACCCAGCCAGTCTCTCTGCATTCTCTAGTCCTAATTCACAAAATAGAATCTGATGGCCCTGCTCACCTTTTCCACCCTGGCCATGGGACACCAAGGGGCTGATGCTGACCCTATCCATCAGTTATGTGGGGGAGGGGAGTCATGTGGTACAAATCTGGGGTGCCACAGTGGATTTCTCTAGAATGAGTACCTTGGAACTGCCACGAAGTCTTTGTGCATCTTGTTTTTTTTTTTTTTGGTAAAAGCATGGCACTCTTTCACGTAACTTAATCTTCTAGAGACTGGAGTTGTGAGTAGTGCAGACACCTGTGAGTCCTCATCCCCCCAGCGTAAATTGTCCCCAGGGAACAGGTCCTTATGCCTGAGGCTTTAAATACACAAACACAGCAGCACTTCCTCTACTTCCCCAGAAACCTACCCTCTGTTTCATTTTCTCTGAGATGTTTTAGTTGAGACAAAGGCAGCATCTCAGGACTGGAAACTTCTTCCTGGAGCTTACTCACATAGAATGAAAATACAGCAGCATTAGAAACAGGGCCGTAGATTCAGACTAGACCTGAGTTCAAATCCCAGCCCCTCTAGGATTCTGGGCTGTTACTTAACCTCTCTGAGCCCCCTTTTCTCATCTTTAAAATGGAATTAGCAAAATAGCAAAACCAAACAGGCAGTTATAAAGATGAAACAAAATGTCTTCAGTAGTGGCTCCAAGTTCAGGGCACATTAGCCTATTAGCAGCTCTGAAAAATCCTGCAGTAAAGAAACTCAGCTTTCCCCAAGCCTATTTGGCAGCAGGTTTGTGAAGCACAACCACACACGAGATTCTGGTGTTCTTTGGAAAGCAATTTGGGAAGCGCTGCCCTAGAGAATGTAGCTTTTCTCTTTAGATCACTGTGGACCTTCAAAACTACCACAAATAAGATCCAGATGGCTTTGGCCTCCTGAGAAACCATTCTGAATTGAGTTTGGGGGTGTTGTATCTCTGGATTTCATTGAGGAATGCTGGAACTCTCCAACATGTTCATCACTGCGTGCTCTGCAGGGATGTCGTGGATGACATCGTGTGATGCTCCTCTCTTTAATGCTAACGGACACTTTCTCCAGTCAAAGCTGGTCATGGTCATAGTGGCATGGAATGTTTTAAGTGCACAGAAGGTTAGAGGCCAGCTTGTTTCACCTCTTCATTTTGTAGATGAGCAAACAGGTCCAGTTAGAAAATCAAGTGACTCATCCAGGGACAGACAGAACGAGGGGCAGAGCTCAGAACTCAGACCCAGCTGTTGTGCATTGAATGGACACCACTGGGCTCTCAGGAAGATGACAGCTATTTGGTTAGAAACAGAAACATGAAGGACCACCCATTGGGGACTGGTAGGCCCCTTGGCCCTTGCCTCCTTCCGACATGGCTATGAGGAGGGAGGTGAGGGGAAGGGCAGGATTATGGTGGAAGATCAGGGGTCTGTGGGCCTGAGTCCAGATGGCAGGCAGCTGGGCCGAGGCACACACCAATGACTACTTCCTCTTCTTTCTGGTGATTCCAAGGGTGAGGAGGCAGGGAAGGAACTTGCAACAGATGGAAGGGAGACCAGAAGGAATTTGGAATGGGCCCAAGGGGTCCAGCTCTTAGAAAATGAGGGGGAAATATTTTCTGCTTGGAGAGAACATTATTTATAAGAACAGAGCAGGAACAGGGTCCTGCCTGGGTAGACTGGTGGGCTCTGGCTTATGTTTCTTGGCTGTGACAGCTCATACCAATCTGTGTTTCTAAGACAACCAGCAAACCAAATAGGAACAACATTAATGGTGATAAGAGGTGGCTGTTGCAGGCAGGGCCAACCCAGACAAGTTGAGCTCAAAGATCAGAAGTTTTGAGGCCAATTCTAAATTTAGAGTCCAATTTTTGAGGAAGCCAAAATGAGCTCTCCTCGCATGAAGTGTGTCAGAAGAATAGAAGACACAATTCCCAAAGAGCAGCTAGTAGAGGGGGCTGGGGACCTCTTTCCAGCTAGAGATGCTAATAATGAGATCGAACAGCTTCTTCTTCCTCTTTAAAAAAAATCTTAGGGCCGGGCGCGGTGGCTCACGCCTGTAATCCAAGCACTTTGGGAGGCTGAGGCGGGCGGATCACAAGGTCAGGAGATTGAGACCATCCTGGCTAATACGGTGAAACCCCGTCTCTACTAAAAATATAAAAAAATTAGCCAGGCGTGGTGGCAGGCACCTGTAGTTCCAGCTACTCAGGAGGCTGAGGTAGGAGAATGGTGTGAACCTGGGACACGGAGCTTGCAGTGAGTGGAGATCACGCCACTGCTCTCCAGCCTGGGGGACACAGCGAGACTCCGTCTTAAAAAAAACAAAACAAAACAAAAACAAAACAAAACAAAACAAAAAAACTTAAGGTCTTTTCAAACTAAAAGCTTTGAAAGAACTGAATATCACATCTCCCGTCTTCCCTGCTGCCTTTAAAATGTGTTCTTATTTAGAAAGACCCCCCAAAGCAACTCAGGGTGTATGTGGAAGGGGCAAAATTTAAGCCCCCAGCTTCCCCTCCACACCCAGCCTCAATGTAACCCTGCATGGACCAGGCCTGACTCCCTTGTAAGTGGGCACTTCAGAGCAGGAAGGCTGCAGGTTATCTACCAGAGCAGACACTTCCTGTTAGCTCAAGCCAAATATTCTCCTCCTGGGCCAACTCGTGGGATTGGTACCAACGCTATGCTGATGCCAGTGTGCTAGAGATTAGCCACTTTTGTCCCCAAGTTTTATGGTACTGTACTATGAACACTCTCATTGTGCTTGAATGGACTGGGGCTCAAAGACTCTATTCCAATGTGGGCTCTACCCTCCACTTATTCTTTTTACCAACTGAGCTCTTACCATCTGCCTTTGCCATTTGCTCTAAGAGGTCTTGGAGAATAAACCTCTCAGAGTAATAATTTCCTCATCTATGAAATACCATGTGTGGGCTGGGCGCTGTGGCTCACGCCTGTAATCCCAGCACTTTGGGAGGCTGAGGTGGGCAAATCATGAGGTCAGGAGATCAAGACCATCCTGGCTAACATGGTGAAAGCCCGTCTCTGCTAAAAATACAAAAAAAAAAAAAAAAAAAAATTAGCCGGGCGTGGTGGTGGGCACCTGTAGTCCCAGCTACTTGGGAGGCTGAGGCAGGAGAATACCGTGAACACGGGAGGCAGAGCTTGCAGTGAGTAGAGATCGTGCCACTGCACTCCAGCCTGGGCGACAGAGCTAGACTTTGTCTCAAGAAAACAAAACAAACAAACGAAAAACCATGTGTGTCAAATTCACCCATGTGATGTTTCCCGCATTTATATCCAGCCCCTATTTCCACAAATGCTACCTAGGTCAGGTCTTCATTGCTCCTATGGGGGTCTCTTCATTTATTGGGCTGCCTCCATTCGTCCAGAATACATGGGGCTAATCTTCCTAAAGCATGATTTTGATCAAGTCACTCTCCTGCTCAAAGCCTTTCCATAGCTCCCCATTGCCTGCAGAGCCAATTCCAAATCACTTAGCCTGGTTTCAAAGTCATCCACCATCTGGCCTCAGCCTATCTTTTTTGTTCATTCTTGTCCACCTACTTCTTCCAGCTGTTACATTAACTGTCGCCTAAAGCTGCCTTCTTACATATTTTAAGCTCGGCCTAAAGGTTTCTCCATACATAGTGAATTGTAACCTAACTGGATGTGTAAATAGTCTGTAACCTACTCTTCCACCAGTCAGAATTCCAGCCAATCACAGGCGGCCCACACTGTTCAAGCCATATTTAAAGATGGCAGACACTGAGCTGTAATCAACCCTGCTGTTTCTATACCTCTTTCCTTTTCTGTTTGTCACTTTCCTTTTTCTGTCCATAAATGTTATCCGACCATATGGCAGTCTCAGGAATTGCTCTGAACCCATTCTGGTTTGGGGCCTGCCCAATTCTCAAACATTTTTTCTTCAGTTAAACTCTATTAAATTTAATTTGTCTAAAGTTTTTCTTTTCACACAGCAAACTGAACAATCACACTCCAGGTTTTCATGTCAATGGGCCCTCGTTCACATGCATCCTTTAATCTGAAATGTCCTTCTCCACATTTCTGCACATCTAACTTTTATCCTACTGACCCCCATAGCCTAATTATTAGCTGTATGATCTTGAGTAAATTATTTAAACTCCATATCTGAAGAAGATTGTTTCCAAAGATGGCCACAGCAATCGTTTCCATCCTGCATGCCCTTTGCAAGGTGAGTTTGCCACTTCTCCATGTCAGTTTCCTTTCTGTTTGAATCTTTGCTGGCTCTGTGACATTCATGGACCCATCAAATGTGGTGGACATGATGCTATGTCATTTGCAGCTTCTGTTTTTGTACTCTGGGAAGCTGGCCACCATATACAGAAGTTCTGGCTATCCTGCTAGAGAGAGAGGTCACAGAAGGGACAACTGACGTGCCCCAGCTGACAGCTAGCCCCACAGCCCGAGTCAACTGAGTAAGGCCATTTTGATCCTCCAGCCCCAACCAGGGCTAACACTGCAGCATAGAGATGAGCTGTTTCCACTAAGCCGAGTTTCTGAACCCCCAAATTGTGAACAAATAAAATTGCTGTTTTAAGCCACCAGTTTTGGGGTAGATTGTTATGTAGCAATAGATAATTGAAACAGACTCCTCGCCTACAAAATGGGGATAATAATGGTCTCCAGCCTCACAGAAGGACTGGGAGGATTAAGTGAGTCAATCTATGAAAAGCTCTTAGAATAGTGTCTACACATGGCAAGATCGCAATAAACACTAACTCCTCACGACCTCAAAGTAACTTGTTTAATTTTTTTCTTGTTTCTTGTTCATCCCTAAATGCCTCTCGCAGCAGTGCCTGGCATACAATAGGTACTCGGCAAACACAATTGGATATCAAACGTCCCCTTCCTTAAGCCTTCTCTGATGACATTCCATCAGCTTGCCACCACCCCTCCCTCTCCTGATTCCCACTGCACTTTATCGACTCTTCCCACAATGTAGGTTACATTCAGCCTGGAGCCCTGGCTGGTATGTCTCCTCGATAGATGGTAAGCTTCTTGAAGACAATGACATTATTCATAATATATAAACAATAATGAATGAATTAATTAAAAATGGGAACAAGGCCAGGTACAGTGGCTCATGCCTATAATCCCAGCACTTTGGGAGGCCGAGGTCAGCGGATCATGAGGTCAAGAGATCGAGACCAACCTGGCCAACACGGTGAAACTCCGTCTCTACTAAAAATATAAAAATTAGCTGGGCGTGGTGATGTGCGCCTGTAGTCCCAGCTACTTGGGAGGCTGAGGCAGGAGAATCTCTTGAACCTGGGAGGCGGAGGTTGCAGTGAGCTGAGATCGCGTCACTGCACTCCAGCCTGGAGACAGCCAGACTCCGTCAAAAAACAAAAAGCAAAAAACAATGTCACCTCCCATACCAGCATAACCAGGTTGTTTGTTTTTTGAGACAGAGTCTGGCTCTGTCACCCAGGTGATCTTGGCTCACTACAACCTCCGCCTCCTGGGTTCAAGTGATTCTCCTGCCTCAGCCTCCCGAGTAGCTGGGATTACAGGTGTGCGCCACCATGCCTGGCTAATTTTTGTATTTTTAGTAGAGACGGGGTTTCACTATGTTGACCAGGCTGGTCTCGAACTCTTGACTTCAGGTGATCCGCCTGCCTTGGCCTCCCAAAGTGCTGGGATTACAGGTATGTGCCACTGCGCGCGACCCCAGGTTTGTAATTCAAAAGAGGTGATGAATGACTCAGGCGCCCTGACATGCCTTCCAGAGCATATCTAATTGTAGATCGTGGCTTCTGTGTCTTCCTGGTCCCATCTGTGTGACCTTTATACTTTAAAGCAGGAGAGAATCCAAACAGGACGCCTGCAGAAAGTCTCCCTATTTCCTGCCCTAAGAGCTCGTTGACCTTGAACTCTGGAAGTACAGTGTCACAAACCTAGGAGGGAACTAATGACTCCCAAGTCCGTTCCGATGGCTCACAGATGTCTGAAGTTCCTCCAGTAGATGAAAAACAGCTCATTCCTAAGCCATGATTTCTTCAGAGATCATTTTATCTCTAAGACTTGTGAAGTCCAAAGAGTAGAATTTGAAAGAATGTTGGATTCCATCTAGTTCAAAGATCTTCAGTGTTAGATATAAACAACTTTACCAGTTTGGAAAACCAAAGATGAGCAAAATCAAATCAGGTGGTAGAGCTTCCTGGGTAGGGGTGTAACATACAACTTAAATCTAGGTGTCCTGGTATATGTGGCACATTTTTTTTGAATTATGGGGTCACTGACACAGCAAGATAGATAAGGCAGAGTGATTGTTATGTAATCTCAGGAGAGTGGAGAAGGTACCCCCAAAACTGGAAATGATATTACATTTTCCTTGGTGAGAATCTTTTAACCCCAGGAGGGTTTAAAATTAAGTATAGAAAGTTGAAGGGAATCATGATATTAATGTTTTCATGTAAAAGAATCTATGCATATTTATGTATACATAATGTTTAATAGAATTTAGCCTATTTAGAGCAAAAATCTCAAAATTCCAGTTGAAAATTAATAAGTATTTAATTGATTCAGACTTATGACTTTAAACTGAAAACTACCTAAGCGTATATACAGTATTGGAACATTTAAGAGAACCCTAAGGTTGTCATATTTGCAAGTTTAATTTATCACATGAATAATCTAAATACTTGAAAAGGTTTTAAGTCAGGCCATTAAAGTACATAAAAGGAAACGGAACACAGTAAGTGTCTCAATGCAATTTTAAATCTTTAAAAAGAATTTAACCTTATAATTAGAATCACACATCCAAAATCCTTTTAAAAGTGATAGGTAAAATATGTCGGACATCAACAGGGTAAGATTAGAAAGCTGAAGCTTAAAAGAGCTACGATTTTGAATTGTAATTTCAATAAATTAAGTATTAATTTTAAAAGTCAGCTAAACTTCTGTATCATCTATGAAATGAGATTTATGGTAATAATTGCCGTGTAAGATCATTAAGAAGATTAAATGAGACATTAGTTTAAAAGCATCTGGCACTGTGCCTGTCACATGGTAAGCACGATATACGATGGCACTTAGTAATATTAAGTCTTCCTTAAAGGAGAGCATAAAGCCAGGCATGGGGATGTACACCTGTACTCCCAGCTACTAGGGAGCCTGAGGCAGGAGGATCACTTGAGCCCAGGAGTTCGAGTCCAGGCTAGGCAACACAGTGAGACTCTCTCAATTTAAATCAATCAATCAATAATAAGTAAATAAAAGAGTGTATAAAGATGTTTAGAAATGAGAGGGAATATGGGATAAGATGTGACTCATAGCACAGGTAATCCTGGTGGCAGGGGTGAGATATCCACCAAACACCTTTGCCCCTTAGCCCCTGTCTGGCTAACAAGGCTCGCCTTATCTTGTCTGGGTGTCCCCAAGCTGTGTTCAGCTTCTCCAGCAGGGTGATGTGCAATTTCTTACCATTGCATCACCCATAGCCCTTTGCTAAGATCCATGGGAGGCATTTTTCCTAAATCGCTCATTCTCTCACTCCATCCATCCTACGAACAATTGATGTTTGTACCAAGCACCATTCTAGGCAGTGGTGATAGTGCAGCCAACAACAACAAAAAACCCTGCTCTCATGGAGCTTACTTTTTTTTTTTTTTTTTTTTTTTGAGACGGAGTCTCACTCTGTCACCCAGGCTGGAATGCAGTGGCCTGATCTTGGCTCACTGCAAGCTCCGCCTTCCGGGTTCACACCATTCTCCTGCCTCAGCCTCCCGAGTAGCTGGGACTACAGGCGCCCGCAACCACGCCCGGCTACTTTTTTGTTTTTAGTAGAGACGCAGTTTCACCGTGTTAGCCAGGATGGTCTCGATCTCCTGACCTCGTGATCCATCTGCCTCAGCCTCCCAAAGTGCTGGGATTACAGGCATGAGCCACCGCGCCCAGCCATGGAGCTTACATTCTAATAGTGGAGACAGACATTAAACAAAATCGGCAAGTAAATTATGCAGTATGTTAGAAGAGGGTATGTTGACAGAGAAAACGCACAGGGCAAAAAGATGGGTGTGGTGGGGTAAGGATTGGAATTTTAGAAAGGGTAGCCACTCTACTGAGAAATTGACATCTCAGCCATTTGAGCCAAGACTTTAAGGAGGTGAGACAGCATTCTGTGCACAGGGAACAGAAAGTGCAAGGACTGTCAGCTGGGAGTGTTCCTCACACATCGGAGGAATGTGGAAGAGGCCCGTGAGACTGGAGAGAACAAGCGGGAGGGTAGGACATGCGATCAGAGCAGCCATCGTTGAAGGTCTTGTGGCCTTTGTTAGGACTTTGGCTCTTACTCTGAATGAAGTGGGGAGCCATTAGGGCACTTTTGGGACAACTGGGGAAATTCCAACAGGAACTGTATATTATTATTTTATCAGTATTAAAGTTTGTGGATGTGATAATTCTCAATAAGTTGAAATAATTTTCCTGGGTGTTGGTATGAACTGAAAGTGCGTGTCTTCCCACCCCCCAAATTCATGTGTTGAAGGCCTAACCTCCAATGTGATGGTACTTGGAGGTGGGCCCCTTGGGAAGCAATTAGGGTTATGTTAGGTCATGACAGTGGGGCCCCCAGGACAGGATTAGTGCCCTTATCAAAAGATGAAGAGACATTAAATCTTCCTCCCTCCAAGCATACTACAAGATGACAGCCACCTACAAGCCAGGAAGAGGCCTCAGAATTAAACCCACTTTACCAGCACCTTAGTCTTGGGACATCCTAACCTCCCAGCTGACTATGACAGGTGTCACTGTTAGAAGAAACATGCTGAAGTACTTAAAGATGAAGGATCATGATGTCTAGAACTTATTTTCAAGTGACTGGGAAAAAAACGAAAAAAATCTAACCATTTGTCATTGTTACAGATTGTGTGCTCCCCAAAATTTGTATGTTGAAGCCCGAACTTCATGTGACTGTATTTAGACACAGAACCTTTAAGGAAGTTGGGGTTACCTGAGGTCATAAAGATGGGGCCCTAATCCAGTGACTGGTGCCCTTATAAGAAGAGGGAGAGACACCAGGTGTGTGCAGAGAAAGGGCCATTTGAGGATACAGTGAGAAGGCAACCATCTGCAAGCCAAGGAGACAGGCTTCAGGATAAACCAAACCTGCCAACACCTTGACTCTGAATTTCCAGCCTCCAGAACGGTCAGAAAATAAGCTTCTGGTGTTTAAGCCACCCAGTCTATGTGCTGTTTTGTAATGGCAGCCCTACAAGACTAATCTACTGCATAACAAGTTACCTCAAATGTAGCAGCTTAAAATAGGATTATCATCTCACATGACTTTTCTTTTTTTTTTTTTTGAGATGGGAGTCTCCGTCTGTTGCCTAGGCTGGAGTGCACTGGCATGGTCTTGGCTCACTGCGACCTCCGCCTCAGCCTCCTGGGTAGCTGGGATTACAGGCATGCACCACACCTGGCTAATTTTTGTTATTTTTAGTAGAGACGGGGTTTCACCACATTGGCCAGGCTGGTCTTGAACTCCTCACCTCAGGTGATCTGCCCGCCTCGGCCTCCCAGAGTGCTGGGATTATAGGTGTGAGCCACTACGTGTGGCCAATCTCATGGTTTCCGAGGGTCAGAAATCTGGGAGACGCTCAGCTGCGTGGTTCTGGCTCCAGGTCCATCATAAAGTACAGTCAGTATGTTTTCCCCAGGGCCTCCATCATCTGATGGCTTACCTGACGTAGAAAGCTACATTTCCAAGATCCACTCACAGCTGGGCCTGATGGCTCACGCCTGTAATCCGAGCACTTTGGGAGGCCAAAGCCGGGTGGATCACCTGAGGTCGAATTTCAGTACCAGCCTAGCCAACATCGTGAAACCCCTTCTCTACTAAAAATAGAAAATACTAGCCAGGCCTGGTGGTGGGCGCCTGTAGTCCCAGCTACTCAGGTGCCTGAGGCAGGAGAATGGCGTGAACCCAGGAGGTGGAGCTTGCAGTGAGCCGAGATTGCGCCACTGCACTCCAGCCTGGGCAACGAGGGCGAAAGTCCGTCTCATTAAAAAAATAAGATAAAATAAAAAATAAAAACTCCACTCACGTGGCTGTTGGTGAGAGATCTCAGTTCTTCACTATGTGGTCTTCCCCATAGGGCTGCTTAAGCGCCGTCCTATCAGGGCACAGTAGTTGGCTTTTCCCAGATTGAATAAACCCAGCAACAGAGCAAAAAGGAAGCCACAAGGCCTTTTACGACCCAGTCTTGTAAGTTGCATACCTTCACTTCTGACATGTTCTAATATCAGCAAATCACTAAGTCCACTCCACACTCAGGAGAAAGAGAGTTAAGCTGTGTTTCGAATTAGTGAGTTCTTGGTCTCACTGACTTCAAGAATGAAGCCACAGACCCTCACGGTGTTACAGTTTTTAAAGGCGGTGTACAGAATTTGTTCCTTCTCCTGTTCACATGTGTTCTGAGTTTCTCCCTTCTGGTGGGTCTGTGGTCTCACTGGTTCACGAGTGAAGCTGCACATCCCCTCGCGGTGTATTACAGCTCTTAAATCAACATGTCTAGAGTTGTTCATTCCTGCTGGTGGCTTGGTGGTCTCCATGACTTCAGAAGTGAAGCTGCAGACCTTCACATGACTGTTACAGCTCATAAAGGCAGTGTGGACCCAAACAATGATCAGCTGCAAAAATAAAGCTTCCACAACGAGCAACACAACCTAAACCTGTTGCCGCAGGGGATTCCGGCAGCCTGCTTTTATTCTCTTATCTGGGCCCACCCACATCCTGCTGATTGGTCCATTTTACAGAGAGCCGATTGGTCTGTTTTACAGAGAGCTGATTGGTCCGTTTTGACAGGGTGCTGATTGGTCCGTTTTGACAGAGTGCTGATTGGTGTGTTTACAATCCCTGAGCTAAACACAAAAGTTTTCCACCTCCCCACTAGCTTAGCTAGATACAGAGTGCTGATTGGTGTATTTACAAACCTTGAGCTAGACACAGAGTGCTGATTGGTGCATTTACAAACCTTGAGCTAGATACAGAGTGCCGATTGGTGTATTCACAATCCCTTAACTAGATATAAAGATTCTCCAAGTCCCCACCAGATGAGCTAGATACAGAGTGCCAATTGGTGCATCCACAAACCCTGAGCTAGATACAGGGTGCTGATTGGTGTGTTTACAAACCTTGAGCTAGATACGGAGTGCTGATTGGTGTAGTTACAATCCCTTAGCTAGACATAAAGGTTCTCCAAGTCCCCACTACACTCAGGAGCCCAGCTGGCTTCACCCAGTGGGTCCCGCACTGGGGCTGCAGGTGGAGATGCCTGCCAGTCTGGCGCGCCATGTGCCCGCACTCCTCAGCCCTTGGGCGGTCGATGGGACCGGGTGCTGTGGAGCAGGAGCAGCTGCTCGTCAGGGAGGCTCGGGCCACGCAGGAGCCCACGGTGGCAGCGTAGGGGGGAGGCTCAGGCATGGTGGGCTGCAGGTCCCGAGCCCTGCCCCACGGGGAGGCAGCTAAGGCCGGCAAGAAATCGAGCGCAGCTTGGTGGGCTGGCACTGCTGGGGTACCCGGCGCACCCTCCGCAGCTGCTTGCCTGGGTGCTAAGCCCCTCACTGCCCAGGGAGGCCGGGCTGGCTGGCAGCTGTGAGTGCGGGCCGCCAAGCCCACGCCCACCCGGAACTCTAGCTGGCCGGCGCGCAGCCCCAGTTCCCGCCCGCACCTCTCCCTCCACACCTCCCAGTAAGCTGAGGGAGCCGACTCCGGCCTCGGCCAGCCCAGAAAGGGGCTCCCACAGTGCAGCGGTGGGCTGAAGGGCTCCTCAGGCACGGCCACAGTGGGCGCCGAGGCTGAGGAGGCGCTGAGAGTGAGCGAGGGCTGCCAGCATGCTGTCACCTCACAGCTGCATCTCTTGAAGAGCAAAAAAAACTCTTGGTACGTGCTATACAAAATTTGTTGTTGTAATTATTATTATTATTATCAATATATTTAAATCCACAGATACCTCCCCTGGAGGACCTTCCTCTAACACGCCCTCAACCCTCTCTCTGTGATTAGGGGCCTGAGCAAAGCCTGAGAAGGGACACGCAGGACAAATTTGCGGGGAAAGAGAGAAGACTGGGCAAAAATTTGGCATGAGAACAGCCTTTAACCTGTCCCTTCATCACATTTGCTGCCTCGGGAAGGAAGAGGCCGCGAGGAGCTCCTGGTTTCTACTACAGCCTCCAGAGTCTCTAATTCCCTCGCCAAGGATGGTGTGGGCAGCATGGTTGGGGGGCATCCACTGTCTTCAGCGGCCCCACTCTGGAGCCTCCCACACCACACTGTGGGCACTGTGGACGTTCAGTAAGTATGTGATGGTGATGATCTTGAAGGTTCTCAGAGGCTGGCTGATTCTTCCTGTCCGTATTCACACTTGGTGCTTGTTGATTAGTTAAGGATCAAGGATCCCAATTTTTTTTTTTTTTTTTTTGGAGATAGGGTCTCACTCTGTTGCCCAGGCTAGAGTGCAGTGATGTGATCTTGGCTCACTGTAACCTCCGCTTCCCGGGTTCCAGTGATTCTCCTGCCTCAGCCTCCCTAATAGCTGAGATTACAGGCGTGAGCCACCACACCTGACTAATTTTTGTGTTTTTAGTAGAGATGGGGTTTCACCATGTTGGCCAGGCTGGTCTTGAACTCCTGACCTCAGGTGATCCACCTGCCTCGGCCTCCCAAAATGCTGGGATTACAGCTGTGAGTCACTGTGTCCAGCCAAAGATCCCAATTTTGATGAGAGACTGGTATGAGTTCAACCAACCAGCAGGCTTCCGGTGAGCACAGTGAGCCAGAATGATGGCTTGTGGCTTCATTCAACCAGTAGAATCACAGCAATAAAAATACTTCATACATCTCCTATTCCAGGTTCTGTTCTAAATGATATACACACACATTAATTGAGTTAGTCCTCAGAGCAACCCTATGAACTATGAATCTGTCCATTTTACAGATGAGGAAATAGAGGCACAGAGAGATTAAGAAACTTGCCCAAGGTCAGAGTTCAGAGTTTGATTCCAAGAGTATGTGTTTAAAACTGCTATGCTAGATTGTCTCTTAAAAATTGCACAATTCATCCTTAACATTTGAAGATATCTAAATATGAGCAGGAGGTGGTACTTAAATAATAGAAGTAATTAAGAGTAAGATTTAGGGACTAGAAAGTTCAGGTAACATAGAATGCTAAGCAGGAAGGAACCTGTGAAATACCAGGGCTGTATGTTTTCAAACTGGATTCTGAAGAGTCCCAGGATTCTTGTGGTATCTTTGGATCTGCTTGTTCAGGAGTGAGGGAAATCTCTGGACTCCACCACCCCAATTCCACCACAGCACCCACGAGGATCTGTTTCACAGAGTGTTCCTGTGCACAAGTCCAAGTTTGCCAGGACCACAGCCTCAAATTGTCAGGGAAGTTTGCAAATGGCTTTGAAGTGGCTGAAAATATTACTGGGCTTCCTTTCCATGATGTTGTCTCTAGAAAACCTTTCGGGGGTTGATTCTATAGGGATTTGTGCCTTTCTTTTTGTTTTTCTTTTTACTATTTTGCAACTCTGAACTCTGTCGAGACAAGAGTTAACTTACGTAGCAAGTGATTTCTGCCCTGTAGGAGACAACATTTTTGTATCTATTAGCAAATTAGTTTCTACGTTCCTGATTGTGTATATGTGTCTCTGTTCTGTGGATTCTTCTTCTAACGCAGTTTTATGTCACACTGGTTATCTCAACTAATGAGTTAGATAAAATCTTTTTTTCTTTTTTTTTCTTTGAGACAGAGACTTTCTTTGTCATCCAGGCTAGAGTGCAGTGGTGTCATCTTGGCTCACTGAAACCTCTGCTTCCTAGGTTCAAGCGATTCTCCTGCCTCAGCCTCCCCAGTAGCTGGGATTACAGGCGTGCATCACCACGCCTGGCTAATTTTTTTATATTTTTAGTAGAAATGGGGTTTCACCACATTGACCAGCCTGGTCTCGAACTCCTGACGTCAGGTGATCGGCACCCCTCGGCCTCCCAAAGTGTTGGGATTACAGGTATGAGCCACCATGCCCAGCGAGTTAGATAAAATCTTTGTGACATCTCCATTTATGTTTATATTTATGTGGCAGTTATAATTTTACTGTAAGAAACTTTTAACAAGATGGTCTTCCTGCATTCATTCTGGCCTCCTCCTATTCTTGCCCCCTATCCAGTCCATTCTCCACGAAGGACCTAGAGCCATCTTTTCCAAGAGCAAACCTGATCATACTCCGCCCTGGCTTAAAACTGATACACGGTATTGCCTGCTGACAGCAGTGCAGGCCTCGCTTCTGCTAGGACAACTGGATGCCATCATCCTGAATCGGATACCTCACCTGACATCAAACAGCTGGACAGGGCCCAAGGCAGGTACCCACAATACGCTGATTGATCAGCCCAGATCTCACTAGCAGCACTCACTTGCCTTTCTAATTTGGGACAGAGAAAGTTTGTGAGTTTTGTTTTGTCTTTTTTTTTCCTCCAGATTTAAAGATCTATTCCGTTTCCTCTCTCCCAGACCTCATTCCCCAGATCCTAGATTCTGTGCCAAATTGGGTTTCCAAGCCTAGCAGTATAAAACAAAAAACAAATAAACAAACTCCTACCCAGAGCTTAATCTTTGGTCTCTTATTCTTTCTTTTTTTTTCTTTAGTAAAATCTCAGTGCTACCTGGAGCAGTGGCTTCTGCCTATAATCCCAGCATTTTGGGAGGCTGAGGTGGGTCTTGGTGCTAGGTGGAATTGCTTGAGGCCAGGAGTTCAAGACCACCCTGGCCAACATGGCGAAACTCTGTCTGTACTTAAAAAATACAAAAAATTAGCTGGGTGTGGTGCGTGTGCTTGTAATCTCAGCTAGTAAGGAGGCTGAGGTGGGAGGATCACTTGAGCTCAGGAAGTTGAGGCTGCACTGAGCCATGATCCCACCACTGTACTCCAAGTGGTGGAGTGACAAGAGTGAGACTGTCAAAAAACAAAAAAAAAACAAAAAACCCTCAGTGCTCTCCAGTCCCCTTAGAATAAAAGCCAAAATCCTGGAAAAGGCCTCCCTGAAAGGTCTCACATGATCTAGCCCCTGCCTGCCTCTGTTCTCACCCTCGCACTCTCTGTTCCAGCTATCCTGACCTTTGGCCCACGCTTTCCAGACCCAGCCTCTTCCCATTTTGTGTTAGGACACTGTGACACCCTCTTTCTCCTCCTTCTCGCCATTGTCTGGCAGAAACAAAACAAAACAAAAATAACGTATTCATTCTTCAAGTCTCTTGCTAAACCTTACCTTGCTGCCTCAAAAGCACCTGGTTGGTTCCCCACCTCCTTCCCTCATAGGATCCCCTAGCACCGGAACTTCCTAACAGCCAGTGCAGTGATGATTATTTAATGATTTAGCTATTTATATCTAGGGGTGGAATGTCTCTCTTTCTCAAGAGGCCAAAAGCTCCAAGAGGCAGGACCCAGATCAGTTGTTTACTACTTTGTCCCCTCTGCTTTGCTTGGTGCTTGCATATAGGAGGCACTCGATAGAACCATTTTTTTTTTTTTTTTTTTGAGACGGAGTCTCACTCTGTCGCCCAGGCTAGAGTGCAATGGCACAATCTCGGCTCACTGCAAGCTCCACCTCCTGGATTCATGCCATTCTCCTACCTCAGCCTCCCGTGTAGCTGGGACTACAGGCACCCACCACCACGCCCGGCTAATTTTTTTTTCTTTTTTTTTGTATTTTTAATAGAGACAGGGTTTCACCATGTTAGTCAGGATGGTCTCCATCTCCTGACCTCGTGATCCACCCACCTTGGCCTCCCAAAGTGCTGGGATTACAGGCGTGAGCCACCGCGCCCGGCCAGAACCATTATTTGTTGATTCCCAGAGGGTTCTGAGGTCCAGGTGTGAGGGTGGAGGACGGGGGCCTGAGGTGGGAAGGGGGATGGTGCATGTGGGAGCTCTGAGGCAAACTGTCGCCTCATACAGTGAATTATGGGTTGGGCTGAGACGGCTGCCTGGTCTCTAATGCATGGTCAAGGCTCCTCTCCCTTGAAGACTGGCAGCTATAAGTGGGGATTGTATTCATCAATTTATTTATTTATTTATTTGTTTATTTATTTATTTAATTTGTTTTCAGACAGAGTCTCGCTCTGTTGCCCAGGCTGGAGTGCAGTGGTGTGATCTCAGCTCACTGTAACCTTCGCCTCCCGGGTTCAAGTGATTCTCCTGCCTCAGCCACCCGAGTAGCTGGGATTAGAGATGCCCACCACCACCTCTGGCTAATTTTTGTATTTTTAGTAGAGACGGGGTTTTACCGTGTTAGCCAGGATGGTCTCGATCTCCTGACCTCGTGATCTGCCCACCTCGGCCTCCCAAAGTGCTGGGATTACAGGCCAGAACCACCGCGCCCGGCCACCAGGCTGATCTTCCTTTGTACTACTTTGCCATTAATCCCTGAAATAGAAATGCTCCTGACGTATCTTAAAATCCCATCTGGCAGTTCCTCAAAAGGTTAAACATAGAATAACCATAGGACCAATCGATTCCACTCCTAGGTGTTTACGCAAGAGAAATGAAAACCTATGTTCACACAAAAACTTGTATAAGAATTTCATAGCAGCCTTATTCACCAAAGGCAGAAAGCAGAAACTACACAAATGTCCATCCACTGACTATTGGATCAACAAAATATACTGCCATATATCCATACAATGGAATAGTATTCAGCCCTAAAAAGAAGTCATGTACTGATACGTGTTGTAGATATCACATATGAACCTTGAAAATATTATGCTAAGTGAAAACATGCTAAGCCAAACATAAAAGATCATAGATTGGGCCAGGCACGGTGGCTTACGCTTGTAATCCCAGCACTTTGGGAGGCCGAGATGGGCAGATCACAAGGTCAGGAGATCGAGACCATCCTGGCTAACATGGTGAAACTTCGTCTCTACTGAAAATACAAAAAATTAGCTGGGTGTGGTGGCGGCGCCTGTAGTCCCAGCTACTCGGGAGGCTGAGGCAGGAGAATGGCGTGAACCCAGGAGGTCGAGCTTGCAGTGAGCAGAGATCACGCCACTGCACTCCAGCCTGGGCGGCAGAGCAAGACTCCATCTCAAAAAAAAAAAAAAAGATCATAGATTGTATGACCCCATTCATGTGAAATATCTAGAACAGGCAAATCCATAGAAACAGAAGGTAGATGAATGGGGCTGGGGGGTTGGGAGGAAATGAGATTAACTATTGGGTCTACTAATGGAACATTTTGGGGGGTGATGAAAATGTTCCAAAAATGTGTTGAGAGTTGAACAATTCTGTAAATATGCTAAAAACCATGGACTGTACACTTTGAATGAATTATACAATATGCAAATTATATATCAATAAAGCTGTTAATTATTATTGTTTTTTTGAGACAGAGTTTCACTCTGTTGCCCAGGCTGGAGTGCAGTGGCATGATCTCGGCTCACTGCAACCTCCATCTCCCAGGTTCAAGAGATTCTCCTGCCTCAGCCTCCCAAGTTGCTGGGGCTACAGGTGCCCGCCACCACACCCAGCTAATTTTTTGTATTTTTAATAGAGACAGGGTTTCACCATGTTAGCCAGGATGGTCTCGATCTCCTGACCTCGTGATCCGCCCGCCTCGGCCTCCCAAAGTGCTGGGATTACAAGCATGAGCCACCGCGCCCGGCCTGTTAATTATTTTAAAAAGCAATAGTTCCTAACCTTGTTGGGTTAAGATTTCTGGGAGAATTGGCTGAAAGCTGTAGAGTTTCTCTTGCTCCACCTCCATCCTCACCCACTTCAGCCATGACAAATCCACATATGCTTATATATAAAAGTTTCATAAAAAATTAGGTGATTCCCAGTCTGAAGCCCATTTATTGACTCCCTAGAGATCTATAATCCCAGTAGAAACCCGTCTTGATAAAACTATCACTAGTAAATGTTAGCTCAGGTGCACATCTGAAAGAATTTTTTTTTTTTTTTCTGAGACAGGGTCTTGCTCTGTTACCCAGGCTGGAGTGCAGTGGTGCGATCATGGCTCACTGCGGCCTCAACCTCCCAGGATCAAGCGATCCTTTTGAGTGGGTTGGACTACAGGCAGGAGCCACAGTGCCCTGCTAATTTTTAAATAGTTTTTGTAAAGACAGGGTCTTGCTATGTTGCCCAGGCTAGTCTTGAACTTCTGGGTTCAAACCATCCACCCACCTTGGCTTCTAGAACTGCTGGGATTATAGGCATGAGCCACCATGCCCAGCCTAAAATGTTTTTTTTTTTCCCATCCTTGTCATAGTCACTCTTTGCCCCCTCCCCTTCTTTCTTCAGAAGCTGTTTTGACATCCTTTCTCCATCAATGTGGTAGGAAGAGTTTTAAGACAGTTCTCATGACCTTCGCCCTCTGGTATTAGGGCAAAAGGAGGAGATTATCTGGGTGAGTCTAATTTAATTGCAGGAGCCCTCTAAAAGCAGATAATTTCTCTAGCTGGTGTTGGAGGAGAGTCAGAGTCAAAGCCTGACGGGGACTCCACATGCCTTTGCTGGCTTTGAAGATGGAAGAGGCCGTGCAATGAGGAATGCAGTTGGCCTCTAAGAGCAGAGGGCCCCTGGCTGACAGCCAACAAGGAAATGAGGGCCTTAGCCCTACAACTTCAGGAATTGGATTATGTCAGCAACCTGAAGGAGCTTGAAAGTGGATTCCTCCCCTGAGCCTCCAGGTGATGGCTCAGCCAGTGCATGGCATTGTTGCAGCCTCATGACACCCTGAGCAGAGCCAGGCCAGCCCACGCGGACTCTGAGCTGCTACCATGAAGTAACATGTGAGTGTTGGTTTAGGACCCCAAGTTTGCAGTAATTTGTTAGAAAACACAATCAGCCTCGTATCGCTGTGCAGCTGGCTGTGTTTCTGTTGGATGTTTCTAGAGCCACCTCTTTTCCTCATAAGATTCCTAAAATGCTTATTTGTCCCCCCTCTACTCCCTGAGGGTGACATCACACTCCGGTTGCCTCCGAGCCTGGCTCATCATTCCACACTCCATGGCCTACACTGGGAGCCTCTTCCTGGTGTTTCAAAGGTGAAAGCTAAGGGGAACCTCAGGCCATTGCAGGTGAGGAAGCTACACTGGGCTGGTGTCACAGCTCTCAGCAGCTCTGATCTCCCAAGAGAAGAAGATTGGCCTGAGACAGGGGTCTCGTGGGACTCTGCTTGGCCTCAGCACCCTGCTATGCACATGGAAAGCTTCTAGTAAACATTGCTGGGACTGAAAGTCCAGGAGCATAGGAGCTCACTCAGATGCCCACGTGATCAACCCTAAGATGGCTTGAAAGGAGAAGCAGAAGGTTCTAGAGCCCTTCCAGCTGACCGAAAGCCTTTTCCGTAATATGTGGGACCCTGGCCTGGAAGCTGGGGAAAGGGCTTTGAGGGTAAAACCTTGTGAGGAGGGGGCTGATCCCAAGGGCTAGTAGCTGATCTCACCGAAGCAGAGGCTCTTCAGCTACTCCAGGGAGACCAAGATCACCTGGAAGGGTGCTCAAAGCTTGGTTCTAATGGAAGGGTGCTCAAAGCTTGGTTCTAATCCCATCCTCAGCAGCAGTTTGGAGGTTGTATGGCAGGGCGTTGTGACAGACATGCAGCTGTCTGCCCACCTGCCTGCCTACAGGCTCAGCTCTTAGTCCCCCAAGCCCCTCCGACCCCCTGTTCTGTCCTTCCCCTACTCCCACTCATTAGGAAGAGCTCATGGGTTTGGAGGGGAACCGAGTGCTCTATACTGAAAGCGAGTTCCTGAAGGGTTCCTTCCTCTTCCATCCCTTTATCCATAAAACACCCAGAGCCCTTCTTCCTGCCTTTGCTGATGAGAACCATTCATTTCTGGAACAAATCAGTTATTTCTGCTCTCGTGAGTTAGTGTCTTTTCTTGCTGGGAAAAACTCCAGTCAGGCCCTTAACTTCATCTTCTTGTTCTTGGAGCGTAATCTCATGCATCTGAGAGTCGGAATCCCTCTTGACTGGGTCGTCTTGGCTTCTTTATGTGGCTATAGGGCCCTGGGTAGCCATGCTGAAGGCCTGAGATGGGGCTGGGGTGGGGTAGGGAAGGAGCGAGGGCCTGCCATTACCCTCACGATGGGAAGACCCCGTCACTCCGGCGCCTGGGAATCCCTGCGCCTTTTGGATTTGTTCTCCCTGTTTCTGTGGGCTTGAGTAGGTTTGCGGATTTGTGGCTTCTCTTGTACTCAAGAAATCTGCCTAGACCCACAGAATTTCTTCTGCCCCAGGGCTGGACCACCCTTTTTAAGCATGAAATATGCAACAATATCAGAGTGAGTTATACACATATACAATATGCACATACTAGTTACACATCTGCAGTATCAGGGTGAGTGTATGCACACTTATAGCATGCACATGCATAGTTACAGGCAATATCAGCGTAAGTTATACACACGTGTAAACACGTGTCTCAGGATGAGCTTATGTGTGATCACAGGAGTTCTGAGTGTGACCCTGAGGAGTGCCTGTTTCAGTCAAGCCCTGGAAACTTGGTGGTGCAGGGCGGTGAAGCCGAGGAGGGAGCGCAG